>NW_022111369.1:83477911-83486289 GCF_000313985.2 Echinops telfairi
GACATAGAAGAAGTGAAGGAAAAAGTGAGGGAGGTGCTGTCAGCCATCCAATTGAGTTTGAAAAATGTTTCCAAGAAGGAAATTTCAGATTTGACAAATGTTTTAAGTGTAATGGAGATTACTTTGAAGGTGATAAGGTTATTTTGTAAAATAAATTTAAACATATAACTTTGAAAAACTATCAGTTTCTTTTGGGGGATACCCCCTGGTATATTTCCTCAGCTCTCAGAGGAGGATAATACTCTGAGACACGTGTCATCTCCATGACTACATTTATACCTTATTTACCTGCTGAGGCGGGAGATTTAGCAAGAATAAGAATGTGGCACTTGTTCTCTGCTTGGAGGGAGTTAGTGTATTCTTTTCAATGACTTCAGACAAGTGGGACCTACTAAAAAGTGAGGATGCCCTTACAGTGCTGTGAAAGGGGAGGGAGGGACCCCTTAGGTGTGCGGATATAGGTAAATTGCCTGGCAATCCAAAGTAGCTATGCAACTATTCAGGATGTGGACTCCAACTGATGCTGTGAACCTTTGTGTGGATGTTGTCTATCAGAATGAGGCAAACACATGAGACACAAAGGGTTGGCAAATGAAATTCATTATTTGTTGAAAGCAAACTCCAAATGATAGGATTAGATTTATTGGGAATCACCCTTCCCAACCCCAGCTCACCCCCATGTTGTATCATAGGACATGGGCTTGTTCACAGTCAATGGGGATCTCGCATCTCAAAAAGATAACTTGTTTGCTCTTCACTGAAAACCAATGGTTGTTCTTATGACACTGTGTGAGTGTCAGCAAGTGCACCCTGTTCCAGGTGCTGGGTTCACGTCCCCACCTCAGTTCATCCACTGGTACAGACTGGCTGTGCCTGCTCTCTCTGTCTCTGTGCTCCTCTCTGCCCCTTTACTGGCTTGTTCAGTCTTTCACCAGCTGCCTCTAGACACCACTGTACTAGCCCAATTCTGACTCATGGGTTCTACTGCCGTCTTTTGCAAAGGTGAGTGCATTCCCATAATGCATTCTGATCTGCTCCAACAGCTGTCTCAGCCCCACACCACAGCCCTGCTTCACTCTGGGCTCTGTGTCCTCAGCGTAAGTCCTCCTTCCACAGTTCTTGTGGGGCGGTTCCTGCCTCTATTTTTGTTGGTCTTGGTGTTACTAGTTTAGTGTTACAGACCCTTCTGTGTGCTATGGCTCGGTTACCAGGATTTGGGCATGTTCCCTTTCAAGATTTTGTTGAGTAGAAGGTTCTGCAAACAACTGTGTGGTTGGCCATTTATACGGGACTACTTCTCTTCAGTGTCAGTGTCCACGTTTTCTTTCAGGATCACATACTGAGAAGGCCTCTTAATGTAGATTGAAAACCCAGGGCCAGATTGGCAACACAGGGAATCCATTGAACCCCAAAGGGTCCAAGCTCTTCTGATGTTCCAGGCATTCCAAAAGTGTGGCCGTCTCGTGGGGTTTTAGCTCTACGTCATGGCTCCTCTCGTTGCAAATTAACAACAATAACAAGTTGCCTTCAAGTGGATTCACATGGGTTAGGGCGTAGTTCAGCGGAATGATGGGTGCGTTGAATGTATCAGGTCCTCTCTTTAATCCCACACAACGTCACAGATTCCTTCTCACATATCAAGGAGCCTGTGGTTAAGCATTCTCCTGCTAGCTGAAAGGTTGACAGTTCAAACCCACAAGCCACTTCTCAGAAGAAAGATGTGTCAGTCTTCTTTTGTAAAGATTACAGCCTGGGAAACCCTGTGGGGGCATTTCCAATCTATCCTGTAGGGCCACTGTGAGTCACTGTGAGTATGACTTCTCTGCTTCGTATATCATTTAAATTTTCTTTTTGTCTAGAAAGACATCCACACATGTATCCATTTGCTTAAACTTGAGATGTCTCAAAATTGACCATATTTGTGAAAAACCTCTGACCCCTTTTAAAAACAGAATTGAAAGCTTCCATCTTCATACTCTTATATCCCTTGGTTTGTACTCAGTTTTAAACATCTGTCATTACACTATCTGGTTTCTCATTTAGAGATTTCTTGACGGTATAAAGCCTATTTCACTTTCTGTTCCAACGCTGGCCTACTAAACAGTTCATCCATAGTACATAGATGAATGGAAGGAGATGGATATTATCACAACCCCTTTAGGAAGACCCAGGAAAAAGAAAAAATAAATCAGAAAAACTGGAATCTTAAGTATGACCTCTTCAAGCAAAACTGTTGTCTGAGATACAGAACAGTGCAAACAACCTAACCCCTTTCTCCACTTTCCACTTACTTTTTGGAGGGAGGGGCTGAGAAAAGCGCTGTCCTCTGAGATTACGATTTCAATCGTGAGAGAATTGCAGCAGTTTGGCGCCTGAGATAAATCCTCCTTCACAAAGTGCAGTGGCCGCCTGGGAAACAGTGCAGTTACAGTACCTGCCACGGCCAGCAGATGCCTGCAAACACCATAAGATGATATTTGTCAGAGAGTTTTGGAAAATAAAAATGTTGCTGTTTTTTAGAACTATGTATCACTGTTCTAATAGGATTTTGTGTTTATTTTTTGCCTTTTAATTCCTGATGAAAAAAAATTGAAATGACTTAAAAGAAAGGGGAAATTTATATTCTCCTTTGTGAGATATGAAGCCAGTGTGGGAACATACATGCTATTTTTATGTCACTAAAAAAATTTCTGGTTGTAAAAGAGAAACAATGATAAATATTTTTGCCATTCTTTCTTTTGAAAAAGATCAAGAGAATTTCATTTTAATGTGTCTTTTGTCTCTACTTTTTCTCTTAACCAATATAGGAGATGTATTCAAAAGGAATAATTCCCCTTTCTGCTGTATCTACCATACGTATTCAAGGAGACTACAAATTTGAGGTTGTTACAAAACAAAGAACTTTTGTTTTTAGAGTAGAGAAAGAAGGTAAGATGATTTCTTTATTCTTTTGAATGCATCCCGATAATGAATTCTGTCCAATCAGAAGATACATGGAATAGTTAAGCTGTAAGCACAAAGAAACCCTTAAGTACATTAATTTAAAATCTTGCATTTTATGATACGTTTTTTTGAGTGCCGCAGTGTTGAAACCCAGTGACTGTCGAGTCCATTCTGTCCCATGGTGACCCCTCGCGACAGCAGAATTGCCTCATGGTAGGTTTAAGGCTGCAGCCTGGATGGAAATGGACCACTACGACCGTCATCTACAGCAAGAGACCTTTTGGTTAGCAGCAGAGCACTTTCCCACCGAACCACTAGGGCTCCTAGATAAGTCTGCGGGTTATTTGTCGTTAGTTTACTTATCCTTTCATGAGACACGTATTTAGTGAGAGTTTGCTTCTAAGCCCTGAGACCACAGCAGTGAAAACAGTAAAAAAAAAAAAATCTGCTCTCAGGAAGTTCACATTTTAGCTGTTGTTTTGAGAATGCAAAGTAGCTAGTTATGTAATTCTTGTGTAGTGGAAAGTTGGTTTTATGTACATTTGTGTAAGGTAGATTTTAGCTGAATGCAAAGGCATAGTGATCATTTTGCTATAGATAAAGATTTGGGATCTTTTTTATTTATTGGATTCTTTTCACGTTCATTATCTCTTATGGGTCACATAGTGAATGAGCATCAATCTCAAGATGGCATGTGTTCTATATGTACAGAGAAATTTTAATGGCTGTTTTTTGTTTTTTGGCCGGGGAGGAGGTGCAGAAAGCCAGGGAAGTTGAAATAATTTCATAGATTAACAGAATATGTCATAATTATAAGCTGTACTAGTTTTGAATACTGTAGTTAATTCTACCTTCAATAACTGAAGAGGATGGTGACATTTTTCTCAAGTACTGTGAACATGCTATCAGGTGGGACCAGTCCCTGGAAAAGGCCATCATATTTGTTAAAGAGTCAGAGAGAAAGAGGAAGCCCTGCAATGCTGTAGATTGGCACAATGACTTTGTAGCAATGGGCTTAAACCTAGCAGGATTGTGAGGATGTGGGCAGTGTTTGTTTTGTTGTGTGTTGAATTGCTGTGAGTTCGAATTGAAAGCTTCCTTTATTGCTTAGGATAATTAGTGAATGAATCAGTCTCACTGCTGTTCACCCAGGGGTAGCATTTTTCAACTTGATTGCTTACCCATTCCTGAGCTCAACTTAGTGGTATATGAGCATATTAAAAAAGAAAATAAATAATAAGCATTAAGAATATGAAAGTGCATTGTTTATAGCAAGCATCACAGAGTATAAATATATATATGCCTTTATTATACAGATATAGACAGTGTTACTGACTTGCTATTAGACATGATGAAAGCTGTAGCCCTTGAACACAAGAGTTAGCAAACTGTGACTTGAAGTCTAAGTCTGACCTGCTGCCTGTTTTTGTAAATATAAAATTCTATCGCACAGACTCTCATTCATTTGTATGTAGTCTCTTGCTGTTTTCCTGTCTCAGTGCAGAATTGAGTAGTTGTAGCAGAGAGCATATGGCCAGTAAAGCCTTGATTATTTGCTCCTTTGGCACATTATAGATAACGTTGGCCAGACTCCTGCTCTAGAGCATTTTGTGTAGAATCTCTCATGTGGGAAGCCAGTTTTTGTGAGCCATCACCTGAAGTTCAGAAAGTTTTTCACGATTCTGATACTTAAATGAGACGTATTTAAAACACAGCTTTCTTTGCGTGAGGTTCCTGGACAGACACATGCCTCTCAGTCGGCTCTCCTGGTCGCTGTAGTTTTCCCTGTCCCTGCGTCTGTGCGGTACTTGTCACCTTCCCCATGGGCCTCTCAGAATTATTCCACACATGCCTCTTCACCTCTATTTTAAGACAGACATGCTAAATAAAGCCTCCAACTTACGTGAAAATCTGTTTAGCCATATTTACTTAGTACAGACACATTTTATGTAGAGACAATCAGCCCACACATGTTGAAAAGGTACATGCTTGTAATTAACCCCTCAGGATGTGTGGTTCATCTTTGTGATATAAACTTACTATAGGAGTTTTATAAATTTGGCATATAATTAAGTTTTAAATCTTTAAATTTTGAAACCCTGGGCATTCTGCTTTAGTAAAAACGGAAAGGGCAATTGTGTCACAGAATTATTGAATAAATAAGCAGCTGCAAGGTGGTAGGCATAGTGGATTACATGTTGAACTGCTAACCGCAAGGCCACCAGTTTGAAACCAACACCGGCTTTCGGGTAGAAAGATGAGGCTTTCTGCTCGCCTGCACAGTTCCAGTCCAGGAAGCCCCGAGGGCATTTCTACTCTGTGAGTCACTGGACTCACAGTTGACTCAGTAACAGTGAGTTTCTTCTCTTTCTTATTTGTTTTTTTGAATAAATTATTTTCATTGCAAACCCGCTTCAGATAATAATTCACATAGTTAAAACAACACATATACTGTACATAATCAACAGTAAGTTACTTAGATTTTTCTAAATCGAAATTTCTTCATTTATTAACTGAAAGCAATATCTATCTTACGGAATTGTGTCTATATATGATTTTGTATCTGGGATTTTAGTGTAAACCCGAAACCAAGATTTTTATGATCTTTTATGCTGTAACCTTCCTCTTATACATATAAGTAGTTGAATATTCTTTGTTTTATGGGAACTAAGAAGTTGTAGTGGCTTACTGAAAAAGTCAACAAACGTGAAGACAAATTAAAATTTGCCACAATCTTTTTTTTTTCTTTCTTTTTTTTAACATTTTATTAGGGGCTCATACAACTGTTATCGCAATCCCTACACACATCAATTGTGTAAAGCACATTTGTACATCATTCTCAAAACATTTTCTCTCCACTTAAACCCCTGACATTAGGTCCTCATTTTTCCCCTCCCTCCCTGCTCCCCCCTCCCGCATGAGCCCTTGATAGTTTATAAATTGGTATTTTGTCATATCTTGCCCTGCCCGACGTCTCCCTTCACCCACTTTTCGGTTGTCTGTCCCCCAGGGAGGAGGTCACACACAGTTCCTTGTAATCGGTTCCCTCTTTCCTACCCATTCTCCCTTTACCCTCCCTGTTTTGCCACTCACACCACTGGTCCTATAGGGCTCATCCATCCTGGATTCCCTGTATTTTCAGTTTCTATCTGTACCAGTAACATCCTCTGGTCTAGCCAGCCTTGCAAGGTCGAATTCTAGTCATGGTAGTGGGAGCGGGGAGGAAACATTTAGGAACTAGAGGAAAGTTGTATTTCTCATCGTTGTTACATCGCACCCTGACTGGCTCATCTCCTCCCCGAGACCCCTCTGCAAGGGGATCTCCGGTGGCCTACTAATGGGCTTTGGGTCTCCACTCCGCACTCCCCCCATCATTCACTATGGTAAGATTTTTTGTTCTGATGATGCCTTACACCTGATCCCTTCGACTCCCCGTGGTTGCATAGGCTGGTGTGCTTCTTCCATGTGGGTTTTGTTGCTTCTGAGCTAGATGGCCGCTTGTTTACCTTCAAGCTTTTAAGACCCCAGATGCTATATCTTTTGATAGCCGGGCACCATCAGCTTTCTTCACCACATTTGCTTATTCACCCGCTTTGTCTTCAGAGCTTGTGTCGGGAAGGTGAGCATCATAGAATAAAATTTGACACAATCTTATCAAGAACCAACTTCAAAATTTTGAAGAGAGGGTCAATCCAGAGTCTGACATAGTATCTCAGATGATTATTTTTTTTGAAAAGGTTTCAAGTGGCCTATATACAACAATAGTCGTTGTCCACAGTCTTCTTGCCCAAAGAGTGGCCATGACTTAATGGTACTAACATTTTTGTAGTCTCGTGTAGAAGAGGGGAATAAAAGACGTGTACTCTGTTGTTAGTTGAGTCAGTTTCGACTCATAGCGACCCTATGTCCAGAAGAACTGAATACTGCTCTTCCAAGAATGACTTTTTAGGGTTTATTTGATGTCATGAGCAATGCTGGGTTTGTTGTTTTAATGGAAATCCTCACCTGATTCCTCATAATCTTGTATTATAAAAATGTATCCTTTCAGAGATTAGAAAAATATAACTTTTCCTTAAGTGTTGGGAGAGAATTCACACCTATGACTGTGGAACCTGGGCTACTAATAGATGTCATGTGACTCACCTGAAACGGATGTAGCAGTTTCTCAACTGCTGCATCGCTGCATCTCATTGACTGTGGTTTGAGAATGACTGCTAAGAAGTATCAAACACTACCTAAACAGAGTACTGGCAAACAACATTTCAGTCCTCAAAATGTACTCCATACAGGAAGGTGCTCAAGATTATGTAACTTTTCTAGTCACACAGTTCTTGAGTCCCAAATGTTTAAGTTTACAGTGACTTCAAAGCCAGCATATTATAATCCTGTGTGACTTTCCCACCCTAGAATCGGGAATTCATTCTCCAGACACAGCACGCAATTTGTCAGGGAGAAGAAGCCTCAAGCAACAAGACCCATTAACTAAGAATATCCTAAGGATTTTCTTTGTTGAGAGTGACTTATATTGAAATAGTCCTTTTTTAAAATATTATTCTTTCAGTAGGACTATTTGTCTGATTCCTCAAGAACAACCATTGGGGTCTATAGGTCATAACAGCTAATTCAAAACCCCTGCCATCAAGTCCCTTTGATTAATAGCAGTCTAGCATAGGGTTTCTGAGACTGTAAATCTTTATGGGAGCACACAGCCTCATCTTTCTTTGGAAGCTGGTGGATTTGAACAGCTGACATGGTGATTCACAGTCCAATGCCGAACCCACAGATGCACAGACTCCAGAGGCTTTCCATTCAGTTGGAATTCCCAGGTTCTTCTGTGGACATTCCTGAAGATGTGTTGCCTTTTGCAAGTGATTCTCCACCCCCCCAGCTCCCCACTACACACACACACACACACACAGGGCCAGCTCTCATCATTATACTCTGGTTTAAGAATTCTGAGTGGTCAGTAGTTTTCCTAGGACACCAGTTGTAGTATGAACTGGGGGGAGCCAGTCCCCTACCACTAACCGTGGGTTCAATAAGCACAATTGTACGGTTGAGATATGTAAATATTATAGTAAAGTCATGGAGAGCATGAGCGATAGAAGAGAGAGTCAAACAGTGGAGTCAGACACATTTTATGGTAGCATTGCTCTCGTCAGCCCCAGTTGGTGGTCCACTTGGAGAGAGGGGGAAGGGAAGGAGGACAGGAAAGGGAACAGGGGAGAGAGGACAGGAGAGGAGAGGGGGAAGAGAGGAGAAGGAGGGATCTCTATTGCTAACCCAGGCCTATATACCTTTTGGGGGCATGCAAGCCCACTAATTACAGGTAAAGACATAAGTCACAGGAAGGGGTTGCACTATAGGTTATACAGCAATGAGAGGGGGTGGTCTAGAGACATACACGCAATAGGAAGAGGAGGGATTGGGGGTGT
>NW_022111369.1:83486413-83492846 GCF_000313985.2 Echinops telfairi
TAGCAGTAGGGTGGAAACCCCACCTACAGGAACCAAGCTAATGGTAGCAAGCTTCAGGGAGAAATAGTCCATTGTCTCCAGCAGCAGGGAGCAGGCCCACCCCTGTGGTGGGGCAAGACAGCAGGCTGGCAGAGATTGCCTTCAAGAAGCATCTGACCTCCCCCCACAACCAGTACTGGCTCTAAACTGCATATCCTGTTGGGGATTTCCTATGGTTCTGGAAACCTTATTTGATATTAAAAAAAAAAAAATTACTGAGATTCTGACTCAGTGATCAACTATAGGTTTTCTAACTTTAAAACTTTATGAGAGCAGACAGCCTCCTCTTTCTCCCATGGGGAAATTGGTTGGTTTTAACAGTATCAGCACAATGTTAACCCTCAGCACTACCAGGGTTTCCCAAAAAAACCAGCAAGTCTCTTTCATTTGTTTCTAGATAGCAACAAGTCATCTTCGAGTAGCAGCTGTGATGATGCAAAACTTTTCAATTTTATTTTTAAAGAACACTTCATAGGTGAAATAACTAAAAATTCCAAAGAACGATTTGTCAAGTCAATGCCAACTCATAGTCACCCTACTAGGCAGGGTAGAACTGCCCCTTTGGGTTTCTGAGGCTGTAAAGCGTTAAAGGAAGAGAAAGACTCATCTTTCTCCTTTGGAGCAGCAGCTGGTGGGTTCTAACTGCTGACCTTGCAGCCAAATGTCAATCCACTCAAGCCCCAGGGATTCTAAGTGAGGTAAATATTGCTGTTAGTTGCCATCCAGTCAGTCCTGGCCCCTTGTGAACTTAAGCACAACAGAGCAAAACCCTGACCATCCCTGCACCATTCTCCTGGTGGTTCCTGTGCCTGAGCCCATTGTTGCAGCCACTCTGTCAGTCTGCCACCTTCAGCACCTTCCTCTTTGCCTGCTCCACATGATGTCTTTCTCCCACGACTGGTCTCTCTTGACAACATGTCTAGAGTATGTAAGATGAAATCTCACCATCCTTGCTTCTAAGGAGCTCTTTGCCTTTAAGGAGCAAATAAGTTTCCTTCTATTTTTTTGAGCAAGGAAGCTTGCTCTTAAATTTTTCAGTGTTTTGTAAGCAAGATGTAGAACACTTGGTAGACTTTTACTTTCTTTCCATATTTTTTCTTATCCCCTAAGTGTCTGCTTTGTAGACTTTTACCTTGTTTGCTTTTAATAAGGTAACTCAATAACTTACAATCTCTAAATTCCTTTAATATACTTTATTATGGTCTACAAATATAATTTTGAAGCAGATCTAATGGTTTTGAAATTGGTTCTGTGATACAGGTGTATCTCATTGTCAGCTTCCTGCTTGAACTCCAGAATTAGAGATTGAATGGTCTACTTGACCTCTGAGCATGTTTAATAGCATTCCAAAATGCCTGTGTCCAAGTTCCTGTTTCCACACTTTGGTAAACCTTCCTCCCTTGAACCCTTCTTCTGTATCTCAGTAAGCAGGGTCATCTTTCCACATCCATCTTTAGGCAATACATTATTGCGCTCTTCTTAATTTTTTCCTTATCCAATCCATCTGCAGATCTTGTCAGCCTCCTTTTGCAACTATGTGTGGCTTCTGACCAGTTTTCAACACCTCCACCACTAACACTCCTGAATAAATAACCAATTCTTCCTGGATTGTTGGAGGATTACTCCCTTGTTCTAATACAGTTATGTTTTCAACGCCATTGCTAGAGTGGTGCTTTCATGAGAGTAAGATCCTCTCAGTCCTTGTTAAATGCTTCCTTGTCTTTCTGCTTCACTGAGAATAGAGCCCTATGGTGTCCGCACACATTTGCACGATCTGCCCCTCTGTCGTGTCTCCTTTCCTGCTCTCCGTCTATTTCAATACTGATCGCTCATGTCTCTGGAATTGTCAGTTTGCTACTGTCTTGGGCCTTGATCCTTGCTGTTCTCTTTATCCTGGAATAAACAGAGCCCTCCTCTTAACTTGCTGCATTACTTCATTCAGAATTTTGCCTAACTGTCCCCTTGCTGCAACTTCTTTGGTTAAGTGTCCCCGACTCAGCTCTGACTCACAATGACCCTTATGTGCAACACAACAGAAGTGTCTGGTCCTGCTCATAACAGCTGTTGCTGTGTTTCAGCCCATTATTGCAGACACTGTGTCAGTCCATTTCTTTTTTCTATACTGCCCTGCTACCTTACTAAGTGTGGGGTTAAGGGGAAGAGGGAACCCCACAAAACATCACAGGTTCGGTAGGCGCAATTGTACAGCGATAATAAGTAGAGATTATAGTAAAGTCATAGAGAGCATGAGAGTTAAAGGACGGAGTCAAGTAATGGAGTCAGACGCAATTCATGGTAGCATAGCTCACCTCAGCCAGGCTTGATGGTCCTCGTGGAGGGGGCTCAGTCGTCAGAGAAGAAGCCGCTGCTTCATCCTCCTTAGTCACCTTTTCCAGCCACCCTCCCGAGAACCAGGGAGCCTCATTATTTATTGCTAACCACGCATCATATCACTTTAGGGGGATCTGATTACAGCGTCATACATCACAGAAAGGGGCAATACAATTCATTCTAGAACAAGTTTGATCATCCTGGTGTCTCATACAATAAAGCAGGCAATTACTATCCTGGGAGACATGCAAGCCCCCTGATAGCAGATAACAACCTACGTCATAGAGAAGGGTTGTAACATAGGCAATACAATCAATAGGAGGGGGATGACCTAGGGGTGAATGTGCAATAGTAAGAGGAGGGAATATGGGGGGATGTGTGGCAAGATAGTAGCCTAAGCTTAGTCACCTTAGAGTGGTCCCAGGCTTGCCTATGGGCACTGCTTCGAGGGAACAATAACAGAAAGGAATGGGCCCTATTTGGGGTAAGTCAGACTATGCAGTCTGGCTGCTCTAGATGGCTGACATTAAGGAGAATAACCTCTGACCTACTTTCGCTGCCTAAAGAACAGTCATTCTCAAGCAGCTAAGTCTGGTATATATTTTGGGGAGACAACTTAAGAGAAATCCTTCTGTTCCTCACAACTAAGCATGATACCCTTCTCTAGAGATTTTTCTCTTCTCATAACATGTCCAGAGCACATGTATCACTAGTCAGTCCTTTAGTAGCTGAACTCCCGCCAAGACGGATTTGTTTATTCTTATGGTAATAGTACTTTAAGCATTTTTCTCCAAAGCCATGACCCAAATGTATAAACTTTTCTGCAGCCTTCCTTCCTTATTTATTGTCTTAACTTTCACGTGTATAAGAGGTGATTGTATCAGATATATCTTAGTCCTCAATGTGACATGTTTGCTCTTCAGCATTTTAAGGAGGTTTTGTGTAGCAAATTTGCATAATACAATGTCATTTGATTTCATGATTGCTCTTTCCATGAATATTGATTGTGGATCCAGGTAAAATGAAATCTTTGACAGCTTCAGTCTTTTCTGTTTACCATGATGTCTATTGGTCAAATTGTGAGAACATTTCTTTTTCTTTACACGGAGCGGTATTCTATACTAAAGGCTGTATTCCACGACCATCTTTAGGAAGTGCTTCCTGTAGTACTCACTTTTGTCAGGCAAGGTTATGCCAGCTGCAGCTCAGGCTATTAATAAGACTTCCTCTAATATTGTGTTCTTCACATAGTCCAATGTCTTGGATGATTTGCTCAGCATACAGATTGAATGAGCATAGTGAATGGATAGAGACTTGATGGCAACGTTCCAGATCTTAAACCCTGAAGCAGTCCCTTGTTCTTTTCCAAAAACTACCTCTTGGTCTCTAGAATTGAAGTCTGATTATAAGAATTTATGGAAGAATTATTGAGTCAATTACCATTGCAACAGTTAAGCAAATCGGCCCAATTCTGTGCTTACGTTCCTCCTCTTCTTTTTGTGATATAAAATTACAGAGAAAAGAGAGTATGTTTTCTTGAGTTGATAGGTGGTTTTATTTATTTATTTATAGCAAATGTGATGACCTGCAGAGCACTAATTGGACTGGGTAAAAGTGGAACTGACACACACACATCTCTATATTTGGTTGTCTACCAATAAGCCTACTGCCTGGTTTTTGTCAATAGCCAGCACCAGTCTTCCTTTTTTATTTTTTGGGGGGACATGAAAATTTCTAATTCTAAAGGGTAGTTAGAGGACTCATTTCTTCATTTCTTTATAATCCTACACAAATTCAATAGGGCACTCAGCTCACCGTTTATACCAAGGCCTGGTCTTCTCTGACTCCTTTTTCTAGACAATTAAGACCTGTATCTTTCTCCTTAGCATGTACATCAATATTATAGTGTCTGTCACAGGAGATGCAGTTTTTATTGAATGCATCCTAAAACCCCTAAGCAACCACATTATTAAAGGAACGTATCCTATGGCTCTTTGTAAAAGGTCACTAATCAGAACATTTCTTTTCAAAGTAGAATTTTAGACGACAGTTGGGTAAGTCTCCCAATTCTAATAACCAATTGGTATATGACCTTCAGCAAATAACTTACCTCAATTCAATGGACTCATTTATTATTGGATGCCGCTTATATGACATTTATGCTATGCTGGGTTCCATTATGTGTTCAAATCTAACTTGACTTACAGCTTTGAGTGCTCTCTGGTGAATAGATAACATTCTTATTCCCGGGATTCTTATTCACAGTCTGTTGTACAGAGTTGAGGCTACTGAGCCCTGTGGAATGAGTAAGAGAACACGTTTCACCAGATGGTGTGCTATATTGTTAGTGACTGTGGGGAGAAAGGAATGGGAGAGTGACTATATAAAGGCATACAGATTAAGTAGGGTCGGTGTCAAGTAGTGGTGAATGGTATGATTTGGGGAGCCTTTGAATACCCACTTGCCAAATATTTTTTTTAATTGATGGGGAGCAATGTCACTTTCTTCTGCTCAGAGAGAACATTGATTTCATAAGTGATCCAAGAGTGTTTCTCAAATATGAACATGCATGCAAATCACCTGAGCATCTTCTTAAAGTACAGATCCGAGGCCTGAAAATTTTCAAATCTGATAATTTCCAAGGTTATATTCAGGCCAACTGATCAGTAAGTGCTAACTATTTTTTCTTACAGATTTGAGCGATTTATCCCGGCTTATACTAACATTGAGATTGGTCCTTCTGGGAAGGAATCTGTGAATTATTTATTGCAGACAGTTATTCATATTTCTGTGTTTGAATATAGTAGCGAGGTGTCGTCCTGCAAGTTACAACTCAGAGTGATCCTGTGTGCAGTGGATGAACCATTGCCTCATCCTGTGCCCTCCGCACACGGAACATATGTGAATGGTGGACTTATGCATTTCCTCCGGCCTTTGTTTACAGAGGAGAGAAATGACTGGATCAGCATACTATTAAATGCACTGAAATCGCAAGCCCTCACCTCACAGTCTCCAGCAGTGGTTGCACCTGAGAAGTGTGGATATCTTGAACTGAGGGGCTATAAAGCCAAAATTTTTACTGTGTTGCGTGGGAACAGCGTGTGGCTTTGCAAAAACGAACAGGTAAGCCATGTGTTAGCAATGACAAGTTGCTGCCTCTTAGTGACATTAATAACTTTGCTCTGCTTGTTGGAATTGTTTTCTCTTTTTTCTTTCCAACTTTGTGCTACCTTTCCCCATGGTACTTCACAATGAAAGGATTGTTTTGTCAAATTGCCCCAATTTCTCCAGTAGCAGGGAAGATAAGGCGATCACATTTGAGGCTGGACATCCACTTTTGAAGGGACTGAGGAAAGAGATTAATTGGAAATGATTTTCAAAAGTATTCCTTAGTTGAAGTAACATTTTAAAGCTACATGGAAGAATCATTAAGAGCCACTTACCATTACAGCTATTGAGAACATAGGCCCTATTCTGTGCCTGATTTGCTTCCCTTGTTTTATGATACAAAATTATAGAGAAAATAGAGTATGTATTCTTGCATTTATAGGTGGTTTTATTATTTTTCCCCTCCTTTTAGCAGAGGCATTGTCTTTGAGAACTAATTGACTAGAGGAAAGTGGTGCACACACACAAATACACACACATACTCTTGTCCATTTACCATCTGTTTATTTGCTTGTCTATCAATAACCCCACTAACACCACAATTGATTCTGACTCAGAGTGAGGCTACAAGGCAGAGTAGAAACGCTCCCTAGTGTTTCTAAAGCTGTCCATCTTTATGGGAGCAGAGAACCTTGTCTTTCCCCCACAAAGCGGACGATGGGTTCAAAACCTTGGCCTTGAGATTAGCAGCCCAGTGCTAACCAATTATTCTATCAGACCTCCTTGGTTAACATTGATAGACTACTGAATCTGGTAAATACTGGAAGATTCAGTAGGGACTGTTGTAAAGATATGTTTAGCAGAATAAAGTTGTGATATTTTATGAACATTATTTGCTTCTGCAGACTGTTTTTTCCCTTATATTTATAAGTAAATTATTCCTTCGCTCCTTGTG
>NW_022111369.1:83492946-83503793 GCF_000313985.2 Echinops telfairi
TTTTATTATTTTTCCCCTCCTTTTAGCAGAGGCATTGTCTTTGAGAACTAATTGACTAGAGGAAAGTGGTGCACACACACAAATACACACACATACTCTTGTCCATTTACCATCTGTTTATTTGCTTGTCTATCAATAACCCCACTAACACCACAATTGATTCTGACTCAGAGTGAGGCTACAAGGCAGAGTAGAAACGCTCCCTAGTGTTTCTAAAGCTGTCCATCTTTATGGGAGCAGAGAACCTTGTCTTTCCCCCACAAAGCGGACGATGGGTTCAAAACCTTGGCCTTGAGATTAGCAGCCCAGTGCTAACCAATTATTCTATCAGACCTCCTTGGTTAACATTGATAGACTACTGAATCTGGTAAATACTGGAAGATTCAGTAGGGACTGTTGTAAAGATATGTTTAGCAGAATAAAGTTGTGATATTTTATGAACATTATTTGCTTCTGCAGACTGTTTTTTCCCTTATATTTATAAGTAAATTATTCCTTCGCTCCTTGTGCGAAGTAATTTCCTGTATCAAAATCTTTCAATCTAGAATATACTAGATCCCTAGTAAGTTATTTGTGGAATTAAATCGTATGCCTTGGATATCTGATATAAGATGAACTCATTTTATGATAACACTGTAATGGATTATGAGGTTAAATATAAATGCTGAGTGGTTTGATAACAAATATTAAAGATAGAAACTCAAAACAAACAGTAGTTTTAAACAAATTAGCAGTAGATCTTTATCCAAAGCTTCCTATGAACTTCAGCATGAATATATTCATTACATATTGGGGGATAAGATTCCTTAGCCAATTAACTGTGGAAGGCATGATTGAACACTGTTGGCATATGAATAACTTGGACAGTTTTGCATATTTTCAAGAAGAATAGTGATGTATGACTTAGGGATGTGTACAGACTGACTGAGGGTCTGTGAAGCCAGATGACTAAGACATTTTGAATTGGAATGAAGTTAAGAAGCAATGATTTGCATGTATTGATCTGTATGAAAGTAGCCCTGTCATTCAGTGGCAACATCCTTTTCTTTAACCTTGTCTCGAACTGCTGGGCTCCAAGTCAGAGTTTCATGTCTCACCTTGTCACCTGGATTAATGTTAGCCCTAGAGTTAGGTAGACTATTTAAAAAGTTTTATTGACACTTCTTGATTAGCAAAAATTACAGGACAGTATTGTTTTAGTATTATTAGGAAAGAGTGGCAGTAGAAGTAATATTTTTATGTTATCGTCAAGCTGATTCTCATTCATGGAGACCCAAAGTGTATACAACCAGACCACTCCATAGAGCTTCCAAGGACGTGAGCATGTAGAAGCAGATTGCCAGATCTGTCTTCTGAGTTGTGGATTTGAACCACCAAAGTTTCAGTTTGTAGTTGTCTGCTTAACTATTTGTTTCACTCAGGGACTCCTAGGAGCAGCAATAATAGATGCTGTTTGTTGAATACCAGGTACTGTGATCCTTAGATTATAAATATTTCATTTTAATCTTCCTGGTAAATAAAGGAGTAAGATATTCTCATCCATGTATTACAGATGAATAAAATGAGAATTAACATTCTTTCCAAACATTCCAGTTTATCATGGAGTATTTAACACCAGATCTTTATAACTGTCTTTTGAAAGTATACATCAAAAATAAATGTTCGGACTCTAACTAGCCAAAGGATTACTTTTTTGAATAAGTGAGAAGCTGACGAGTTTCAGAGTATGCCTTCAATTAACCTTGCACGTCACAAGACACATTCTAGCAGCACTACGCATGCCGAGAAGACACTCGGATTTTAGGATGAAGTTGGAGCAGACCATTCCTTAAGATGGGTGGCTGATGAGCGCAGTGCTCTATTGGATTTGTGCAGGAATTATAGAGAAGTACAGAGATGAGGCATCTAACTAAACCTGTGAATTAGAAACTTCCATGTGACAGACGAACCCAAGCAGTTGTGGTCAAGTTGATTTTCACCCACAGCGAGTGACTCCATAGAACTGCCTCGTCGATTTCCAGAGCTGTAAATCTTTATGGAAGTAGACTGCCATGTCTTTCTCCTGCAGAGAATCTAGTGGATCCGAACCATCAATCTTTTGGTTACAAGCTAGCACCTTAACCACTTTGATTGCCAGGGCTTCTTCATTTATGTGCACAAGTAATGAAGGAAGATGTTTTCCAATTAAAAATTATGGCATTAGTGATAGAACCCTGAACTTCCCTTATGTTGGAGGACTAATTGTATGGTAATGTCTGCATATTTCAAATATGTTTGTTTCTGTGCATTAATCTGCTTATGTATGAGGAGTTTATGGAAATATGGAATGGAAAGATAATAAGATTTTCACACGAACTTGTAAAAGTCAATCCAACCTCATCTGCTATCTTAAAAACATACTACTGTTTATGTATCTAGTTTTAGAAAACATAGTATCAAGTAACGGAGCCATGTCTTGGTCTTGAGCTGAGTATTAAAGCACTAGTTGGCTCATGATTGGGCCAGTAAATTAAGGAAGACCCTTCATGTGGTTCTGACAATTCTGTTCTAGTTTCATCTCTTTCAATGACCTACATGTACATTCATGGTTAGTAAGTTGATTCTGACTCATAATGGCTTCTAGGACAGAGTAGATCCACCTGTGTGGAGTTCTGAGCGAGTAACTTTTTATGAGAGTAGAAAGCCTCTCTTTTATCCCCCAGGGAGCAGCTGGTGGTTTGGAACTGCTGGCCTATGCTAACCTTACTTCGGGAAAAATTAGGACATAAGTAAGCCACCTTCTCTTGCAAGGTTGTGCCTTTGAAGACACTCCCTACTAGCCTGCATCATGAACGCATATAGGCTAGGCTGCGCAACAGATACTATGTAGACCCGCCCCTCCTTTTCCAGATTATCATAGTGTGATGGCTGCGGTGTTTCTGTGATTCTGGAAGCGGTGCCCCCGGGCTCAGACATAGCAATAATTGTGAGAATGATAAAGGATCAGGCAGTGTTTCGGTTTGCTGTGTGTACTGTTGGTGTTATTCTAAGTGGAAACGTATGGCACTGAACTGCAGTGACAGAATGCAGAATAATAACGTAATACCACAAAATGGGAGATAATTACATCAGATCACAAAATGATGGGCAGCCACACAATACTGGGAGTTATAGCCCAGACAAGATGAAATAGCACATTAACCACAACAGTGATGGAATGATAATCTTTAGGGCCATCACATTTGCTGCTTGTAAAAATTCAGATTTCTGGGTCTACTACAGACCTATTGATTCAGAGTATCTGTGAAGGGGAATGCTCGAGTCATTAAAAAACACCCCAAGGGATTCAGTGACAGGTGATCTAAAAAGCACATATAATAAAACATGGCTCTAAGGTTTCTTTCCTCTTCAAACATGGTAAGTATTCATAAGAATTCAAATGAGCATCCAGGGAAAGAGCCAGACATTTCCTGGAGGTAGAAATGTATAAAAATAGCCTTCAAGAACATTAATGAGATCCATGTGCCTTTTTAATTCATTCCTGTACCTGTGGTTGGTATACCTTTTTTTTTTAAAATGATTAACTTCCATTTAATATTTGAGTGAGTATTTTCACAAACTTCAGAATAAACATACTAATTCAGGTAGAAAGTTATGAAAATCATTAGTTGCAATAATTTTCTTTTAATTTTAAAGAAATGCTACTAAAAACGATATATTTTAAAACTAATCTATACCTCCTGGCATTTTTAATCTAAAATAGTATATATATATTTACAGTTTTCAGCATAGGAAGTTTGCCTTAACTATTAAATTCCTTTTTATTAACCCAAAGTTGTATTATCAGGGAATGCTAATTAGAGGAATTAAAAACAAAACCAAACCACTTTTGCTAAATCCTCATAAAAAGGAAGGGGCTTCAACACAAAGATATTCATCTGTTATTTCACATGGATTTCTTTACCTCTATATGTGTATGTGGAAATTTATTCTAATTTTATAGATTGTTTGCCTTTTCTAGATTTTTCTCTATAGACCATAGAATGCCATTGGATTCCTTGGCAGACAATCCTAGGAAAAAAATCCTTCAGCAGCTTTTCCCTCTCTGTGACTGCCTTTTCCACTGAATAAAGACTGTGTATTTTTTCAGTTTAAAACAGCTGTTGAAGCAGACTGTCATGATTATTACCTTTACTTAATTTTAAAAATGTGTCTTGAAAAAGGAGAGTCAAGGGATGTCCATTTGAGCTTTCTCATTGACCATTCTAAACTCTTTGGAGTATTGAGTTTCTTAGTGCAGCTTTAACAAATACCGCCAGTGGGAGGCTTTAATGAGCAAGCATTGATTTCCTCAGGTTAGGAGGCTGGACGTTGGAATGCAGGGCACTAGCTATAGGGGTAGTCACTCTCTGGCTCCTGCCATACAGTCAATTAGGATTCTTAGTGACCCTATGGGACACAATAGAACTACCGTGTGGGTAACTTTTTAAGGGAGTAAAAAGAGAAAACCCTCATATTTCTTCTATGAGAGGACTCTGAAGAGGAGGAGTAATTCCTTGATTCGGCTTCTCCAGTATTCTTTTTTTTATCAGTTTATTGGGGGCTCATACAAATCTTATCACAATCCATCCATCCATCCATTGTGTCAAGCACATTTGTACATTTGTTGCCATCATCATTCTCAAAAGAGTTGCTTTCTACTTGTGCCCTTGATATCAGCTTCTCAATTTTCTCCCTCCCTCCCTGCTCCCCCTTCCCCCATGAACCCTTGATAATTTATAAATTATTATTATTTTGTCATATCTTACACCATCCAATGTCTCCCTTAACCCACTTCTCCTCTGTCTGTCCCCCAGGGAGGAGGTTATATGTAGACTTTGTAATTTTTTTCACCCTTTCTCCCTCACCTTCCCTCCACCCTCCCGGTATCGCCACTCTCACCACTAGTCCTGAGGGGTTCATCTGTCCTGGATTCCTTGTGTTTCCAGTTCCTATCAGTGCCAGTGTACATCCTCCGGTCCAGCTGGATTTGTAAGGTAGAATTGGGATCATGAGAGTGGGGAGGGGGCATTCAAGAAATAGAGGAAAATTGTATATTTTATCATTGCTACACTGCACCCTGACTAGCTCATCTCTTCCCTACAGCCCTTCTGCAAGGGGATGTCCAATTTTCCACAAGATGGGCCCTTCTTAACATTCCTTGAACGTAACTGGGTTCAAAGAGATTTCCTTTTCCCCCCATTTGTACTCGGTTACTTGCATTCATAACCTTCTCCATTTCTATCCCCAAACTGTTTAACCTTATTATCATTACAAGGAGGAAACCATATCCCCAAATAAGATCACACCCACAGGTACAGGGGCATTGCAGATTACACCTCATGGTTTTTCAGGGATATTGTTCCAGCTCATATATAATACCCTTAAACATGGAATGAACATGGACTTCTGGACTTATCAGCTGCTGAATTCAAAGATTCACGCTTTGGGCCCTTGCTTACCATTTCATTCATTGGCAGAATGTGGGGACTGACATTCTGAATAGCTCTGCGCTACATAGGAAGCATGCTTTCAATAGTGTCATCTCCCCTCCTCCACCACATGCGCACACACGGATGGGCTGTAGGAGGGAGGAGAAAAGAGCATTCGTGGGCGAGGAAGGTAGTACAGTGGAAACCAACCCTAAAATATTTTACCTAATTATCCCCTTATAAAGTCACTGAGGTACCATTTTCACATGATTGTCAAAATATTTAACCTTGTCTCTCAGTTCCATCTCCCCCACCTTGCCCCAGGGTGCTTTCATTTTTGCAGTTGTGGCTACTCATTGTATGCTTAGTTTTAAAACGAGGACAAGTCAGAAAGTATTTCTATAAGTCATAGGAACCTCCTTGAAACAAAAATATCCAAAGATGAAACAGTCATTTCTTGAAGTATCTGCATCTGGATCTATAGAATTCTGTAAGCTGTCTTCCCACCTGTCTCACCCTTCCCCGGCGAGCTCTGAGCGTGACTACACCATTCCCAAACTAGCGTTTTGTGTTTGAGTGTACTGAAGGGGCAAAATCGGGGCTGTAAGGTGGATAGGGTAAGGTTTCCCAAGAAATTTCTCAAAGGATGTTCAAAGAATGAGCTTCTGCGTCGTGATGGAAGAAAAAGAAAAAAAAAATTACTCCATGCAATTTCTGAGCTAACTTCTCTGCCGTGAATTTAACTGGTCCAGCAGACACTCATAGAAGCCACTGTATTGATTACCCTTTCCTTTAAAAAGAACCAGAAATATGTTGGTTAGCATTTATTCAGCACCATGTCTTTGATCCCTTCCAGTGAAAATATGAATTTAAATTCGTAAGAAAATACTTATTAATTATCTCTGAATATTTGGTTTTATTTCATTTCCTAAAATATGTGGCATTAAAACTAATAAGCTGTCCAGAACACACACACACACACACACACACACACACACACACGATGCTCTTAGAAAACTAATACAAGTGTGTTGCTGTGAGCATGTGGCTGCTGCTATCTCCTCATTGTAGAGTCATGTTTAACATGTTTTGTTTAGAAGAACGTTTCACGTATGAACTAGAATGCTGATAGCAATACTTTTTAATTTACCCTCATATTTGTAATATTTGTTGTTTTTCCACGTAATATTTTTTGTTTTGTCACTTCAGCTTTGTATAAAATGGGCTGTGTAATTGAGATTTTTTATATGACACCATAGTTAACATGTTTCTGTAAGTCATTTAATCATTGAGCAAAACATTTTTTGGCATCTTCTCATTCTGACTCCACTCTAGACATTCAGGTACAGGTGCTGATCCCCAAGACCTGTCTTTGAGGACATTTTATAGTTCCATCAGGGAGAATGCTCAGTGATAAAGCAAACTGTAAATAATGGGATTTCTGGTATCCTTTTCTTCCTTTTTGATTATTACTTTGGCAAGAAGTCCTATTACTATTTCCTAAAGAGTTGTTTACATTTAAAATGTTGCTCTACCTTGCACTAGATACTGGTTTTATTTTTACCTGAGAAGTGTGAAGGATTATAATTTTTAGAACCCTAGATTGTGATAAGTATTAATTTATTGCTATGCCCTAGGATTTCCAGGGCCATTGTTAACACTTAGTAAACATGTATGGCATGTATTTGTTGAGGTGTTTGTCATTTATGACTGTTTTCTTGACTGAAAGTAATTTATTTGTATTATTTTAATTAACTTCCCTACAAATTGCCTTTCTCTTCAACTATGTACTTAACTAGGATTCTATTGCTTTTCTTGCCATTTTCATTTTTAAATATTTTTATTGATATGTCTTACCCATTCCTATATATCCTGTCCATTCCCATGCAGTTCTGTTGTTCAGCTCCATTAGGTGGGATTATATAATTTTTAAAAGCTCCTTCAATAATAATATTAATCTTGATGTCATTTTGTCCAAAGGAAAAATCAGCTATTGGTTACTTTTCATATATTCAAGTTACATTTCATTATGCACAAGTTTTGTGTACATATTTAAATTATCTTTTATTCTTTTGCTTCAAAACTTTTAAAGTTTTGCATTCTGGGGGAAAATATTTTCTTAATCTATCCTAAAATGGCATGGCTATAATATATAAGTAAGTGTTTTAAAAATGTGTAATGAAATATTAAAGACTAACATACAATGACATGTATGGAGTATTATATTTATGGTATTGCTAGTAGAATACTATTTCTGCAAATGAACTTGAAGTATTTATTTAGAGATTCAGCTTTTGTTTACATGCATTAGATTGCCATGAAAGCCATTCTGCTATCTTTTCCTGATGATGTTTTGAACATCATGTTAATATTAGTGAATTGACTACAACCAGATGTCTTGCTTGGTAGATTTGAGTATGCATCCATTCAATGATAATTGTGGTATTAAGGTTCTAACTACAGAAATTTATTTGATTAAACATTCTCAAACCAGGGTATAAAAAGCAACTCATTCCCCTACCCATTGTATTCCATGGTGTTCTGGCATGGACATCAGAGTCTAATAGAATTTAACAGACCGCATGGGGCTGAGTGTTGTCTGGTGAAGAAAGAAGCAGCAGGGTGTAGGTGGTGCCCCCAAGTTCTCTGAGTTCTATATCTGGTCAAACTTTACATCTGGTGTTTCTTAGAAAATTGGGTGCCAATTTCATACAATGCCACATCTGTTTTCAAACAATGTGCAAGCACTGAGTTCTTAAATTCCTGGCATGAAACCTGGTATCTAGTATTTCCAAAAATAGCTTTGAGATTTTAGCAAATTTGGGGTTAACAAATGCTAAGGATATTTTCTGTTTAGTCATCAATCTTTAATTTTGTTCTTTCCCGATATAAATTTAAACCAGGTTTTGGTGTTATGAATGCATATAGATAACCAATTTCAACATCTTCATAGTTATTTACCATAAATTCTGTCTGAGTGGTTACTGTGGAGTCATTGATTTGAACACAGTCTCATTTTCAGAAAATGGAACATTATTTTAAAGATAAAATCTGTTTAGAGAAGGAAAGTGAAATAATTGCTTACCATAATCCCTATTGTTTAATTTCATTTTTCCAACAGTGCTACACAAAATAGGTACACTTTCTTTTTCATATTTACTTTCACACAGTACCATTGAGTCTATGCCTATCATAGTTTATGCCACCCCTAGAGGGAAGGGTAGGACTGGCTCTGTGAGTTTCTGAAACTGTAACTCTTGTAGTGAAAAGCCCTTTCTTTTCCCTGTGGAGCAGCTGGTAGTTTAGAACTGCCAACCTTTCAAATAATCACCAAACTTGTATGGATGCCACCTGGGCTCATAATTAAGGAAATTACGATTAGCCAGAACCTTTTGTTTTCTCAGAATTATGAAGTTTTAAAGTTTGCTTTTCACTGGCTGGTGGCTATTTTTAAAACTGAACACCCCTTTGCTGAGGGGTTGTGGGAGGAGACAAGCCAATCAGGGTGCAGGGCAGCAATGATGAAACATATAACTTTGTTCTAGTTCTTGAATGCTTCCTCCCCCCACTATCATGATCCCAATTTTGCTTTGCAAATCTGGCTAGACCAGAGGATGGTCATTGGTACAGATAGCAACTGAAAACACAGGGAATCCAGGATAGATGACTCCTTCAGGATCAGTGGTAGAAGGGGCGATGCCTGAAGGGTGAAGGGAATGTGGGGTAGAAAAGGCGAACCGATTACAAGAATCTATGTATAGCCTCCTCCCTGGGGGATGGACAGCAGAGAAGAGGGCGGAGGGAGACATCGGACAGTGTAACTTATGACAAAACTATAATTTATGAATTATGAAGGGTTCATGAGGGGGGGGAGGGGGGAGGAAGGGGGAAAATAAGCAACTGATATTAAGGGCTAAAGTAGAAGGCAAATGTTTTGAGAACGATGAGGGCAACAAATGTACATATGTGCTTGACACAATGGATGGATGTATGGATTGTGATAAGAATTGTACGAACCCCCAATAAAATAATTTTTAAAAAAAAGTATATTATCAGTGGTGAGTTGGGCTCTGGACAAGCTATATTATCTAGCTAATGTCAAAAACAATACCAGCTCTATCAAAGCACATGAAGGTAAAAGCCACTGTTCTAAAGTAAATGATATCAGTGAATTAACGAAGCATTGTGATTGATTTAAGTTTCCCATATTCAAAGGAAGTTAATCAAAATTTTAAAAACTCTTTATAATGTAGCATTCACAATGTATTCCATTTTTGTGTTTTTTACTTATGCCTGTTAGTTATTTTTAAAATTTATTTTAAATAGATAAAACTTTGATAGCAAATGCATTCTCTTGACTCTGACTTCACAGAGTATACTATGGCAATGAAAACAATAATACCAGGGTGGCTGCTTCACAGGTTTGTGGCAAAATGAAATTAAAATATCATGGATTTTTTTTGAGCATCTGAGGCCTCTCTGTAGCTTCACAGTACTATGTATGTAGCACTCCTTTGTGCTAGACAGTCTTCCAACACTCTTCGTGTGCTCATTCAGGGTTTTGAACCAGTTAAAACTTTTTCAATCATGGCTAATACAGCCCAAACTGAAAAAGACCTGAATTTTTTAAATGTGCAAGTAGTGAAATGATCATTGGAATGGGAAAAATTATAAGTCAAAACCCTCAAAAAAGAGTCTCCTTTATAGACACTTGAATCAGGAGATTGAATTTTTCCAGGACTGTGCAATGTGTCAAATTCAAAATGACACGGCAGACTACGCTCTGGGAACTGGGCACCGTTGTATACTACTCTGCCTGTCAAGAGATTTGGTTAGTCTGTAACATAAATGCTGCCTTCGTATTCTATGCCACCGGTGAAGGAGGGAACCTGCCGTTTGTCTCATTGAACTTATCTTTCTGGTACACCCACATTTTATAAATTGAGATTCATTCAGATTTTGCTTTGTAAGTTCCCAGATCAGTCACCAAGTCAGAGACCAATTAGAAGCTCTGCTATTACCCCGTTTAAACTTCACCAAACTGATGCAATAGATACTATTGCTAACCCATTTTTCTAATGATAAACTGAAATGAGAGATATAGCTGAACCACGATTTCCCAGTTACTTAACCTTGCTCCCTAGAGGTAGCTGTTTGTTTGTTTGGGTGCATGCTTAAAAAAAAGATCTATTTCCCCATCCTCATATATAAATATATTTGCATATGTACATGCCTTTATCTGGTCCTCTATAAATAACCTTTGCCTCCCAGCTCTTTCCTCTATTTCCCTTGATTTTCCTCCTGTCCCACTATCATGCTCAGTCCCCACCAGGGTTTCAGCACTTCCTTTTTGTTACATTCCCCTTGATCATGCCCTACCAGGCCTCCCATACCCAC
>NW_022111369.1:83505062-83515047 GCF_000313985.2 Echinops telfairi
TATGACAAAATAATTTATAAATTATCAAGGGTTCATGAGGGAGTGGGGAGCGGGGAGGGAGGAGAAAAATGAGGACTTGATACCAGGGGCTTAGGTGGAGAAGAAATGTATTGAGAATGATGAGGGAAATGAATGTACAAATGTGCTTTACACAATTGATGTATTTATGGATTGTGATAAGAGTTGTATGAGTCCCTAATAAAACGATTTAAAAAAAAAGATCTAAAACAGCGATTCTCAACCTGTGGGTGTGATGGCTTTGGGGATCTAATGACCCTTTCACAGGGGTCGCCAGATTCATAACAATAGCAAAATTACAGTTATGAAGTAGCAATGAGAATAATTTTATGGTTTGCGGGTCACCACAACATGAGGAACTTTATTAAAGGGCTGCGGCATTAGGAAGGTTGAGAACCATTCATCTATGACATATTAACCCAATAAGAAGGATTGGATATGTGTGCATGAATATATATTTTCTCTTCTTCAAAAAATAATACACAGCAACATATGCTTTTTAGCATCTTGCTTTGATCAATTAGTAATAGATTCTGCAAAAATATAATGCAAATACCAAGTTTCCTCAGTTAGTTTTTATTGACACATCTATCAGTGGTTGACTGAATAATACAACAGAATTGATGTGTTAGCTAACGTATATAATTCAATAATTCAGTCACATCAAGAAGAGTTGTACAATCATCAGTCAATTTTAAAACATCTTCAACCTTGTACTCATCATAATCAGTGCCCCATTTGCCCCTAAACTCCCCTGCCATCTTCCCAAGGGACCATTAATCCAATTACTGTCCCTATAAATTTCCCTGTCCTGGATTTCATATATACAAAACACATTAAAAAACAAGAAGCAAACTAAGAAGAATAAGTAAAACAGATTAAAAACACAGTTAAGAAGAAAGTAGAAAATATTAAAGGATAAATGGATCATAAGGGAGATCAAATTGTAACCTAACTCTGCAAAAATCCACTTTCTAATACATCCTGCATGTTAGCAAGGCTGTTCACTTCCCTGGTCCAGGGTCAGAGGACATTACTCAGGGGCTTAATCCATGTGCCTTCCCCTTCACTTAAAAACAGAAAGAAAGAAACAGCTTTAAAATGGGTCTAACAGAGATCAAATGATATGATATTACTTTTTGACCAATCCATGTCTGCAATAGTTGATTTTACATTGCTCTCTCTGTATGAAAACAAGCCTTTTTGAATCATTCTATGATTGGAAGGGATTCACTTGCGGCTAAATTCATGCGTGGACCCTGGAAATGGATTTTGGGCTTCCACTGCCATCCGTAGCCTTCTGCAAAGCTGGTGTTCACAATGTAAGCTCTGATGCCATTCCCTCCTTTCAATTTGGGTTATATTGTTGAATCTTTGAATCACAAAGGTGTGTATGTGCTTCTTCCATGAGACTTAGTTGATACCTCACTTAGATACCCACTTGTTTGAAAACAAGACTTTAAGACCCCAGACTATATTCTTTCTGATAGCCAGGCACCACCTAGTTTCTTCAACACAGTTTGCTGGGGCACACATATCTTCAGTGATCTTTTCATGAGGGCTAGCATCAAGCAGGGGCATATCATAAGAACTTATTGTTCTTAGATTGGGGGTACAATTAAGGATAAGCCCCAAATCCATTCATGCAACTAAGGTTTACATATGTCTCTGGTTTACCTTACAGATACCATTTTTATTTTATATTAAGTTATCAATCATCACATTGGGGCATCCCTTCCTCTGCCATCAAGTTACTGTGGACTGATAGCAACCACATAGGAGAGGGTAGAACTGCCCCTGTAATTTGTCAAGGGTTGCAGAAGTAAAGTAAGAATCGGATGATTGCAACAGAATTATTATTGTTGTCTTTCTTGTAGTTTGGTAGTTTGCATTAAAGAAGGGATCATAATAGTTGAACAACTTTTTTTCTAAGCAAAATATCCCCTCCTACATATTTCTTTTCTTTCCTAGTTTAGACTTTGTAGAATTTAATAATAAACCAAATAAGAAGTAGTTAAGAGCCATGCAATTTTAAGATTTTTCTAAATTTATTTATTTAGATATATTTCCTTTGACTTGTGAAATTCTAATCAATGAAAAATAACTAGTGGAGTTATCTAATTTGCACCTTCAGTTATGAGGTTAATTTTAAGCTTATTTGGAGAAATTGGTTAGAGAAATTATTTAAATTCTACAAGTCTGAAACTATTTTCTGTTATTTTTTATGGTTTTCATTTTCATTTTGTTATTTTATGTAAACATTTATAAAACTTTTTGGAAATATTTAGAACTGGGTAAAATGTGATTAATACTTGACATTATAGAGACTACCATGTACACTGGAGTATAAGCCAATCCGAATATCAGCCGAGGTACCTAATTTTACCAGAAAAAAAGTGTGATGAAAAACTGGACTTATACTTGAGTATATAATGTATATTAAATTATGCTTACATATGTGGTGGTACCAAAAGCCTTGGAATTGCACTGGGCGGAGAGGAGCTTTCATAGTACCCATTTTTTCCACTAGGCAAGCACTGAACAACTGGCTCTGAGTTAGTGCAACCAGAGGCGTTGCCTGGGAAATTTCTCTCTAGACACACTGAATATTTTCGTAAAAACAGTTTTACTCAAACCCTGTGTTTTGTAATGGCTAATTTAAGAGAACAGTATGAGGCTGTTAAATTTTGTTTCCCACTCGGGAAAAATGCTGCAGAAACTGTTGTGAAGTTGAACACAGCTTACTAGGACAGCGCTATGGGGAAAAAAATCAAGAGTATGAGTGATTTTCTTGTTTTAAAAATGGTGAAATGTTGATTGACGGCAAACCTTGTATTGGATATCCACCAAATTCCTGAACGGACAAAAAAGTCAACTTGGAGTTCTTTCCACCAGGTCAGACTGTTAATCAAGTTTTCTATTTAGAGGTTCTGAAAATATTGCATATCAGTGTGTGAAAGAAAAGACCTGATTTATGGCAGATGGGAAACTGGTTTTGCCACCATGACAATTCACCTGCTTAAACAGTTACCTCAGTGCACCAGCTCTTGGCAAAAAACAGCATGCCTATCTTGCCCCATGCACCTTACTCACCTGAATCTGCTCCAGGCGACTTTTTTGTTTCTGTGAATGAAGAGGGACATGAAAGGAGAAAAATTTGAAGACATAGAAGAAGTGAAGAAAAAAAACGAAGGAGGTGCTGTCAACCATCCAAACAGATGAGTTTTAAAAGTGTTTCTAAGAATGAAATAACAGATTCGACAAATGTATTAAGTGTAATGGAGAGTACTTTGAAGGTGATAAGGTGCTTTTGTTAAAAAAAAAAAATTAAATGCATAGCTTTGGGGGGGAAATCAGTTGTTTTGGGGTATACCTAGTGTGTGTAGTTTAAGCACATGCACGCACACACACGTAGTGTGACTAGAAACCAGTTCAGAGAGGACCACTGAATTACTTTTTGATACATGCAATAGGAAATTAATTTAAATATCCCACTGCATATAAAATGTCTTACATAATTTCTTAACGGTAAAATGCATCATACTTTAAAACGTTAAGGTTGTTGTTGACAACTGACCTCATGAGCCAATATTCAGATTGTGTGCCATTTTACTTAACAGCTCTTACAGTAGGTATTATTTATACACACCATTTATTTTTCTTAAGTCTTTTTCTCTCCTCTCCTATTTTAGAAAACCATTGGGGCCCTCTGAAGAATCATCTTTTATGCTTGCAATTTTCTGAAGGCCAGGGATAGGAAAATAGTGATGGAGTTGACCAGCTAAGAAATATTTGAGTTAAACTGTATGGTGTGGAATGGGCACATAGTATATGCATTTTATTAAATAGAGGCAATGAGGAAATGTTTCCCATCTCATTACTAAGCTGTTTCCCATCATATGAGAATAAGTTCAGCATTACTGCTAGAGCTTTCCATTAAAATAAAATATGAATGTGAAATTGTTCTTTCTTGATACAGCCCCAGTTGGGTTGTCTGAAGGTGGTGTTTCTGCACACCGGCACAGGAGTGTCCCTCCGGAGACATAGGGTCTTGACAATCCAGCCTTTCACTCTTCCCGTCTTCAACCAGTAGTCTTGGTGATTTCCTATGCTTTCTCTATAATTTATTTGCATGTTTTCTTGTTCTTCTGAAGGCAGAGAGAAGTGTTTCTATCTTGACACTTTAACATTGTGTGCTAACACTTTCTGAATTAAACAAATGGTTCTGCTGTCTTAATTCAGTGCTGTTCAATGTTAGCAACACATGAGAAGCCTGTGGTTATAGTTCTAGTTTTTAACCTAAAGAGCCGTAGTCCCTGCCCTTTGATTCATGGGATTCAAATCTCACAATGGGAAGCAGTCAAATGAGTAATTTTGATGAGCAACTAGGAATAAGAACTACTCTAAATATGCTCTATATATGACAGAAAAGTAATGGCTTGATGTCACCAAAAATATTTTAATAGAAAATGCAATCGCTTCATCTTAAAAGCTCTTTAGGGCACTGGCATTTATGTTACTTTGGGGTTCATTTTGCTGTCATTTAGTGCAACAAGAGCCCCTAAACAACCTTAAACAACTTGTTCCCAGGCTTCTCAGTTTAAGAGTTCTGAAATGACTTCTGGTTGACATTTCCCAACAAGATAATAGACAATGAGTGAAAAACCTTCTTTTAACAAGCTCCCCCTCCCCACAAACAAGAGATATATTTGTATTTATTCAACCAAACTATAATACATGACCAGCCATAGCTGCGAGGAAGAAATGGAAGTGGTGTTTTTATGTTTATCGCATAAAGTAGGAGAAAGATCAGAGGCTCTGTGAATTGCTTCTTTTATACTCTCCTACAAGCTTCCTTGTTGCAAATGGACCACTATTTGTCTGTAGTTTTCCATTAGTGTGCCAACTTACTCTTCCCAAGATTTAATTTAGAAAATCAGAGCACATTTAGTCTAAATCTGATAATATAGGTGACTTATCTATGTGGAGTCACGGATTAACTATTTTTTTAAAAAAAATAATCTTATTTATTTGATATATTCCCAGAATCCTGAGAAGGTAAGAGATTGTAAACTTCCAAGTGTTTTTTTTAACAATGTTATTGGTACTTCATTCACATATAATGTAATTCAATATTTCAGTCATATCAAGAAGAGTTGTACAATCATTACCACAATTAATTTTGGAACAATTTCTTCTTCCTTTCAATCATTGTTATTTGTGTAAGTTTTTTCAATTGTAGCAAAAGTGTACACAACAAACATTCTCCAGTTCTGCAATTTTTGCATGTATAATCCAATGTCATTGATTATACTCTTCATGCTGTACAACCATTATTGAGATCCTTTCCAAAATTTTCCACTACAATTAAAATAAACTCAATGCCCCTTAAGTAGAAACTCTTCCTCCATCTCCATGGTAACCATAGGTTAAGTTTTGTTTCTTTTCTTCTTCTTTTTTTTTTTAGATTTCTTGATACAATATTCACATTTATACACTTCCATTATTAAATCACTTTTTAAAAGAGTTGTATTACGTCATCACAATCAGTTCTAATGCCCCCCTACATTGATTGCTTCCTTATTCCTAGATTATTCTTCATGTTTCCAACTTTCACATTTGAATCAGCAGCAATTTTCAATGCATCTTGACTGCAGGTTTGATCAATATCAATCTATAGCAGTTGGTAAAAAGGTTTACCTTTAGATCTTAGTTGTTGGGCTGTAAATTTAAATTATATTCCTATTATTAAAAAGACATACATTTTCTGAATATAGTTTATTTGCATGTTTTTAACTTTTTTTAGATCATTTTATTGGTGGCTCTTACAATCCATACATCAATTGTATCTGACATATTAGTACATATATTCCATCATTCTTTTCTAGACATTTACTTTCCATTGATCCCTTGGGATCAGCTCCTCGCCCCCCCCCCCCAACCCTCGTGGCCCCTTGATAGATTATAGGTTGTTAATTATTTTCAAATCTTACACTGACCGCCGTCTCTCTTGCCCTCTGGTTTCTGTTGTTCTCCCCCCTGGAAGTGCCATTAATTATACCTCTGACCCCTTGAAGCCTCCTCACCCCCCACTATCATGGCCCCAGTACCACTTCCCACTCTGGACTAGACGGGAGCATGTACATAGGTATAGGCAAGAGATAAAACTCACAACACATGGAACCCACCGCAGGAATGGGAAAAGAGATACCAAAAGGGCAGAGGGAGGGGGGAGAGATGGGGAGGCAGGGGTACAGATCACAATGAATGGCTCTTCCAAGTGGTTTTCCTGCTGACTTTCTTTCTGCAGCCTCTGGAAGGATTGCAATTTTGGTGAGTTGAGTTGTACACCATGACCACTGTTGGTGAACAAATGCCAATATTCTTACCAAAACTGTGTTAGAGGAACTTCTTTTAAGTATCTAGTAGGAGGAAAGGGGAACGTAATATAATATTGGAATTGAAACCAAATTACATGCCATATATTCTCGAGTATAAGCCACCCGAATATCAGCTGGGGCACCTAATTTTACCATAAAAACTACATTAAAATGTGCTGAAAAACTCGGCTTATACACAAGTATACACGGTACTTCATCGTGTGTTTGTGTGTGTATGTGTGTGTCTTTGTGGCAGTATGTGTTTGAGGAAGTCATGTGACAGGAGAGAAGTAACACGGGGAAACAAAGGAGGAACAATGCGATAGCAGGAGTTTCCGTTTCTTCCTGCAGGTCCCACTAACTGCATTTGCAATGAAAGTATCTCTGCTGATTAGTTTTTCCTATTTAATATGATTGGTAATTATGCCAACATCACAGTGTCATTTTGCTCCCTACCTAGGAAAGTGCTTTGAATATAGTAGAAATCAGTGAACAGGTGAATATAATGCTTACCTTCAATGTGAAAGAAACAGTCATAGTTTATCAATTGCCCAACTGTCGAGTTCAGAATAGCATAGTGTTATTGAAAGTGACTACCTGGAATGAGAGAATAACTCTCAATGTTTTAAAGGAAATCTTATATTGTAAAGATCTACTGGTATATGTAGTGAAATTTACTATGGTTTACTGGAAAATATGAGTGAGGCTTTGAAATTCATTTTTGTTTTAATCCTTTTTCATATTTTTTCTCCAAAATAGGATTTTAAGAGTGGACTTGGTATTACTGTAATTCCTATGAATGTAGCCAATGTAAAACAAGTGGACCGAACTGTGAAACAATCTTTTGAAATAATCACTCCATATAGGAGTTTTAGGTAAGCTATTTAAAACTATTTATGGAAGTATTTATATAGAAAAGCTTCAAGCTTCTATGGATATACCAGTAATGATGATTTTACCCATTATATGATACTTATCTCATATTTCTATATTGTAGTATATGCCAATATATATTCTTAAATCTTATAAATTAGTTATCAAATCATCATACTTGTAAAGACAATTGATTTATGAAATGGGCGTAGTTTCTTAATACCTGTTTTTCTTATACTTGGTGAACAGTAGTTTTTTAATCATCAAATACATGACATATCTCCTCACATTTGGAACAGAGTAAAAAAAATGCATGCCTTTAATCTATATTACTATTTACCACCTTTTAGCCCAAATATAATGTCTTTTAAGATCAATCACTGACTTAACTGCTTTATAGTGGTTTCCTAAAAGAAACTTCAGGCCAAAATGATTCTAAATTTAATGACTCTGATGGTACATACTGATTCAAATATATCTACATTTAATTATATATATTGCATTATTGCCTTCTAGCAATGTCTTCATTATGACAATGAAACTGCAAAGCTAAAGTCCTTAGTAGGTTCTATTAATTTATGACTCCATAACTTTAGTATACAGAAAAGGCATAAGTTAGTATGTATTGAGCAAAGCCAGATTAATTTATTTTCTAAAATCGTCAGCACACAGCAAAGTACTATGCTGGTTAAAGTCCTTTAAAGACTTAATGATTTCTCAGTAATTTCAAAAACGCTATCAAATCTGTTAACTCATTCTATCTGTCAAATTGTATCCACTCACTCTTGCATAAGCTTTATTTTTGCATATGCATATTCTAGCCTCTTAGAAATGGTGGCCCCAAATTCCCTAGGTTCTGTATCTGGGCACGCATTGCATCTGGTCTTTCCCAGAAAATCGGGTGCCAGTGTTATACAATGCCACATCTGTTTTCAGCAAATGTTTAAGCACCGAGTTCTTAAATTCCTGGCATAGAAACCTGGCATCCGATATTTCTAGAAATAGGTTTGTCATTTCAGCAAATTTAGGGTTAAATGCTTTAAAATGGTTTCTGCATAGTAATTGACCTTACATATTTGCTCTTTCTCTTTGTAGATTTAAATTGTAACTTTAATCAGGTTTACTTGCTATGAATTCATATAGATAACCCATTTCAGCATGTCAGCAGATATTTACAATTAATTCTGTCCACATAATTAATACAAAGTTATTGGAGTGAAAATATTCAGCCATTGTAATCAAATGAAAAATCATTTCTTTAAGATGAAATCTGTATTTTAAGTCTCTAAATAAGAGGATTGCTTACTTTGGTTGTATCATAGTGCTTCAATTATATTTCTTAAGAGTGCTATATTAAGTAGGTATTACCTTTTTTTTGTTTATAGAGCTTTGCCTATTACTTCTGCTGAGTGATTTTAAATTAGGAAAAATGTGTGCCAGTGTTCTATTTTTGCACCATACTAACTCAGTCTGTATGCTGAGCAACTAATCTGAGAAGCTGGACTATACGAAGCAGAGTGTAGTATTAGAATTAGAGGACATCTCATTAACATCTGGTGACCTGCACATGACACAATCTAGTTTGCTGAAAGCAAAGAGGATTTACAGCACATAGTGATGAAGATCAGACGACAGCCTTCAGTATGGATTGTATCTCAATGTATAGAAAACAAAATCCACACAACTGGACCAATATTGAATATTACGATAAATGGAGAAGAGATTAGAGTTTCCAAGGATTTAATTTTACTTAGACTCAGTATCGATGCCCATTAAACCCTAGTCAGTAAATCAAAACACTATTTTGTATTGGGAAAACATGCTGCAGATGACATCTTTAAAGTAGCGAAAAACGAAGATACTCTTTTGAAAAGAATATTGAAAACCAATTGCCTCATCCACTTTAAAATAAGCTGAACTGTGAGTAGTGAAAACCGAAGAAGGATTGGTGTATTTGTATAGCACCAGTGTTGAAGAATATTGGATATACTGTGGACTGCCAAACAAACAAATCCTTGTTGGAAGAACTACAGCGATATTGCTCTTTGGAAGTAAGGATGACAAGACTTCATCTCACATACTTTGAACAGATTTTCAGGAGGAACAGCTCCTGGAGAAGAGCATGTTTGGTAAAGGAGAAGATCAGTGGAAACCTTCAAGGAAATGGCTTGACACAGTGGTTGCAAAAGGAGGCTTGAGCACACCAAGGGTGTGAGGATTGGACAGAATCCAGCAGTGTTTTGTACTTTAATACACAGGATCAAAGTTCAGCCAACTTGATAACACCTACCAAGAGCAGATTCTAACCGTTACTCAAAATAGAGATATTGCCTGTGACCAACTCTTCTTTATGGAGAGCTGGAAACCACTAGGAAGCTCATTCATGTAGTAATAATGATGATGACATATGGTGCTTTAGGAAAAATATGATTCATGTAGGCAACTCATTTCTTTTACATGTATTATGTGCTTGCTCTGGTGGTATAGTGATTTATCAGGTGGACTGGTAAACTGAAGGTCAGCAGTTCAAAACTGGCCGCCTCACCATGGGAGAAAGATAAGGTTTTCTACTCCCTTAAAGAATTACCTCAGAGAAAGCAAAAGGAAATAGAGGAAAGAACTAGGAGGCAAAGGACATTTATAGAGGTCTAAATACAGGCATGTACATATGTAAATATATTTATATATAATGGTAAATATATTTATATATAATG
>NW_022111369.1:83515907-83526606 GCF_000313985.2 Echinops telfairi
GAGCTGATATCAAGGGCTCAGGAGAAAGAAAATGCTTTGGAAATTATGATGACAACATATGTAAAAATGTGCTTAACACAGTGGATGAATGTATGGATTGTGATAGAAATGTAAGAGCTCCGAATAAAAGTATTTAATTTAAAAAAGAATGACCTCAGAAGCCCACAGAGGGATTTCTACCCTGTTCTCCAGGGTCAGTATGAGGCAGAATCAACTCCTGCCATGGAGTTTGGGTCTAGGACATACTGGCTATCTGTTATTCTCACTGTTTTTCTATTCATCTCTCTCTTTAAATGAAAAAAATACATCAAATTTATTCTATGAGCCATTGACCTTGTCCGCATCATTGCTACACATCCTCTGGCTTGGTGTACATGCTCAGTATGTATTTTCACAATGAGGAAACTGATGCTTACTGCTTTGTTCCTTGTCTTAGGCACGTAATAAATACTAAGAATCAGAATAAAGTAGAAAATTCCTGAATAGGAGTTAGTTGACATTTGCTAGAATGGAAATCACATAAAATTTTCTTGATGTCTTAGTTTCTTAAAACCATCTGGACAGTCTTCTAACTACAAAAACCCCAAACAAACAAATGACTATTTTTAAATCTTTAAAAATATTTCACAATTTTTGATGGGTGTTTTTGATAATTTTGTTTTAGGCTATCATGTTATACTTGTTGGGCAAAATATTCCAATTCTTGAAACTCTGCCAGTCTGTTACTGATTATTTATATAACCCATTATTATGAAATGTGGCCTGTAGTGTGAGCATTTGCCCTAACAAGACAATATTAATATACTGGTAAGAAAAATATGTCTTTTGAGTTCAAGATATATAAACAAAATCATAGCAATATGGGAAATTAATAGAAAAAAGATAGATTTGCTAAAATTGGGAATTTTTACAGGGGTGAAACAAAACCAGGAACTGTTCAGAAGGCATATATATATAAATATAAATATAATATATATATTAGCTGCTGTTTAATTTGTGAGTGAAATGAATATGCAAACTTAACTTACTGCTTAATTGGCCTTTACAAGGAAGATCGATAATACAGGAAAGTTAATTGTTTCAGCTTTACAGCCGAGTCTGAAAAAGAGAAACAAGAGTGGATAGAAGCTGTGCAGCAATCGATAGCAGAAACTCTCTCTGATTATGAAGTAGCCGAGAAGATTTGGTTCAATGAATCCAACCGGAGCTGTGCAGATTGTAAAGCCCCAGATCCTGACTGGGCATCCATCAACCTCTGTGTCGTCATCTGTAAGAAATGCGCAGGTAATTAGCGATTCATTATGCTCCTCACTGCTGGGTTGGCACTGCACATCACTAATGGATTAGCAAGAAATGCTCTTTATTGTCATATGTAATGTGTCCCAGAGAATGTTAGCAAAAAATAAAACTAGAGGGAAGCTATTACATTTAAATCAAACTCAGGAATATGTCACAGTTCTAAGCTTCTCTGATATATGACTTAGATTTACAAATTCATTTTAAAGCATGTAATCATATTTGTGCCTATTGATCTATGCATGGATTTTAAAGAAGACAATGTTGAATTTGTTCTTGTTATAAGCAAGTGTGCTTCAGAATGCACCTCAAAGAAGTATGCATCTTTGCATTATAGCTTATCTTTTCCCCAACAATTCTTTGTAAGATGTTTTTCACATCAATTTTATTTTGAACTCTAACCTTCGTATGCCAGAGCTAGTGTGTCTTGTAATGAGTACTTTTGATTAGAAGCATTTCGTAGGAGTATGAGAGTTGATGACGATAACCAGTGCTATTTTTGGTTTTCTGATTTTTGGCCTCGTTCTTAATAACTGACACTTGCTATCTCAGGATACCTGCGTGCTCAGACAGGTGTCCAGTCGAGTGGCGGGAAAAAGGCCCCAGCTGGACAATTTGATCACAGAGGATGTCATTGGAGGCTGTCAGTTATCTAAACTTCGATTTTTCTAAACTATCCAAACATGGATTTTCAAGGCTGCCTTCTCCCCACTTCAGTTCACATTAAAAGCAGATAGTGTACTTGTGTTGATCATTAAAACGATGAGCAAGACATAGCCTTTGCACCACAAATAAATAGCTAGTATTAGAATATGATAAATGTAAGACCAGAGGTGGGTCAGGGTTCACTGAGACACATAACTCCGAAGAGCAAAGACAATGAGTGCTTAGCGGGGCCATGCAATTGTTTCAAACCATCTTTCTGTTCTTTTAGTTCTACCATATTTGTCATCATACTCAGGAGATTTCCTGACCTCCTAATGAGTAATAGCAGCAATAATAAGTGCTCAGCTAATGATTGGTTATTTTGTACTTACCTGGTTATCTGAAAAATTTCCCCATCCTTTTTCTTCCTTTCTAGTTTCACTGGTAAAGAGAACTTTGTATTATCTAAGATGTGTTTTCACAAACGTATTTGACCTTTTCAGAAAAAAATAAACTACTTGGCTCCTCCCTAGCACTTAAAAATGTTTGTGGTAAAGCCCATAACCCAAGATAAAGTGTAAGTAACTGCTTTTGTAGCCCCTGTGGATCATTCCAGTGCTCTACCATCACCTCCACCACCACCAGGGCATGGTACTGCCTACTTTGAAAAGCACTAATGTGTTTCTTCCTTTTCTTTCTCTTTCCCTCCTTAGTCTCCTTACTATACCATCTATTCACCTTTTTTTGGGTGGTATTCAACCATTATTGTTTGGGGCTTGTTATATTAACTTGCAGTATCTTTCTTGTTAGTCCAACATCAAGAAGCTTTCTGACAACTTTGCATTCCCCTTATATGATTTTTTTAACTGTCCTTTCTTACTTTCATCAATAAATGTTTGCAAATATTTTTTAAAATATCCTAATGTTTCTTTAGCTTCCTAGAACCAGCCTTCTCTGTTCTCTAGAGCAGTAAAAATCTTTGGGCCACCTTTACTAGTGTTTTTCCCTATCAGTTTCTAGCCTGATTGATTTCTCTGTAGCATATGCCAGTCTTGACCAACCTGCCACTGTTCAGCATCCTTTTGTACCTTGAAATCCTGACTTTTACTTGGCCTATATGTGTTCCCTTGAGTTGCATCCTCAGGATGCTTTTCACTCTTGTCCTTGAGTGATATTATTTAATCACGTGAATTCAGCTCCCTTCTAAAGAACTGATTATTTTGTGTTCCCTCTCTGTTGAGTACTAATGCTACCGACTAGAATTTCTGCTTGAATTTTTCAGTGATACCTTAACAGTAACGTGCCTATGCACCCTCCTTTCTGCCCATCCCTTTACCTGTAACTGCACCTGCTCATGTAGTCTTAATTCTCAGACTTGGTCAGAAGCAATCTTCTCTATCCTTTATTTGCATTGTGAAGCCCACTGTCTTCAAGTCAGTTCCAACTCACAGGGGCCTTATATAAGGTTTACAAGGTTGTAAATCTTTCCCACTCTCACTGCCAGCAGGTTAATTCCGACTCATAGCAATCCCATCGAACAGAATTGAACTGCCCCTGTAGGCTTCAGAGGCTGTAAATCTTTATGGGTGCAAAGCCTCATCTTTCCCCTGAGGTGGGATTGGTAAGTTTGAACTGTTGCCTTTGTGGTTCATAGCCCTCCACAGAACCCATTATGCCCATTACTCCACTATGAGATCATGGAGACTCATCTTTCTCCGGTGGAGTGGTGGGTGAGTTGAACCTGCTGGCCAGCAATTGACAGCCCAGAGCTGTCCAGACAGTGCCACCTAGGGCTGTTGTTAGGTGCAGTTAAACAGACTTTAAGTTAGGGTGACCCCATGTGACACATTAGAACTGCCTCATAGGGTTTTCAAGCTGTAAAATTATTTCTTAAAATCATTTTATTGGGAGTTCTTATAGATATTATAACAATCGATAAATCAAGTATCTCAAGCAAACTTGTACATATGTCACCAGCTTCATTTTCAAAACATTATCTTTATTTGAGCCTTTGGTATCGGCTCCTCTTTTTTCCCTCCATCACTCTCCCACCCTGATGAACCCTTAATAAATTATATATATGTGTTTTCATATTTTACACCATCCACTGTATCCCTTCATCCATATTTCTGTTATTCATCCCCCTTGAGTAGGGGGAGATGTTATACATCCATCGTTGCTATCGGATTGTCCTTTCTCACTTCCCCTCTTCTGCTATTGCTACTCCCATTATTGTTTCTGAGGGGTTTATCTGCCCTGAATTCTCTGTCAAAAGCTCTTATCTGTACCAATGAACATACTCAAATCTAGCAAGATTTGTGAGGTAGAACTGAGGTCATGATAGTGGCGGGGGTGGGGGCAGAAGCATTAAAGAAGAAGTATTTTGCCAGTGCTATACTGCACCCTAGCTGAATCGTCCCTTCTGTGTGATTATTCTGTGAGGGGATGTCCAATTGTCTACACATGGGCTTTGGCTCTCTGACACCTCTTCTTCACAGCCATATACTTGTATTTGATCTTTTGATACCTCGTCCCAGTGATACCTCATGATCACACAGGCTGATGTGCTTCTTCCATGTGGGCTTTGTTGCTTCTCTGCTAGATGGCTGCTTGTTTAACTTCAAGCCTTTAAGACCCCAGATGCTCTATTATTTAATAGCCAGGCACCATCAGCTTTCTTCCCCACATTTACTTATGTTCCCCTTTTGTCTTCAGCGATAGTATTGGGAATATGAGTATCACACAGTGCCAGGTTATTAGTACTAAGTGTTTTGTGTTGAGGAAAACTTAAAGAGACCCAAAGTCCATCTGCTACCTTAATACTCTACCTTAATAGATCACCAGGTCTTTGTCCTGTAGGACCTTTGGGTGGGTTCACACAGCCAACCTTGTCTTTTAAAGCCAAACACTTGATTATTGCCTTACCAGGGTTTCTTATCTATTTGAGCCCGTGTCCTGGAAAACCTCTTGAGCGTCCTCCTTTTCTTAAAGTCTCTACCACATCTTGTCAATTTTGACTTCTCACTATCTCCAAATCTATCCTCTCCATTATTATTATTATTATTATTTAAAAATCATTTTATTGGGAGCACTTACAACTCATAACAATCCATACATCATTTTTGTCAAGCCTATTTGTACATATGTTGTCATCATTATTTTCTAAATATTTACTTTCTATTTGAGCCCATGATATCAGCTCCTCTCTTTTCCCTCCCTCCCCTAACTCACCCACATGTGTGACCCCTTGAGATCTTCTCCACTCTGTTTCTTTTGTATTAATTCTGGGAGTCTCATCACTTCTTGCTAAGGGTACTCCAACAGTCACACTAAGTTCTTCCATGTTGCCCCTTTATGTGGTTCTTCAAATGCAAACTTACGTAAGTTCTTACCTGGAGAATTCTTGGACTGTGTGCTCAGTAGAGTCCACCACAAAGAGAGGAAGAAAGGAACCTCTTACCTAATGCAGAAGAAGTAATGATCTTCCACTGACTATAAAGCAATTTCTCTTTGATCACCAATGAGAACAATAAGAAATACATATGCTTTTTTTCTGTTATAATATTTTATATTTGTCTTCAGACTGTGTTCTGATAGTGCTACAAAGTTTAGCTTTTATGTTTAGTTACTTAATCCATTTTGAATTGTATTTTGTTTAAACTGTATTTTTTGTTTATACTGTGATTTTAAAATTACATGGATTTTTTTTTTCCTCACTGATATCTAGGTTCTGGGAATCTACATTTGACATCCAAGCTAAGAAAAAACATTTTAATGGTCAGAGTGCCACTTGCATTGTTACAAAATTGTATGGCAAATCATTGCATGTTATTGTATGAGACATAGTTGTCACTATAGGTAGCCCCTGTTGCAAACACAAAGATTAGTCCAATGATTCCTGTTTGTGGAAACAGGAGCACAAGTACATGCCAAATGCACGGCCAATGGACTGTACTGAGAAAAAATAAATCACCTGAGTCTTCTTTAACTGACGTGTGCTTTTGAAATTGCCTTGTTGTCGTGAGGTCCTATCTAGTCGGATCCCCCACAGAGAGGGCCTGTGTGCAGCTGAACGAAACACCTCTATTTCAGCTCATTGTTGGAGCCACCTGGTCAATCTAACTTGTTGAAGGGCTTTCTTTTTTTCACTGACCCTTTAAGGTGACCAGACGTCCCGCTTTTGGTGGGAAAGTCCCGATTTGTAACAATTTTTCCTGCGTCCCGCAGCATTTTGAAAAAGTCCTGATTTTTTGAAAGAATGCACAGCAAGCTAGGGTATACGGTTTTCGGCTGCCATGTGGCTATTTCGCCAGGATATGAGTTTTATCAATGGTGTCCCGCTTTCCTAATGTTAAAATCTGGTCACCTTACCTAAGATGTTTGATATGTGACCACCGTTGTCGTCAGTTATCATTAGATTATCATTACTACTACACTTAAGAACGTCTCGGAAAATAGAGAGGGATGCATTTTAAATTAAAAATATATGCTCATGGGCACATAAACATTCACATTCTCATAAATTCTTTAGAAAGTAAAATAAATTTATGTATAAATTAAAATTGAAATGTAATTGTTTTCTGGTTTTTGTTTTTAATACCAGGACAACATAGATCTTTAGGCCCCAAAGATTCTAAAGTGAGAAGTCTAAAAATGGATGCCAGTATTTGGAGCAATGAACTGATTGAGGTGAGCCTGGTTTAAGAGTGGGATGATTAGAAGAGACTGGGAAGGAACCAGGTGCTGGGGCAGCATGACTTGCTTTAGAGTAGTAGGAGCTCTTTCAATGAGAACTGACACACACAATTATTTTAAAAATTAAAAGTTAGTGGAGCTTAAATTGTAATGACTACTTTATTATTATTGTTTTTAAGTTAGAATTTTCATCCTTTCTCTCTATGGCAGCATCAATAAAATATAAAAGAAGTCAATGCAGACATTTGGCAAACTTTATTATTTTCTTTCTTGGCTACACTGTGGCTTTTATTGTGATCATGTCTAGCTTTTGTCTCGTTTCTGCAAGTGTTACTTGCCTCTCTAGGCAACATCAGCCCACCTTCTCAGTCACTTTAAATGCATGTTTCTCGCTGCGAGCTTCAAAACATATTAACTGTTTTTCCTGAAATTCGCATGATTTGCAAATCCTAATAGAAATAGTATCTGCTTTCATACACCATCTTCCTGAAAGAGTACGCCTTTTCATGAGCTTACCTGTGTTTTATGCTGTTCAGTTTCAATTTGTAAAGAGTGTTGTGAGTTGTTTTCAGCAAATTCCAAGGCATGTTATAAGCTGATACACTGCATGATTACTTTTTTTCATAATTCAGCTTTTTATTGTCATTGGAAACAAAAGAGCAAATGACTTTTGGGCTGGCAATCTGCACAAGGATGAAGAATTACCCATGGACTCGCCAGTCGAAATGAGAAAAAACTTTATCACTCAAAAGTATAAAGAAGGAAGATTCAGAAAAACCCTCTTGGCATCTCTCACCAAAGAAGAATTAAACAAGGTATTTAATACAGTGCACCAACAAACCTGAACTGCAGTGTTTGATTTATATACTTATTTATTTTTAAAAATAGGTACCAAGGTCCTTATTAATAAGGAAAATATTTCATGATTTTACTTTATTGCAATGGCAGTTTTTCTGATCTTTCACTGAAATACCCAGAATAGGGAGATTGTCTCTTCCTCTCTATGTGAAATTTCTAGCTAACATTTTATTCTTAAAACATTAACACTTTTTGCTAAGTACTAGATAATTTACTGACTTAGTGCCATCAGAATTGACATTATTTCCTCGGTTAATACTCTGTTACCAACTGAGGATTTGCTTGGTGGTGCTGATATGAAGCGCCGTTTACCTTGGTTGGAGACATTCCTGAACTGTGCCTCTTTCCTGCTACCTATTTAGTCTTCACTTTCTCTAAAAGTAGATAACATTCCCCCCAGCGCACGCGCACGCGCGCGCTTGTGCACACACACACACACACACACACACACACTTTGTGTATTGACCTTCAGTCTCGTCTGTAGGGGACTCTTCTAAGCATAGATACATATAAAGCATATACTGCACAGTGTTGCATTGTTTATGCTTAAATGTATATTGACATGTTTCTCAGTACCCTACTGTTTTTCAAATATCAGTTCTTGTTAAATAAAGATCGCTGGGTAGTAACATTATGCAGATCATTTCTGAAAAGAAATGAAGATAATTTTTCATGCATCTCTAGAAATTACAAAATATATAAAATTGTTTTCATTTCTGTTCAGTTCTTTTTTTTTTAATCTTCCTAATACTTCTTTAGTATCAGTAAAAGGAGGTCACTACCTAATTTTAAAGTATATATAGCGCACAATTAATGCAGGATTCAGGATGGTTTCCTAAGGTGCCTAACCACAGGGGGATTCATCAATGGCTGTGAAGAATTACATGATTAAATGTAGGTTGCTGTTAAGGTACTGAATTTTGTTTTGGGTGGGGTTTTCTTGTGTGCTAGTTATATTATTAGCATAACTGTCCAATTATAACCCACATATATAGATCATGATTAACTTAATTACCTATTCCAGGTGCCAATAAATAGTAAGCATCTGGAGTAGTAAAATTGTGGAGTAAGTAAGTTGGGGTTATGGAGAAGTGCTGATTGGTGTGGTTGGAGAAGCAGGTATATGAGTATGTTTCTCCAGTTGCTTCTCTCCCTTTGATGGTGATGGAAATCCTTTCAGTAGTGAAATGTTAACGTGTTAACGTCGACAAGTGAGGTCTTGTGTGCTGTACCCCACTGTGTAGCTGAGGTAAGCTGTTAGGCACGTTTTAAGTTAAGTGGTAGCAATTTCCTTCCTCCTCAGAGTATTTTATGGAAGGCTGTTCATTGGGTACTAGCCCCCACACCGGGCTTCTGAGTAGCAATGCTCTTATTGTCACTGAATAACTTTTAACAAAAATATGTTTATTTTTTTAATATTTATTTTACACTTCTTAATGAGTCCTGTTGTAGGTGTTGCTGCTGCAAAAATATTGGGAAAATAGGGGATGTATTTATGGGAAAGGCAGGCAAGCAGGGGCACTACTGGTTACCACCAACCCATTGCTGACAAGTGCATCGGACTCATCGTGACCCAAGCCAACAGAGTCGAAGTGTATTATTTGGTATTCAGGGCTATAATCTTTAAGTTGACGCTCACATCCTCCTCCCATGGAGCGGCTGATGGATTCGAGCCAACCACATTTTAATTAGCCGTTGAGTGTCTAACTACTGCCCCATTAGGACTCCTTAACAACTAGGCAAACCGAGAAATATAAAACGTCAAGTGCAGTGTGTTTTTAAGGGAAAGAGGAGAGTGTCGAGGGAGTGAATAAAAGAAAATGCACGTCCTTAAATTGGAGATCACAGAGTGTTAGTGTGGTAAAATGTTTCCTGTCGTTTGATCGAACATATTCCTTTCTAAAAGAGGAAAAATAAGACCCGGTGAGGAGAAAGCCCTGCCTAAGATCAGCTGGTGTGTGGGTGGAGTCAAATGTAGGACTGTGGCTTTTTGGTTCTGATTGACAGGGAATTCTAGAGATCAGCTGCACCACAGTGCAGAGTAGTTGGTTTTACCAAGAATTGTGAGTGAATATGCCCTGAACTTGGAGACTATTCACTCTGAGGTGTCCGTGGGGACAGATACTGAGCGGCTGTCCTGAGGCTGTATTTCAGAGAGCAGAATCCCTGGTGATCTGTCCAGGTGCGTCATGGCAGGATGAAGAGAAGTGTTGAACCCAAACGTCAGGTGGTACCTAAGTGCCAAAATCATGAGGATTTGGAAGCAAATGAGAAGGCACTAAAATAAGGCCTGGAGCACACATAAAGGGAGAACAAAGAGAATGAGAAGAAATATAAGGGCAACTTACGAACAATCGGATTTCAGCCATTTGGGGGGTTTGTACAAGGATGGCATATGCCAGAAGTACTGTCTCTCTTTTTTCCCCCTCTTTTTTTGGTACATAATTTATATATCATACAATTCAATAGGGCAATCATTCAGCCATATCAAGGAGAATTATACAATCATCACACATCTATTTTAGAGCACCCCCCCCCTCATGGTTATAGCACCTTTAAAATGAGTTCTGCAATCACAGTCCATTTTGATGCTCCCTCCCACCTTTATTATTTGCCTCCCTATCACCCCCACCTCCACCCCTGTATCCCTGTAACCCCCTTATATCAGTTATTATCCTTATGCATCCACTCCCCCTGTGCTTCACAGCTTGAGACCCAACAGAAAACAACGAAAAACACAATTGGACTAAGGTGGTAAGGATAAAATCATAATAGTATAAAGACAAAGTTACAAATAAGGCATAAGAAGGAAAAGACCCCCATCAACGTTCAAAAAGCCAGGGAAGAAATTTCTGTTATGGAACAAGTAAGACATACTTGCACCCAGAACTAATTCAGGTGCGTCCATAGGGTGGATCAACTCAGCAAGTATGGAGTTCAATCCAGCATAATAAAGATTACAATGGTCTCTGCCTGTTTTGCCTGTGGCTAAAACAGATCTGCCACTGGTTCATTCTGACTAGATACTCCGTAGATGGGTTTTGGGCTCCCACCATCTTCCTTAGCCTTCTACAATTTGGGTGCTCATAATTTTAGCTCTGATGCATTTCTCTTCACCATATTCAAATTTTGTAAGTGGCATCTTTGGATCACACCAGATGGTGTGCTTCTTCCACGTGGACTTAATTGGCTCCTCGCTTAGATG
>NW_022111369.1:83527875-83553172 GCF_000313985.2 Echinops telfairi
TTTTTTAATCATCAGCCATTGTCATAGTATATGAGCATAAAATCCTCTTCACAACTAAATAGGATTGACTGAAATGTGTGGAACTTCACTGAACCAGAAACATTGACTTGAGACTTAGAGGAAATGGGCTGCTATATGAGTCCTTAGTAACCAGGCCATAGTAACAGTAATTGTGCCTGTTGCCCGATTCAGGTCACAATTATCAGAAGCTCGCTTAGGAAAACAAAGGAATGCGACTGCTATCTCAGAAGTGAATAAGCAGGCTTTCTCTCAGTTTAGTTTCTAGAATCAAATCTTCTTCTCTGAAAAAGTTTATATTCTTTTAACCCCAGGCTCTCTGTTCTGCTGTGGTGAAACCGGATGTTCTGGAAACAATGGCTTTGCTGTTCAGTGGAGCTGATGTTATGTGTGCAACCGGTGATCCCGTGCATAGCACCCCTTACCTACTGGCCAAGAAGGCTGGGCAGAGTCTGCAAATGGAATTTCTCTACCACAACAAATTCTCAGGTGAGTTACTATCCCTGTCCATTTGTTCTCATCTGGTGGGTTCCAAAAAGCACACCACCTCGAATCTGTGTGTATTTATCAAGAAGGAAACAAGAGAGAAAACCGTAATTATCTAAACGATTAACATTTTTGAGACTAATTATTTTTTACTGCATTTATAGAATGTTCAGCCACCAAATTTTATTTCTACTGTCTTATGAATGGAAGATTAAAATAGTTAATCTCACATAATCTTTTCCACCAACATGACATTCAATGTTTATATTCATTAGCTTGACTATGCTGCTTTTTTGTGTGAAGTCAAATAAATAGTTCAGTGTATTTATTTTGTGCTGTATTCCATGAAGTTTGTCTTCTAGCTTATAACTCATATTTAATTGCAGAAGAAAAATTATTTTAGATTTCATAGGTATTATTTTTAATTTTTCCAGATTTCCCACAGCATGATATTCCTTCTGAGGGTGGATTAAGTCCAGAGAGCTGCCAGTCCACCTTTCTCTGTGACTTTTTGTATCAAGCTCCTGCGGCGGCTTCTAAACTCTCCTCGGAGAAAAAAGCACTGGAAGGTATCTTGTTTCCTCTTAGATTGTGTTACTGGACACAGCTTTATTGTGTTATCAAAACAATTTTAAATTGTGGTTGTTTTCCCCTAAGATGTTAGATTTGATCTTGCAATAGAGAAATATTTCTAAAGGATTTATAAGCGCTTTCAGGTACAGGGCTTATTCCATGCGATGCAGCTGGGATTCACCCTGGGTTGGAATGCTGAATGAGCCTCAGCAGAAGTGCGCATGGCCACCTAGGGCCAAAGAACGCAGCAGCACGATGCTGGAGCACGTGAGCGCTAAGTGCAATAGACACACTCATCAGCTCCGTGGAGGAAAGATGAGCTCTCTGTTAATATAAAAATAATGTCCAGCATACCCTAGGGGGACACTCTCTGTCGCTCAGGGATCAGTAGACGTCAGAATCACCTCAGGGACGTCTAACAGCACCACCACCGATGGGCGAGTCCATTCTGTTCCACGTTTGGAAAGCTCTTCCATGTGGTTAGGTGCGATCGAGTGGTTTCATCGGTGGGCCAGCCTTTGTACCACAGAAGGAAACACCACCCTTGTGAACCCAGTGCAGTAGCTCCTGTTATCAATCCATCTCATTCAGCATCTGTCTCGTTTTCTCGGACCCTCTAGTTTACAAAGCCTGGTGTCCTTTTCCAGTGGCTTGTCTCTCCCAAGAGCATGTCCAAAGGAGGTGAGAAAAAGTCTTCCCGTTCTTGTGCCTCAGGGGCATTCGGGATGTACTTCTTCCAAGACAGATTTGTTTGTTCTTCTGGGAGTCCATGCTACGTTCAGTCTTCTGCGGCACACCGTAATACAGTTTATTCCACAGAGTGTGAAAGCCAACTCTTTTCTTTAGAGGCAGGCAACCCACCTGTAAGAGGCATTATAGATAAAGCTGATCATGTGAAAAGAACTGACAAGGTTTCACACATACTTTATCAGCATATTAGATGAAATAATGTAATTCAATTTGTTCTGATTAAAAGGTATGTGTTAAAAAAAACGGGAAGCATAGCTTTTTAAAATGAACATTTGTTTTAAAAAATTCTGTCTGTAGGCATCATTTGAACCGTCATGGTGGGTGGATATTTATCCATTGATTTATACATGCACCCCATGTGAAACACATGTATTAGGCATTAGGAGTATAAAAATGAGTGATACACATATCTCATGTTCTTCTTAGACCTCTTCTCAATAATTTGAGAAATATAGCCAAGGAAATATGAGATTCCTCCACTATTATAAGCCATTTAGTCATTGAGAGTTAGACTCAGAGTCCAACTTTAATTCCCTAGGTAGTATGTTGCTGTGTGCCAGTGAGTTTATTTTGATCTGTTGCAGTCCTGTAGGACGAAATAGAACTGCGCTTCATAGAGTATTAAAGAATGATTTTTTCAGAGATAGATCACCTGGCCTTTCTTCCAAGGCACCTCTTGGCAGACTTGAACCTCCAATTTTTCAGGTAGGATCCAAATGCACAAGCTATTTGTACTGCCCAGGGCCTCAATTTGACTTATATGAAGGAGAAATAAAGGTAAAACAGAGTATTTTAAATATGATATTTTTGAAGAATTGAAAAGCATCCTCTAAATTAAAATTAAACGTATTTTCCCCTTTAAAACCAGGTTTATAATTTTTATCAACTTACTAGTTTGTCTTTATAGATTCTTGAAATAAAATGTTTCTTCTTAAACACTTGCGGTCTAAGTTGACTTATTAAGCTATTATAACTAAATCTTTCATTTTACCATTTACACATCAAATATGGATGTTTCTGTGAAAATGAATTTTCACAGAGATGGAAACTAGTGCGTTCTATGTATAGATAATTTAATTAGAAATCTGCTCTCCTTTGAGAACATTCTTTTTCAAGAAATGGGAAATGGCGCCTTTGTAGTTTGGCTCTGCAGCACAACAGTAGTGGCTTCATTGGAGAAGAACCGCCTGGCAAGGTGTACTTTGATTCTCATTCTTTCTTCCATCCAGTTTACAGGCAGGTTCTTTAGTTCCAAACGGAAAGTGACCTTGAGTCAATTGGCTCCTCTCCATCTTCACTGAGAGCACTTAGTCCCAGTCACCATCCTTTCCCGCTTGTGCTCCCAGTGTACATCTGCCATAGCTCTCCTCCAAACGGTCCTCTCCAAAGTAGTCTTCGTGCTCTTTAACAATATGTAGATCCATTGCGTGAAGATATTCAGGGACACGTCCTGTCCCAGAATATAACCCTACTCCTCATTTTGGTCTGAAAGGACTTTCCCTTCCTCCCCGTGTCATCTCATACCATGCATCTCTCCCTCCGTTCTTGGGTGTGGCGACACTGGTTTCTCTGTGGTCTGGGAGCATGGCATATTCTTTCCTGCCTCTCCTGAATTGTTATGCTTTTTACCATCTGCTCTGCAAGGAAGGCCCTTCCCCAGCCACCTCCTTTTCACCTCTTCAAGTTCAGTGCTCCTCTCCGACACGGGGCTCTCACTGCTGACTCTTCGATGTGAGGCTGCTGCTTGATTCTGTCATCACTCCACACTTAAAGGGCACCGGGTTCTTTTTACCCCTCCTGATTCTTTTTACCCCTCCAAGTGGAGTATGAGTAAGATGAAGTGCCAACATTTTGTGCCTTATTTAGATTTATCAAATCTTTGGTGCAAAAACCAGCATATAAACGGCTGTTGAATGAATAACTAGTTCTCTAATCACATTGTCACCGTGGAAAGTACAAGCCCATGGGAGCATTCCGCGTTGAATCTGGACATTTCCTTATGATCTTAGCATGAAAAGATACGTACACAGGGACAGAACATGCTCTGGTTTCAGAAAGAGCCTACTTAAGAATGATGAAGAAAATGCTCGAACTGTCAAGAAACATAGTTTAGGATTGGCTTCTCTCCCCGCTAACCCCTTAAGACCTCCCCCACCTCCCCAAAGTTCTGCAATAGTATTACTGCTATTGCACGTAAGATCTACCCTGCCCACCCCCCAAAAAAATCATTTGGAAGTATTTAGCGATTAAAGTGTGGTTGTCACCCCTGCCTCTGGAAGGCAAGCTCCTGGACGGTGCTACTCCATCAGCTCTTGACAGGACGGCCATAGAGCAAACTGATTAAAAATGAAAAAAGAATAAAGTGCAGAAAGTCCTTCAGAGAGCTACAGAGGCTTCAAGTTGTCAGTTCAGGTTTTCAGGGTTTGAAGTGTTTCTAGCCCCTGGTTATGAAGACTGATCTGTAGTTTTCTTTTTCCCTTTTCAATTTAATGTTCATGAAAAGAAAGATTGATGGTCCTTGTTAAGCCTAAGTACAGAGGTGAGTAATAGTATCCTGGTTTTGGTTTCTACTTGTTCTCTATCAACCATATCCACCCCCACCCCCACCCACCCATTGGTATTATTACCTGGATTTGTTGACACAGTGTTTGTCAAAAAAACAAACCACAAAACTGTGTGTGTGTGTGGTGGAGGGGATGATGTGTGTGGGTGAGAGATGACATAGTTTACTGAAAACTGTATTTCTTCTCTATATACCTAATTTTATAGATTAGCATTGAGGAGTTTTGAAGATCTTTTGTCATATAACTGCCTAGCTTGTACAGTTTAAGAGTGTTTCTCCAAAGCGAAAACACATTTATTTGAAGTGTAAAGTCATCCAACTGTGTACTCCCATTATTAATGGACTCTGAATTATGTCAGTTAGTTATGTACCTTATAGATCAGGGGTCCTCAAACTTTTTAAACAGGGGACCAGTTCACTGTCCCTCAGACCCATTGGAGGGCCAGACTATAGTTTTAAAAAAAACTATGAACAAATTCCTATGCACACTGCACATATCTTATTCTGAAGTAAAAAACAAAATGGGCAAAAACACCTGCGGGCTGGATAAATGTCCTCGGCGGGCCGCATGTGGCCCACGGCCATAGTTTGAGGATGCCTGTTATAGAGCATAGAAATCATGCTTTAAATGTAATTTCACCATATCATAGTTACGGGGCACATATGTATTAAAATGATAACCTCTTATTTATCCTAATACATTTTTAAATAGACATATATGAAGTTGTTTCAGAAAATTCATAGAAAAATGAGATTAAAATATAATGGACATTTTCCATGAAGCTTCTTCCTGTACTTCAAACATAGGATAATCACAGAGGCAGTCTGTGCAGTGGTGAAAAGTACAGTGTCTGGAACTCAGCTGCCACAGTTCCGCTCCCCTCTGTTGCTGGTAGTGTGGCCTCGGGAACTGCTCTTTGCTTGCAGAAAAGGGTACGGAATGTGGTTGGGTGGGTGGGGGGGTGTTGACTTGAAAGGATTGTGCTGAGAGTCCGTGAGTCAATGAATATGAGCTGCCTGGAAGAGTCCCTGGAGCGGACCAGAACATTGCTGGTCTGATGACATGGAGCCAGTGGCTGAGGGCATCTACGGAGCCAAAGTGAAGAGCAGAGTCCAGGCGGTACAGCCACGGAGGCTGCTGTGGAAACTGGAGCCCAGTGACCTCTAGCAATGTTCCTCTTCCAAGACAGTCACTTACCTGACGGGCCAACTGGTGACCAGATGATGAGAGTGATGACGAAGTCTGGATAATAGGAGCAAACTACCCAACTTGAAGTATTGTAAAAATGAGGGATACTGCTGTAAACATCAGTATAAGCATAATGGACTTAAACCAGAAGTATGCTGGGCCCTAGCTTCAGCTGGATAGGATCAACTTAATTGGTAGCTGGTACTACAAGTTGGATGTGTGTTTTTAAAAAGTAAGAGCCAAGTTTAGGGAGCTGGAGAAGCAATGAAAAACCTGCTCGTATGGAGCAGATAGTATTTTTGTTTTGGTGTGTAACAATGTTGTACCAGATACATATGCTGGAGTTGATGGGATTGTGGAATACGAGTAGTGGGTAACATGGGACCTTTGGGGATGTGTGATAATGTAAACACAGCCAGGAGATGTAAGTAGTAAATAGACACATTATTTTCACAGTTTTCAGAATCCAGCTTTTAAAGAGTCAGCTATGCCTAACCAGACTCATGCTAATGTGACAACAGCCAGTCCCTCTTTTAGCAAGTCCACACCACATCTTATTAGAAATGGCTCAGCGTTGCCTGTTCAACTTACCTTCAAATGAGATAAAGCATGCATAATATTTAGGATTGTTCCTAACTTCCATTGTAAGTACTCAGTCAAACAGTAGTAAATAATAACTTCTCCTTTTATTTTATCATTTCCATGGTCAGTAATTGTTACCAAACTGATATCCATTTGACTGGTTACATTTATTTTCATATTTACTTTCATGGATGTGTTGAATGAGTTGTCCTAGCAACTTAAAACTATACTTTCTGCAATGATATTACAGTGGATAGATCAGTAGTTTGGTTCAATATACTTCCTCCCACCAACCCCCCAAAATGGAGTTTTCTTTAACTTATGAATAAAGTTGATGTTTTAATTGTTTAAATTAAATGTTTAATTGTATTTTCATTGTTATTTGGCTGAAAAATTACAGAGAAAATTAGTTTTACATCCATCCGCTCATATAGTTTATTTTATATGACATACATTATAATACCCAAAAATTATAATAGCACCCTCCCAGTTTTCCTTTTTGATTTTTTTCATTCACCCTGTCATTTACTTTCCTGTCTTGGCTCACCACAAAGTCAGTAGTTTAACTCTACTAGCCATTCTTTGAGAGAAAGATTGGACTTAAGGATTTATAGCCTTAGGAACAATTCTCTGGGAGTGCAAGAATCTGAATCAAGTTGTTGCCTGTGAGTTGGTTGTGTTTTGTTTTTTTCCCATGGTTAATTGTTCTAAATCATACTTCCTTAGTGTTGTTGTTCATCTTACAAACTTTTCTATCATTTGCAGTTCCGGGCTTGAAGGGTTACTGAAGGCCGTAGTCTTGGGAGTTCCATCAGTCTATCAGACCCATAAGCCTGGCTCTTTTTATTTCAAAGCTTGTTCCCTGTCTTCCTCCCACACCCCGAGCAGTCACTAGTGGTAGCTGGGCTTCATCTGGCTGTTCCTATGTCACAGTCATGAGGTGTGCATGGTCCATTAGCCTCTAATGTGCCACACCTGCTTTCCTTCACAGCATTCTCAGTAAGTAGCCAGTTAATCTCCTGAACCCGAAGACAAACAGGAATTTTTTTTTTCCAGTTCTTAATTGATTAGAGGTTGTTGTTTTTAGGATAACCCGAGATACGAAGGAATTTCAAAATGTTTGTTAAAAAGTTGATTTAATTTCATGGGTTTTTAAAAGTCCCCTTCACTCCCCCTCTGTTTTCTGTACTGTCCTTTTCTCACATGATTTATAGCCCTGGGGACCCTCTCCATGCCCATCGCTGCCCTCAATTGTAAGTTCTCACAGCTACATCTTTGACTTTGTGGCAGTTACATCTTTTCATGTCAACTTGAAGAAGTATGAAAGTGTCAGGGTGGAATCCAGGCTGGCAAGCAAGTCACAGCCTGAAGGTGCTTCCATGGGCCTTCTCCTAAGGAGGACCCTGGGAACCTCCTCCTCTGACACTCAGTCTTCCAGCTTGCTGGGACTCTGGTGGCCACTCTGAGAGTTGCCAGTGTCCTGCCGTCTTTCCACTGAGCTTGGAGTCACACGAGTCTGCACCCCTGGCTTTGATCTTCCTGCATTCTGCATGCGGCTGCGTGAGTCTGAAGAGGGTTTTATGAACTAGTATTGGACTTATGGACTTGAGTTGATTGGCCTGCGATGCTTTCTTGATATATAATTACTTCTTCATAGCCACGCCTTTCTTAAATATGCATGAGCATCCATGTATTTGTATCTCTAGTCAAGCCAGCCTAGGCCTACCCCAGGCTACATTAAATTTTCTATCTGCATTATAAACACTTTCTATTCTTAGGTTCATTTGACTAATATATATTTCTACTCTCATTCAGTGTACCTAGAACAAAACTCAAATTAAGAAAAGAACAGTTTCTATTTTATTTGCTTTTAACTAATGGCATTCATGCCCACCTTGTAATCAAGGCTAACAGTGGTAGAATCATTAATAAGCCCTTCTCCAATCAGTATGGTGTATCTCCTTAAAATCCTCATATGCATGCATGAGCCTCTCTCATTCTCTGCATATATTTGCATATATCTATCTGTCTCTCCTGCCTCTACTTTTCCCTCTTTACTACTTTCCTCATTTTGGCCCTTTTCAGCCTCACGTAAACTTCTGTCAGTAGTTTCCTAACTGACCTCCTTTCCATTCACTTCACCCTCTCAAGGTGACTTACCATCACCTATGAAACCAAGAGCCGTTTCTTAAAAGGAGCAGATTGTGATATTTTAGGGGTCGTGAGCTAATGGTTTCTCCTACAGCTGCTCAGCTCTGTGCTTGGGGCTGGGAAGCCATCATAGGCCATCCATAAACAAATGAATGTGGTTGTGTTACAATGACACTTTTATTTACAAGAACAGGGAATTGGCTGAATTTGGCTTATGGATCCTGTACAAGATGCACATTCCGTCTCTTAACAAATTGACTTGAAGGCAGTGAGTCCTAACAGGACATAAAGGGCACAGCAGATTCTAATCTCTTTTTATCGCTTACCTACTTCACAGCAGCCACAATCTCACTTTTACATTCATGTTTTTTAACCACTTAATACTCTGAGGCCATTATTTTTTACAATTTCAGAGAGAGTTGTCTTGCAACAATTTATCTGTGGATCTGCCTATTTCTGCCTATTTCTCTGGTCCTGAACATCCCTACTTGTTGTTAGGCACCATTGAGTTGATGTCTATTTATAACGACCCTGTGTACGAAAGAAGGAAACACTACACTACCCAGTCCTGCACTATCCTCAGATTGTGCTTACGTTTGAGTCCATGGTTGCAGGCACTGTCTTAGTGCATCTTGTTGAAGGCCTTCTTCATTTTCACTGCCCTACCAACCATGATGTCCTTCTCCAGGGACTAATCTCTCCTGACATGTCCAAAGTATAGGAGATGACGTTTTCCCATCATGCTTCCAAGGGACATTCTGGCTATACTGTTTCTAAGATTTCTTTGGCTCTCTGGTGGCGTAGCGTTGGGCTGCTGATCACAAGGCCAGCATTTCAAAACCAGCAGCTCCACAGGAGATAGATAAAGCTATTTAATTCCACCAGGAGTTACATCCAAGGAAACCACGGGCCGTTTTCCTCGGTCCTATAGGTCCTACAGTTACGAGTCAGAACTGATTCAAAGGCAGCGTGTTTACATATCTACGACATTATAAGTTTCTTGAGAATGTAGAGTTAAGCAAATGTATGCCTTATGCTTTAAAGCTATTTATAAGGTTTTCAGTGGCTTTTTCCTCTAAAGTGTAGAGCCCAGCCCTCTTTCATTGGTCCTGAAGGAAGAAGTGGCAAAGGAACAAGTTCAAACTCTACTGAAGGCATTAGCCAAAATAAGGCCCCAGAAATTGATGGATGCCCATTGAAGTATTTCAGCAAACTGAAGAAGCACTGGAAGCACACATCTGTGTACAACAGGAAACTTGGATGACAGCTACTTGGCCAACTGACTGGAAGAGATCCATATTTGTACCCTTCCAAAGAAAAGTGACCCAATAGAAAGCTCAAACTTTAGAACAATATCAATGATGCCATAAGCAAGTAAATTTGTGCTCAAGATCATTGAACAACAGTTGGAGCAGTGCATTGACAGGGAGCTGTCAGAGATCCAGACCAGGACATGGAACGAGGGTACCATCAGATGGATGTTGGCTGAAAGCAGAGAATACCAGAATGATGTTTCATTGCCTGTGCAAAGGCATCCCACTGTGTGGATCATAACAAACTGTGGATAGTCTGGAGAAGAATGGGAATTCCCAAATGCCTGATTGGGCTTATGTGGAACCTGGACATAGATTAAGAGGCAATTGTGCCAACAGTACAAGGGCACATTGTATGGTTTAAAATCAAGAAAAGTGTGCATCAAGGTTGTATCCTTTCACCATACCTATTTAATCTGTATGCGGATCACATAATCAGAGAAACTGGTTCATGTGAAGAAGAATGTAGTGTTAGGACGGGAGGAAGACATTAACAATCAGGTATGCAGATGATACAACCTCGCTTGCTGAAATTGAGGAGGATGAATAAATTGAAGCACTTGCTAGCAAAGATCAAGGATTGTAGCCTTCAGTACAGATATAAACTTAATGTAAGTAAGGCCAACAAAAACATCACAATTGGAACAATAGGCAACCTCATAATCAATGGAGAGAAGTTTGAAATTGTCAAGGACTTTGTCTTTCTGGGATCCATAATCAGTGCTCATGGAGGCAGCAATAAGGAGATCAAAGGACAGCTTGCATTGAGTAAATCTGCTGCACAAGATCTCTTTAGAGCAGCGGTTCTCAACCTGTGGGTTGCGACCCCTTTGTGGGTTGCCTAATACATCCTGCATATCAGATATTTACATTGTGACACATAACAGTAGCAAACTTAGGGTTATGAACTAGCAAAGAAAATAATTTTATGGTTGGGGGCCACCACAATATAAGGAACTGTATTAAGGGGTGGCGGCATTAGGACGATTGAGAACCAATGCTTTAGAGTATTGAAGAGCAAGGATGTTACTCAGAAATAAGGTACACCTGACCCAAGCCTTGGTATTCTCCATAGCATCCTATGTATGTGAATGGTGGACATTGAATAAGGAAGAGTAAAGCAGAATCAGTGTATTTGCATGGTGCTAGAGAAGTATATAGAAAGTACCATGGACAGTCGAAAGGACATATTGATCTGCATTGGAAGAAGTTGGGCCAGAGTGCTCCTTAGAGGCAAGGATTGCAAAACTTGGTCTTACATACTTTGGACATTTTATCAGGCGAGGCCAGTCCCTGGAGAAGAACCTCATGCTTGGTAAAGTGGGGAGCCACTCGTGAAGGGGAAGGCCCTGGACAAGATGCACTGACATATGTCGGCGTCAGTGAACTCAGGTATAGGAATGATTCCATGGGTGACACAGGACCACGCAGTGTTTCCTTCTGTTGTGCACAGGGTTGCTGTGTAGCTGAGCCGAAGCAATGGCACCTAAAAGCAACAGCATTCGACGCTATGATTGCATGCTCTTTGTGCAAATAGGAAATTATTCTCTATATACTGCATTCATAATTTAAAACCCCAATTTACAAGAATGATTACACACTATGGCTCAGTATATTTACTTGATTTGTTTAAATTCACAGAGGCAAATAAAAAGTGGTGTGTTTTGGAAGGAGGTTTCTTGAGTTACTATGAAAATGATAAGTCTACCACACCTAATGGCACTATTAATATCAATGAAGTTATCTGCCTGGCTGTACATAAAGAAGACTTCTACTTAAGTACTGGGTAGGTATAACAATAAACACCTAAAAAGTAAAACATGTTTTCAGGTATTATCACAACAGGCATTGAGTTTTGTTACCAATTCCATTTTCCATGTGCTTCTCATAGAAGAGTTTCTTTGCCTGTGATGCTTGCTGATTTTGGAATTTTTGATGAATCTTAGAGACTGGAATTCAGTGAAATTTTGGAAAATTATTATATTATGATAGGTGATATGGAAAGCTATCATGTCCCCACTTTATTTGAAGGAAATTCCCAACATTCCATTCTTGAATGTTACAATTCTATGATTTCTGTGATTTGCTTATTTGGAAAAATGTGAACATAATTTGAAAAGTTCTTTTAAAGATAATCATGATTGAACCAGTTCACAAAATATAACATTCCATTAAGTTTTTTACATTAATGTAAATATAATATGCATATTCAATAGCATATAGAAATTCTAAATTGTGTAATGATCTACTCTGGTCTAAAAATTGCAATGAAAAGTTGTGTAATATATTTGACTCGCAAAATAATTTAATGGGATTCTCATGAGGGATTTTAGAAACAAACCATCTGATATCATTGTGTGGAATCTTATCAAATTTCCTGGAATAAGGGTTTTTAAAAATAGCAATATTGAAAATTTTTTAAATTGTATAGGTGCATAGAAATTTAATATTAAAACTGTATGGTCAAGGGGAGGTTTGCATATCTATGTTATTTTCATAAAATGAAATAAAATATATTAATACTATTAAACAATAACTTATGTGAACTTGTTTTGTATTTAAAGTAAGGTTTTTTATGGAAATGAAACTGTTTATTGCTTGGTTTCTTTTTGTCTAACCATAATAATCCTTTTATTCTAAGTGAATAATTAATTGTGACCAAACATAGAATGTTAAAATAAGTTCATTCATTTTATTAAGTTGCTTAATAAGTATTTATGAAGCACATTCATATATGTAAACATTTTATATGTATATGAAATCTTAAAGCTATATTGACTATGTCAGTACATAGCCATTCAAAATATAAAGGTCATGTTAAACTGAAATTGGTACAAATAGATTTGTAGCCAGTGAGCACCTACAAGGAGACAAGACTAAAAATCATTTGTGTAGCCAGATTCTGAATTTCCTTACATAACCTATTATGAAATTTGAGCTCAGTTGTGTAGGCAATGAGCAGTTACATAAGTTTGCCTTTTAGGAAGCTATGTGGGAAAAGCGGTAAGGAAGAGAATGAAGAGAAGCTTTCATTACTCAGAAATTGTCCAGAGTGAGAGATTATTAAAATGAGATAAGAATGAGTTTGAGAGAATCTTATGACTAAAGAATCGATGCTAAGGGGAAGAATAAATAACTCTCTAAGGTTTTAAGCTAGTTGATGAGATAGATGGTGATGCTGAAAATAAGGGCATGAGGCGGATATAACAGGTTTGGTGTAGAAAGGAGGAAAGACGAAACTTTTATTATAAGGTATTTTGATGTTTCTGTGGTAAAGAAACACTTACTTAACAAGTTCTGGGAAATAGCTGGAGTAAGATGAGGACTCAGAAGAGATCTCAATATAAGAGGTTGTCCTCCTAATTCATCTAATGGAAGGAAATGAAATTTGGAGATTGAATGAGATGCCTTCAGAGAGGATTAATTGGAGAACTATTGGGACGATAGTGGTTGGAGAGAATGGAGGAGAAAAGAGACTCCTTTGCCATGCTAGCATGAGTGCAGGACAGGGGACTTCAGGGACCAGAAGGGTCATCCTTGTGTCTGATCCAGTCTAGTCTCATTTTTGATTAATGGAATAAAATGCAAATTACCAACAGCACGATACTTAGATTTCACAGCATTGTCTCATTTTCCTAAGCAATTTAATAAGCAATTTGAGCTTTGCCTTATTTGTTCTCCTAAGAAGCAAGTTTACATAACTGATGGTATGTCTTTATTCATGTCACCTATAGGCCCATCTTCACCTTTGAGATCTACTTACCCTCCGAACGCGTGTTTTTATTTGGAGCTGAAACACCTCAAGCCCAAAGAAAATGGATAGAGACAATTGCCAAGGTATTTAAGTATTGCATTATTATCTTAACTGCAAGGAGCCTTGGTGGCTCAGTGAATAAGCCCTCAGCTGCTCACTGAAAGACTGGTAACTCAAACTGTTGGCGAGTCCGTAGGAAAAAAAACCCTGGCAGCCTGCTGCCAGAATCATTCGAGGAATGACCCTGCCTGACAGGGCCACAATGAGTTGAAACCCTCTCTCAACAACACACAACAACATTCTAAACCTAGAGAAAATCCTCAACCTGTGATGAAGCTTCAGGATTCCATGAACATTGTACACAGCACTTTGGCAGAGAAGAATGGATGTAGGACCATGAAGAAACTATGCTTCAAATCAAAATATTTTTGTAGTTAAGATCTTTTTAGTGTTCTGATCATTTTACTATATGCTTTTATATAAGTAGATACTTTATTCATGATTTACCCAACGGGGAAAGAGAAAGAGCGATTAAAAACATCAATGGAGGAATACATTGAGGGTTGATTTTGAGAAAGTTGTGACAAATCAACAAAGATAGTACATTCCTCTTTCATCACCTCTCTGTATGTAACAAGGACAGTGTTTAAAAAGGCTACCATTTTAAGATACATTATAGAAGTTCAGCTTTAAGACAGACAGCAAGGTTAAGTAATTGTTTTAAAATTTGAGTTAATTTAGAAATCTTTAAAATAGTTATTAAAGCATTAACTTCCACTCTGTCACATGTGTACAAAGGAAGAAATTATTATGTAGTATTATTTTCACTGTCTTTATTACCTTTCTGTATTTGTTTTAACAGCATTTTGTTCCCTTTGTTGCTGAAAACTTAACAGAAGCTGACTATGATTTGATTGGTCAACTCTTCTACAAAGACTGCCATGCCCTGGATCAGTGGAGAAAAGGCTGGTTTGCTATGGCCAAATCTACTTTACGCTTTTGCCTTCAAATGCAAGAATCTCAGGAAGATAGAATGTACTTAAGAAGACTGCAAGAACTAAGTAAGATGGCTTCTTCCCCCAGGCCCTGTCTTTGACTCACATCTATTTTAAGCCACATGAAAACTATAATTTGAGTATAAAAGGTAGTGGCTCACTCCTGAGCATATGGCTGAGTAATATTACTATGCCTTTATATGTATTTGGTGAATATTCTTAAATATATCTGTCTAATAATATTCTGACATTAATTATAATACAATGCTTCTGACCCTAATACCCAGAGTTAGATCTAAACTTTATATACTAAGTTAGATCTAAACTTTATATTCAAAGTCTTTCTAAGACTTCCAGTACCAGCAACAAGCTCAAAGTTTCACAGATCACATACAAATCTGACTAACTGGCTACAAATTAGGATTCCCACAGCCCTCTCAGATTTCAATATTTTCTAGAATGACTCAACTCAAGATTGCTATTCTTATGTGTAGTGTTATTAGAAAGGATAAGAATTATGAACAGTATCAAGTGGAGATGCAGAGAGTAAAATCTAGAGAGATCCAAAATGTGGCCCATCAGAGTCCCTAAGCACACATTACCTTCCTTGCTCATTGATGCCCATCAGCCCATCACCAGCCTGAAAGCTCACTTGAACTTCAGTGTCCACTGTTTGTATTGGGTTTCATTACCTAGGCAGGATGATAGAATAATTGTCTTTGTGATTGAACCCAGACTTCAGTTATTTTTACTTTGGGCTGTTGGGCTATACCATGTGATCTGTGTTTTGACTTGAATAGTTTAATCCTGAGTCTTCTCATTATCATCATATATTATAAACAGTCTGAAAACCTTTGAAAAATACAGAAAGCTTAATCCCTCAAAATGCCCCAGTTTTAGAAATTATTTCCCAGGAATCAGGGACAAAGCCCAAATTCTTTGGGTAGAGTAATTCTTTGTCCTATAATTCTTTAAAAATAAACCTATACTTTACTTCTCCAGCAGTCAGCACAATGGTTCAAAATGGAGAAAAATTGGATGTCTTGATCCTAGTAGAAAAAGGGAGGTAAGTGGTGCATTGTTGATGTTCGTTCTCTATTGCAGTAAGTGAGGGGGCTAGAATGCGACATTCTGGTTATTTTCTTGGCATAATATCCATCATTTAAAATCCTGATGGAAATTTTCTAAATCATGTTCACATCTCTGTACATATTCTTTTCTTCTCTAAACATCATACATTCTTTGAGACATTCACATACAAGAATGTGCTTCATAAATACTTATTAAGCAACTTAATAAAATGAATGAACTTATTTTAACATTCTATGTTTGGTCACAATTAATTATTCACTTAGAATAAAAGGATTATTATGATTAGACAAAAAGAAACCAAGCAATAAACAGTTTCATTTCCATAAAAAAACTTACTTTAAATACAAAACAAGTTCACATAAGTTATTATTTAATAGTATTAATATATTTCATTTCATTTTATGAAAATAACATAGATATGCAAACCTCCCCTTGACCATACAGTTTTAATATTAAATTTAATGCTATATAGAAAATATAAGCCTTGTAAAGAGAATGAATGAACCTGATGAGGAAATACTGTGTTTTTGATGGGGTGGCATGAGAGTATCTTTGATTAGACATGCCCAGGACATGAAGAAGCAAACCATGCAGCAGTGCAGATAGAGCATTCTGGACATTAAGAGTCCATTCAAAGACTCGGAGTTGTTCTCAGCATGCCCCAGCTGTTGTTGCTCAGTGGCATTGAGTCTATTCCACCCCATCGCAACACAACAGAACAGAACACTGTCAGCTCCTCTCTCTGGTGATATTCCTCTCTCCGGGGAGCTTCAAGTGAGTAATGAAGTTGGAAAGAATAATATCAGGGAATATAAAATAATTCTGGCCATGGTATCGGAGATTTGAATTTTGTTCTAAGGGTGATAGTCTGAGAACGGGGCAGTGAAATAATCTGATCTATGTTTTAAAAGGACTATCCTAGCTGCTAGACAGAGAGACTTTTGTCATGAGGATTGTCTGCTTGTGCAAAAGTAATTTATTTTATAAAGATTAATAGGAAACTAGTCTCAATGAAGTGGGGTTGAAGATATCCCAAAAGTCCAACTTTTCCATTATGATCTACCACTCTGTTATTCCTCCTATCAGCCAGCCACCACTTCTCTTAGAATATTCCTTGCGTCTCGGGGTTCTAAAATTTGCTGAAATGTTTCACAGAGCTCACAAATCCGTTAAGGAAATGCCTCTTGTGGTTGTGACAGCCAATGAGCCAAAACCCAGAGTTCATACCTCTGCCTTGAGGATCCTACTCATTTCTGTGCAATTGATGCTACCTCCTCACAAGGCTGCAGAGACTGGTGAATGGAGTCAGGCAGTTGGCTTTCTGCTCAGGTCTCAAAAACTAGAGGCCAGGCAGATATAAGCAGGATACAGAAACAAATGGGCAAAATTTGCCAAAGCCACTCTGCACAGCAACAGAGAGAGAAGCCCGTAAGTGAAAAGAGGTCTCACTTGGTTAGCTATCAAAGGAACAGACAGACTCATACCAAGTCCTGGCCCAATAGTCTTTTTGGATGAAAACTGCGTTAAGATTGGAGTTCATCACTGATGACACAGCACAAGTCTTCTGCACATCCTCAGTCTGGAAGAGGGGGTCACAGAGAAGGCCTCTTAGCCCTTGACCCTTTTGACTGCTCCATACTTACTTAAGTACTCTCTCCCCATACTTTGTGATACCATTCTAAGCTTCTCACCTCATTCTCCATAAAGATGTCTATCTCCCAGGACAGCTACCTCCTAACAACCAATCCAACAAAATGACACGTATTTACCAAAGTTCTAGCTCATGACTTCTTCTCTCATCTCTTATTCAGATAATATTGGAGATGTCCCCTTCCAATTACTATTTACTAATAACTCCAAATATGTATCTCCACCTCCTTAATACTTTTGTCCACAAAAGCCAAGCAAAAAAACCTGCTTATCTAAGGACATAGTGTTGTGGCGTGGTTGGCAACATGACGAAGGTAAAGCTGACAGGGTCAGTTAGTGGACTGAATGTGGGAGACATGAGAGTGAAGGCCAAGGACAACCTCAAAGTTGTTCTCCTGAGAAATTGCATGGATGAGAATTATTTTTAAAGTAACAAGTAGTTGGAGAGTGAGTTAGGAGGATTTTTTTTTTAATTTTAGGAGACTGGATCAAGAATTTTATTTTGAAATGATAGCTTTGAATGTCTACATGACAGCAGAGTTAGCTTGCGGCTAGCCATTTGAAAGTTCAGGTCTAGACTATGTGGTGAGGCTGCAGCTAGAGATATGAGTTTGGAAGCCATGGGCATAGTCATACCACCTACCCAAGGGACCGACAGGCTGTCTTCCAGTGTTTTGAGATCACAAAGAAGAGGCTGGGCCGGGAAAGAGCATCCGTTCATCCTGAATAATTATGGAGGTCTAGTATCTTGAGCAAATTTTTTGGTTTTGGTGGGCTTTTTTTCCCCTCTTCCCCTGGATTCCTGTTGATTTTATTTTTAAAAGAATCCTCTAAGTTACACTGATCCGTAATGTAAGGTCATTTGCAAAATGCATAGATGCCTTCCTTAGTTATTTTCCTTGACTTTGAACAGTGATCCGAACTGTCTTTCCTTCAGCTTCTTGAGAAGACATCAGTACCTTAGCCAGCCAGCATGCTATTGCTAATTAGATATTTGCATCTGATTGTGCTTTTTAACTCACCAGCAGCATTAGGACTTTGCATGTTCACTTATTTTTTGTCTGGATTGATGATGGCTAATGATACTTTATATTCTGATTTTTGGTACAAACTAATGCAAGTTTTGCTTATACTATTAGTCAGGGTCCTGTTAAAATCTATGCACAGAAATAATAAATTGGTTACTGTATAGTGGCTTCCAACCACCGGCAATCCCATGTGTGTCAGAGAGGAAGTGTGCTACATAGGGTGTTCAATGATTTTTTTTGGAAGTTAATCATCAGGTCATTCTTTTGAGGTACCGCTTAGTGGACTTGAACCCCTAACTTCTGGGGAAGCAACCGAGAGTATTGCCTATTCAAACTATTTCAGATGTAATGGATAGGAAATAATAATAGCAAAGGACCAAGTAATCTAAACTCCATGGCAAGGAGGTTGTAGGATGCCTCCTAGTAGGGCTTGATCAAGGGCAACGAACGGAGAGGATTACGGAAACCTGAATGAAGGGCGAATGTGAGAAAAGAGGAGAGTAACAAGAAATGGAGGAATGAACTAGGAGGCAAAGGGCATTTATACAGGTCTAAATACAGCCATGTACATATGTAAATATATTTATATATAATGATAGGGCTATATTGTATATACTCGAGTATAAACTGACCCGAATACTAGCCAAGGCTCCTAATTTTACCACAAAAACTGCATTAAAAAAATGCTAAAACAAACTCGGCTTACACACGAGTATATATGGTAGGTCTGTGTACATATATGTATATGTTAAGTATTAAGATAACTGGAGATATGAATTTGGAAGCCATAGGCATATTCATATCACCTACCCAAGGGGTGGATGTGTTTTTTATATATTTTCTCATACCCAGGTACCATTGATTCAGTTCTCACCCATAATCGGGTTCTGTATCTTCTCCTGATATTGTTATATTTGAACATTTTGTTGCAGCCACTGCCAGTCTAGTTTGCTGGGGATAGTTAGACTGTAGCAAATATGAATTAGAATAACTAGATTTCATTTCGCCTGGTCTTACTGCATGCCGTGAATTTCCCCATGAATGTGAATCGTGAAAGGGAAAAGACTGTGCTTTATCATTCTGTGTATCTTGAGCTCTTTCCTTGATTGCAGGAGTAAAGGGTGAAATCTGTTTGAAAAGAGATAGACACACTGAATGCATGTAATAGTCAAAACTATTGAAATGCCAAAAGAACGGTCACCATTGATTGATCATGTTTTTGATGGTAATTTGAAAGTGTTTCATTATGTCACTAACAAGTTATGTTGAAAGCATTTTTGGAAAACTGAACAGCAATGAATGTGCTGCAGTGGCATTAGAAGAAATACAGGGGCAAACCCATTTTCCTTCAGTCTTTTTGAATACCTGTAATACAGGATGCAACATTTGACAATGACTTTTATGTACTGTATGCTTATATCTTTATGTTTTTCCTGTATTCTCCAAATTGATACTAGTTTTATAAAAATAAAGTTACAGTGATTATTTTGTATAGAATTTAGCATAAATAGAGCTACAGTGATGATAAGAGCTACAGTGATGATAAAAACTACAGTGACGATTTTGTATAGAATTTAGCATGTATCAGACAATATATTAAGCATTGCCAACTGTTCGGTTCCCTATATAATGCTGAGGGAATAAATGAGTTTGAAATCAAACCAAAGTCATTTCTTAACTTAAAACCTATAGGTTTTATTTTACTTTTTAAAGAAAGAGTTAAGTGTTAATTTACCAATAAAATATATTTGGCTCATTCTCAGTAATGAAATCAAAGGTGTTAGGGACCTTGCTATATGACATATGGTATCATTTAAAATTCCATCATTAGAAAATATTTTTAATTTTAAATCATAAAATTATCTTTATATATGTGTGCATTTGTGTATATGCAAAAAACTAAACCCATTGTCATACATTTGATATTAACTCATAGCAAACTTATAGCACAGAATACGCTTGCCCCATCGAATTCTGATTTTCATTATTAGTCAGAATCAGCCACTGTCTTTTCAGTTAGCAGAGGAATCCTAGATTAATCACCGTGACACTATGGGTGCTCAGTATTGATATATTTGTGTATATTGTAATGCATATAAGTAAAGGGGCTTCAAAGAGTGTGTGGGAAAATGGAATATTTATCTCCATGGACTTCATGAAGCTCTCTCTCCATCTGCAATACTTGAGAACGGGGCAGAGAGAGGGGGATTCAGCAACATGGAGAAGGTTACGGGGTCTGCCAGGGGGATGGTGAATGCACTAGGTTACAGACTCTGAAAGAACAAAGTATATATATTTGTGCCAGCTTTTGGTACTTTATCTGGTATTAAAAATTCATTATTTTTATGCATATATTTTACATACGTGAATAGGTATACATATATGTTTACTGTGTATTGCTATATTTTATTATTGGAATATGAATGATGGTAACAAAGAGGAAGGATAAGTAGTTGGAAATATGTCTTTAATGACACTGGAGATCACCTGAGAGAATACTGCAAGACCAGTTACTTACTAATTGCAGATATCTTTTCAACAGAATAAACAGTGACTATCTGTGTGGGTCTCACCAGTTCTGGAATACAGGGATGAGACACCTCTCTCAGTGGAAAGAAACTATGGAGAAACCCAATAGTATCAGACTGAAGATCAGGGACCTAGTGTGCAATACATCATTATTTGATGACATTCAATTTGAACTTGAAGTTAAACAAAATGGAAACAAGTCCATGAGAGCGAAATTGAGAAATCAGTATATCCCACCTGAATTTACAGACCATCACAAAAAATAGATGTGCTGCGTTAACCAGTAATCACCAAAAACCAGAGCAGCCGTGAGATGACACCAAGGAGGTCACGCATGAAGAAAGCAAGAGGTCATTAAAGAGATGGAGAAGAATGGAAAGACCAAAGTCGATGCTGGAGGACTCCGAAATTTGTTATTAAATGTAGCTCAACTAAAGTGACTAGAAGAAACAATGATGTAGATGAACGGGCTATTTCTAAAAGCAGTTCCAAAGGAAAGAGTAAAGTATAATGAAATGTGCCAAGATCTAGAGATAGAAAATCAAATGGAGTGAACATGTTTAGCATTTCTCAAACTGACAGAACTGAATAAAAAATCCAAATTTAAGTTGCAATGTTGAGCAATTAAAAATACATATATAAAGAATACACACAATAAAAAAATACACAGAATAACTGTACCAAAATATTTCGTTGCTATTCATTTCCCAAGGTAGCATATGAACCAATGGAATTGAAGCAGACCAAACAGCACTGAAGATGTTGACAATAAATAAATAAAAATCCAGGAACCAGCAGCATGTACTCACTCACCTAAGCCAAGAAATTTAGATGACAGTAACTGGCCATCCATCTGGAAGGTTTCCATAGCTGTGCCCATTCCAAAGAAAATGGCCTAGCAGAATGCATACATTATTGAACGATGTCGTTAGCATCATACACAAATGAATTTTTGATGATGATATTGTAAAAATGGTTCTAACCGTTATCAACAAAGAAGTGCTAGAAAGCCAAGCTAGATTCTGAAAAAGGTGTGAAAGGAGGGATATGACTGCTGACTTCAAATGGATCTTGGCTGAAAACACAGCATGCCAAAAAGATTTTTACTTGTGTTTTTTGTTTGTTTTCTCTATGGGAAGTCATGCCACTGTGCTTCCTAACAAACTGGATATCGTTGAGAAGAATGAGAATTCCAGAACTCTTAATTATGCTCATTGCACAACCTGTACATAAACCAAAAACTAGTAGTTCAAACAGATTAAGGGGGTTCTGAGTGGTGTAAATTTAGGAATGGTGTGCATCAGGATTGTAGCTTTCATCATACTGATTTACTGTATATACTTGAGTATTAGCTGACCCAAATAAATCAGCCAAGGCACCTAATTTTACCACAAAAAAATGCATTAAAAATGTGCTGAAAAACTCAGCATGTACATGAGTATTTAGAGTAATAGTTGTGCTAACAAATATCCCCAGGAGCTGGGTTATATGAAATAGATCAGGATTACTTCATTATTCAGATGTTACATTCTTGCTTGCTAAAAGCCGAGGGCTTGAAGTAATTACTTATAACAATTAAAGACTACACCTTCAGTATGAATTAATACCTCAGTATAAAGAAAACAAAATCTTACAATTAGACCGATAGACAACATGATTATGTGAAGTGAATGATATTACCAAAAATTTTATTTTTCTTGGAGCCATGGTCAGCACCCCTGGAAGCTGCCATCAATAATCAAACGATATGTTGCATTCAGCCAATGTCGTGCACGAGACCACTTTAAAATGTTACAGAGCAAAGATTTCCATTTGAGGACCAAGGTTCACCTGCACCAGGTCCCGGTGTGTTCATTTATCTCATAGGCATGTGAAAGCTGAGCAATGAATAAGCAAGGCAGAGAAGAATTGATGCATTTTAGTTACGTTGGTGTTGAACGATATTGGAAGGACCGTAGACCGCCAAAGTAACTCACGAATCTGTTGAAGAAGTGCAGCCAGAATCCTCCTTGGAAGTGAGGATGGCAGTCTTTGTCTCTCAGACTTTGACCCAGTGATGAGGAGGTACCAGGCCCGGGGGAGGATATCCTGCTTAGTAAGTCAAGTCAAGGGTCAACACACGAGAGGAAGCCCTCCATGATAGTAGTGGTACAATGGCTGCAACAATAGCACTAACACAGGAACAATTGTGAGTGTGTCACAGTGTTTAATTCTGTTGTACTGTGAGTCAGAACTGACTCCGAAGACAGCAACAATCATTTTGTGAAAACTATATCACAGGGAGTGGTTGAATAGAATCAGGACTGGGAGAAAGGTTGTAACAATGAATTTGAATTCAGTTTGTTGAACATGAAGTTCTAAAACATCTTCGAAAATGTTAGGAAGAAGTTAATTTTTATCAAATATTCATAAAAGGGTTTATTTAAAAAATGGTGATCGAGAGTGTGGAGATATCAGTGTACAGAAGGGAGGAGTGTTAAATCACCTAGGAAGAGTGCATCCAATGGTATGAGAGTAAGTCACATGTTAGAATCCAACAATATGTGATTTTCTTGGGGGAACTCGTTAAGGAAGAGAAAGTGCCCAGGAAAGCTAAGCTTCTTTCTCTAAAACTGGGGTGAGGATGTAGAAAAGCATGCTATCCCACAGCCTGACAAAAGGGTACTTGAAGAAAAGTCACAAGTGCCAAGGCTCGCCTGCGAGACAGGTCACAAAAGAACAAAGATTCCATGAGATCAGGGACTCAGTAGTCACTGCACGACTTTGGAAAGAGCAGACATGGAAAAGGAAAGACCAGATTGTTCTCTGGTTGGGAATTGAGTGGATTGTGGCTGCAGCTCAGGTCACCCTGTCAGAGATGGATCTGGGTCAGTGGGATTAGTGAGGGAAAAGGAATTTCGTCCAAAAAAAGGAGATGTGTCTAATTCCTTTGAAGAAAACTTCAACATGCACAAATTAAAATTCCCCTGGGAGAGAGCCTGGAAAGGGAGAGATTAAAGGCACAGGAGAGAGGTACTGTAAAAGGAAGAAGAAGCAGGACACCATTTGGATGTTGGTAACTTTCTAGATTTCAGCAATCCAGTGACAAGGAACTGCCAGAAGTTCAGGCCAGATTGAGAAGAGGATGTGGAACAAGAGATATTATTGGTGATGTCAGAGTGATCTTGGCTCAAAGCAGAGGATACCAGAAGATGTTTACTTGTGTTTCATTAGCTATGCAAAGGCATTCCACTGTGTGGACCATAAGAAACTGTGGATAACCTTGATAAAAACGGGAGTTCCAACATGCTTCATTGTGCTCATTAGGAACTTATACATGGAACAAGAGGCAGTTGTCCAGACAGAGCAATGGAATACTTCATGGTTAAAATCAGCAAAGGTATGCAACAGTGTTGTATCCATTTATCATATTTGTCCAATCTATATGCTGAGCGAATCATCAGAGAAGTTGTAGTATATGAAAAAGAATGTGGGATCAGCATTGGAGGAAGGGTTTCTAACAGCCTGCAGTATGTAAGTGGTATAACCTTTCTTGCTGAAAGTGAGGAGCACTTGAAGCATTTACTGATGAACATCAAGGATTGTGGCCCTCAATAAATAGTATAACTCAATGTAAGGTAGACCAAAATGCTCACAACTGGCTAACATCATGAATAGCTAACATCATGGTTAATGGGAAAACATTTGAAGTTATCAAGGTTTTGCCTTACATGGATCCCCAATGCTCATGGAAACAGCAGTCAAGAGAGTGAAGACATTATTGCATTAGGTAAATCGACTACACAAGACCTCTTGAAATGTGTTGAATAACAAAGATGTTACTTTGAGGAGTAAGGTGTGCCTGACCCAAGTCATAATATTCTCCATTGCATCCTGCGTATATGAAACTGGAATACTGAAGAAGGAAAACCGTAGAAAAACAGATGCACTTAAATTGTGCTGGAGAATATATTGAAAGTACCATAGAGTGTTTAAAGGACACACAGATCTGTATTGGATGAAGTAGGGCCACAGTACTCCTTAGTTCAAGGATGGCAAGACTTGGTCTCAGATACTTGGAACGTATTGTCAGGAAAGGCCAGTCCCTGCAGAAGTACATCATGTTTAGGAAAGTGGAGGGGTGGTGTAAAAGAGGAAGGCCCTCACAAGATGGATGACATAGCGGCTACATCTTGGGCTCAGGCATAGGAACCATCCTGGGAATGGGACAGGACTGTGAAGTGTTGTTATGTTTTGGAGCCAACTCAATGGCAAATAACAGCTTTCTACATCTGGATGTGAGGTATTGAATGAGTACCAGTCAGAGATTTCACTTGCTTTGTGGAGTAGAAGATAAGAATAGCTTCTGAGCCTTTGGCCTAGGTAGTATCCTTGGAAAAACAGGAAATATATGATTCCCACCCCAGTGTTTAGACAAAAAAACAAACAAAAAAAACAAATCTACCGTCACTGAGGAGATTCTGGCTCATAGACACCTTATAGGACAGAGTCCATCTGACCCTGGCCTTCCCAAGGTTATGATCTTTAGGGAAATGCAGTGCCGAGTCTTTCTTCTGTGAAGTCAATGATGAATAGAATGACACACATCAGTGAATAGCATAATGAGTTAATTTTAGACGTGCAT
>NW_022111369.1:83554042-83560289 GCF_000313985.2 Echinops telfairi
GCTTTGGTTCCATATCTTAATAATTGTTTTTCATTGCTTTGCCTTCTTTTTCACCTCTATTTTAATCTATTATTAACATTGAGAAATAATGCCTATAAGTTAAAGTACAGAATATATTCTTTGATATCCACAGTATGTTCTGTGACATAGGAATTGATGCAATCTTGGGTGTTGTGCAAATATAGTACATATAGTCAGGCCGCATGCTATCTGTAGTTAAAGCCCTAAATTGCAGATCAGGGTGAATATCGATGAGCTGCCTGCAGCATACGGGAGCCTGTCCTTCACTAGCGTGAGGCTGGGTGGCTGACTATGGGCTGTGCTGACTTCAGGATGTGGTACAAAGGGAAAACACCAAGAGAGGGAAGGGATAGAGATGGCCACAGGGAGTGTGCCTCATGATGGCCCTGTTGGTGTAGCATATAATCACTTCCTGATTCTATGCACCTGCTACTACTCAGAGTCCAGCGCCTGCAAGGAGTCTTGGGCTGGCCAGCACCGCAGTAAACCTGGGAGCAGGAGGGGAGGCGTCTTGGAGGCACTGGCAGTTCTGGGTAGAAAGGCTACTACTTGGAGTGAGAGGCAGCGAAGGCAGAAGGGGGTGCTGTCGAAGTTAGGGGTGCCTGGGAGCCTTGCCTGTTTGCTCTGGGGGTTTCTAGTCTGTGAGACTATTACATGGAAATCATGCACCAAAGGAGAGCTAATTTCTCTTAAAAACAAATGGACTGAATGGGACCATAGATGTTTAGGTGGCTGACTGTGTTACACCTGTCAATGGCAGATAAATTTGTGAGGAGAAAAGAAAACAACGTCCATGTAGCCATATTAATGGCATATGGAGATTGTGTGAATAATGGAAAGTTAGCACTCTAAGTTTAGCTGTAACTTTCATCCTTTTTTGTTTGCTAGTAACAGCTTGAAACAACATCGCAAATCATAAATAAATGCAATCAATTAATTTCATGTATTTTCCCCTTGTTGTCCTTTGATTAAAATAGTAAAGAATTTTAATGTTTCTTAAATTCAAGGAAGAACCAGAAACCTCTGAACTGGAAAAGCTTCTAAATTGATAATCTTCCACTGAACACAGTCACTATTTAGATATAGTTTTTCATCTCCATGGTAATGTTCACTATATGCATAGCATGAGTGTATTCAGACAGAACAATATTGTAATAATACTTTCCACACACACAGAATTCTTGCTCTAGAAAGCTCTAAACAGAAGGTATTCCAGATGGTGTAGCTTAAATGTGTACTTTTTTGTATACTTTAAAAATTATTTTGGGAAATAAAGCCATCTTGATTACACATAAGGGTTTCTAGCATGCACTTTGATGCTGTTATTGAGACTTAGACTCAGAGTTTTCTTTTAGCCTCAGTCAGGATGTTTTTTGTGGAAAAAATAATCATGTTTTCCTATATCTATGATTAATCAACCAAGGTTCTGGACAGCCAGGTATATTCCTGAAGATGTGCCATTCCGCCACTTTGACTTAATTCAATAGATCCCACTAACCTTTGATAAAAATTTGAATTTTTTTTTTAACATTCTACTGCTTTTTGGTATGAAAACCCTGTTCTCAACATCTTCAGGTTGTACAGCTGCGGGCTGTGCACCCTTTTGTTGGAGAAGCCTATCCTTCAACTCTGGCCGAGAGGCCCTTGGTTATAATAAACGTAATATTACAACTCAGATTGTGTGATTAGGAAAGCAATAACAAGAGATCGTGGTTTTTTGTTTGCTTGTTTGGGTTTTAGAATCTTGAGGTTGACCTCTAGGAATGTATAATGTTCTTGATGGCTTCCGAGCCTGACTGCTTATCAGTTTTAATTGCAAATTTCAGACATACAGAAGCTTAGACAGGGTAATAAATACTTCTCAATCTGTTCTGAAAGTATGAAACAAACTACTTTTCTTAATTTGGAAGATAAAGACTCAAGATTTAAGATGCCTTATTTCATAACAACTTACTGCATACTCTGCTCCCCCCACTCTGCTTTGACCGCCCCCCCCTCCGAATTGTTTTATAGCCACTGATTTGTTAGCAATACTCTAGAGACTGAAGCCTTTTAAAGTAGTTTCTAAATTGTGTATGTAATTGCAAATTAAACAGTAGCTGATTGCCCACAATAGCAGCTTCGCGGCTTCTGTGGCTTGCTGGTGGTTTAACTCATGGAGACGGTTTAATCTGTGTGCTGCTGAGGGAAACAACTGAATTTCCTCTCCCTTCACCTCCACAGGCTTCACACAAAGAAAGGCAGTTAGACACACGATTCAATGTGATTTCATGTTAAAGGGAATCAGGATAAATGGAATATGTGCCTATTTAACAAAAGTCGGAATTTAAAATATGACTTTTCTGCTTCAAAAATTTCTTTCATTCTCTTCAAAGTATGAGATTTTCGCTAAGCTGAGGAGGTAGCCAAAGAAATTCTCGGGAGCTGGAATTTGCAGGCTACAGTATTGCAGCAGAGGGAGCTGTGCAAAGAGTTTCAGAACTGTGCCTGTGAGGTCCTTTGCCTCTATGACTGACTATTTGAGACAACCACCAGAATGCCATAAGTGGAACTGGTCGCATAAATTACTCAGGAGGGTTAGGGCATTTTCCCCACCATTTAATACTTAGGGCATTATTTAGTAGAGACCTCAGCGTGGTGACACTAGGGTGAAAGCTAAACCAGTCCTATGTTCTTACCTTATTGCGGTAAACTGCAGTTGAATTGGCCCCCCAGCTCATGGCTGTGGAGCAAAGTGCCATCCCCAGAGTGACTGTGAATTAGACCATTGCAATTCATCAGGGTGTCTTTGGCTGGTTTATGCAAATAGATGAGCAGGCTTTCCCTTCTAGTTCTTCTTAGTCTGAAAGCTCTGGCCAACCCTGCTTAGTTATCAGAGCAAGTCACAAGCCTTCACCGATGCATGTGAATCCTCGCTGGGACAGTCTACATGGAACCACCGGGGCTTTGCTCTCACTTAACTTGACAAATAATTGTAATATCTACAGACTGCAGAATATCAGCAACCTCACAAGTCATTGAGTTGTCCACTAAAAGAGAAATTAACATGAGGAAGCAACGTGATAAAGAAATCCAACAGAATTCAAATTCCCAACAAATTATATTCACAATGTTCATAATGCCATCAAAAGTGCCAGTAATGAAAAATTAGCAGAATAATCAGCAACAGCAGACCTAGCAATAACAAAAACAATGTCATCAGTAAAGATTTAATTTGGGAAGCTATCCACTTGAATCTGACTAAACATGTGGTATTAACATGACTTCAAAATCTTATTCCTCCGTGGCACAAAAAAAATGTCTTTTTACAGCTAAGAAAAGCATTACTGTGAGAATCTCTCTGTAGTCCTTCACTGATCACAGTCACATGTTTAAACATACTCTATTTGTAATAAGGTCATATATGTGTGAACTAAAATCAATCAATACTTTTTACTTGCCTACATATATATGCAGATATGCACACACATAAACATCTTTTTGGTCACATTACCCATCAGATTCAAGTGCGTTACCGATGGAGACAGTTGAATTTGTATCATCCATAAACAGGACCCATAATGATTGGCAATTCTTTGCATAAGCAGTATTCCATAAAAGTCTGTCCAAGAACATCATGCTAATAAAAACTACGACATATATTTGAGGGAATAAAAGAATTTAAGAGTGATTTAAAATATTATTTAGATATATCCAATTAATATAAAGGAGAAAAAACACATGAAAATAGAAATAGATAATTGTAGGAGAACCAAATGGAACTCTTAATCTAAAAAACTGAATAGCCAATAAGCCTAGATAGGCTTCACTAAAGAGATTCTTTGGAAGGGAAGATTAGGAGGCCCGGACGTAGAATCTATTAAAATGAAGCCCAAAGAAAACAGCCTGAAAATCAAAGGAGCCTCATTGGCCTCTGAGGCAGCATCAAGCCCCAGGATCGTGTAAATGTAACCCGAAGGGAAAGAGAGACAGGAATACAAACTTTACTTCAAATGCCAGCAAAATAATTCTTTTTGCATTTGATAAAAAACGCTAAACTCAGTGATCCACTAAAAGCAACAAACGTCCAGCATAATTAAAAAACCAAAGAGGAAATAACATTAAGATACCTCGTAATCAAATTCCTGTAAACCAGTCTGAGGGCGGAAAAATTTTGAAAGCCCTGATATGCGGTATGCAGCGACACACTGTTAACAGAGGAGCAAAGATGAGACTGGTCTATCAGAAATGGTGCAAGCCCAGCAAGTCAGAAGAAAGGGGGAGAAACACACACACACAACACACACACACATACATTCTGCAACGGTCATCTTTCAGAAATGAGAAGGAAATACAGCAGTTTTTAGCCAAGTGGGTACTACAGAAAATTTAAGTATAAAAGTGATAAGTTCAAAGTAAGTGGTTGGAGAAAGATACACGATCATACACTAATCATAAGAAAACTGGAGAGGCTATATTAATATATGGCCAAGTAGACTTCAAGACAAATAATAGTATTAGAGAAAATGCCCTCATGTGTAAATTGCTGTAAAGGTTTGGCAGTCTTAAAAATGTATCCACATAAAACCAAACTTCAGAATACTTGAGTAAAAAAGTAGCAGGATTGAGAGAGAACTAAAAAGATCTCTAATTGTAGTTGGGATTTTTATCTTTTGGTTGTCATTAATGGATAAGATCAAGAGATAACTCAGTACTATAAATAAGGGACCTTCAAAAGCTCTTAGAAGCTTCCTTGTAGACGATTTGGAACAAATTTGCCTATTTCCTACATGTGAAACATCATATCCATAACTCCAGATCATATACTGTTTTTAAGTACACAGGAAATATTTACAAAAGAAAATTCTCTGTAATAGGCCTCTATAAGACCATGGAACAAATTTCTGTAATTTTAAAGGAATGGAAACACAGGTGTGTTTTCTGATCACAAAAGGATTAAGTTTAAACTGGTAAAAATCAGTCATAGAAAGACATCAACACATCTGGTCGTGGGCAGGAGACAAGCCACTCAGGGTGCAGTGTAGCAATGATGAAACATACAACTTTCCTCTAGTTCTTTAATACCCCCCCCCCAACCACTGTCATGATCCCAATTCTACCTCACAAATCGGGCTAGACCAGAGCATGTACACTGGTCCAGACGGGAACTGGAAACACAGGGAATCCAGGGCAGATGGACCCCTCAGGACCGGTGAGAGTGGCGATCTGATTGTAATGAAAATATTTCAAAGTTGTTGGACAGCAGCTATAAAGCAGTAGTTAATTGGGAAATGTGTAGCTGTAAATACTTAGTATAAGTTTTTAAAAAGTTCTAAAATCAAGTCACTTAGCTTATACCTTAGAAAATATAGTAAAAGAAAAGCAAACTGAACCAAATCGCTATAGAGAAATAAAGCACAGGGGAAACCAAGACAAATCACTGAACACAAAAGGGGAGGTCAGCAATCACTGAAGCTCAGAGCTGGTTCTAGGAAATCATCAAATTGGTAAACATCTAGCTTTTCAGAAAAGTTAGTAAGATTAATAAAACTCTGTCTAGAAGACATTCCAAATTCTAATATCAGGAATGAAAGGGGAAACTTTATGGTAGATCCTCTATATTTTTAAAATATAAAGGGCTATTATAATCACCATTATACCACAAAATTTGATACCTGATTTAAATAATTTAAAAATTATTGCAAATACAAGAATAAGTTAAGGACAATCACTATCACCACGTCTACTCAACAATTTACTGCCCATTCTGGCCAGTGTGATAAAGTAAGAAAAAATAAATAGCATTTCTATTGAACTCTCAATGAAAAAAAATCCACTTGGACTTCATCAAAATTAGAGACATTTCTTCTTTTAGTATCTGTTAAGACTATACAAAGTTACACACAGGGTAAATATCACAATCCACATATTTGATTAAAAAAACATATCTAGAATGTAGCAAAAAATTAACATGAGACCCCAAAATCCAATAAGACAGTTGACTAATATGAATGCATTCTTTCAAAATGAAAATATGTGAATAGCCAGCATACATGAAAGAACATTTCAATTCTGGTAAGGAAAATATAAATTTAAAATGCAAGTGAGTTAACATACTACACCCTATAAAGACCAAGGCCAAAAAACCAAAATACTACAAATCAAGGTACAGTGAACCCTCGCCACTTCGCGCTTCGACTTCCGCGGCTTCACCCTATCGCGGTTTTTGCGTAGCAGCGCATGCTCT
>NW_022111369.1:83560445-83581663 GCF_000313985.2 Echinops telfairi
GAAAATATTTGATTTACAAATAAGGAATCCTACTTTGCGGAATTTCATTTATCACGGTAGGGTCTAGAACTGATTAACTGTGATAAACGAGGGTTCACTGTATTGGCAAGAATATTACTATGTAAAATATTACCCGCTTTGAAAAAGTCTTTTTTTCTCTCTCAATACAAAGTGGAATGTTTACTTACTGTACTTCCCAGCAGATGAACTCTTTGGTATTAACTAAGACAAATAATAATATGTCCATAGGAAAACTCCTACAAGACTTTGTCAGCTTTGTTAATAATTGAAAACTGGAAATACTCTTAAGTGCTCCTCAATAAGTGATTGAATTGGGAGGGTGTAGTTTATTCATATTTGGAATAAGAATCAGCTTTATAAAATGACTATGTTTATGAAGTAAGGTCATAAGCACAATACCAGTTGCCTGAAAATTACAAGCGTCAAGAAAGACTACTGGGCTGAACATTGTACTACCTGATTGAGTGGGCTACACTCACAAAAGCACTTTATATCAACATTGGCATTTGAAAGCCATTATTATCTTTAGACGGTAGACATAACTGGCCTAGCTTTGGGTGAACCAGTCTCCTCCATCTCCACATATACCATCCTTAGCTTCATAGATGGAAGATCCACTTATGTCTGAAAGCAGTCTCGTTCTCCCATCCCAACGTTACCATGTCCTTTCTGCATTACCGCGAAGCCACACTGCGGATGACTTGTCTGCAGGTGTCCCTCTCAGCTGGGGTGCCATCATATCAGATTGAGCACAGCATGGCTTTGTTCATCTCTCTCACTATATTTCTTCCTTGGCGTTTCTTGGCCAACTTCTCACCAGCAGCTTATGGGTAGCACCAGGCTGGTGCCAGTGGTAGGCCAGCATGACAACTCTCAAAGCAAACTTTCACAGAGAACGCCTATATGGTGTGTGAGGGTCTCCTTTCAACCCCCTGTGCACAAACTGAGAATCTTATACTGCCAAAGGTAGGGCACCGCCTCCCCATGCTGTTGCTGGCTCTGCCCCACTGCCCAACTGTCTGGGCTGAGGTACCTCCTGGCTGCAGGTCCCCATCTCAGCTCCCTGGGCTGACCACCCACCACTACCACCTATTCAAGGTTCCCTCCAGAGTCTTCCATGCTAAACTCTGCAGTGTTTGCCCCTGTTTATCTAAGGTCTTCTCCATTATCGACTTGGAATGCTACTAGCACAATATTAGAGCCCTTGACCAATAGGACAGCTCATTTGGGAGATTCTCAGTATAGGGTTCCGTTTCAAATGGATACATTGCTTCCTAGCTCTCTTAGATCAATCAGCCCAATCTTAGCCTCCCTGTTTTAGGGTTTTTATTAGTTCCTAGTTGGGACCCCAAGCCAATCTTGATAAAGATCAGATTGTGCGGGTGTCCCCTGGCCAATCCAGATAATCAGATTAGGCATGGCCTTTAGCCTTTCCAGTTAATATTAACTACTAGGGAGGGCCCACACTAGCCAATTTCTATAAAGGAGAACAGCAAATCAACTAATCACTTAGAAGCCACGTATTCAAGTAGCAAACAGATCATTCCTTTAGTAGCTTATGGCCTAAACTGTCATTTGGGGGCTATTAAAAACACCAATCCAAAAAGACAGGTGTAAGAAAACCCAGGATATCATAAGTGACTTCACCATATGTGATTCTTAAAAAGAAAAAGAAAAAAACACCCTGAGCTAAAGAAACTAAACCCTAAAGGGTGCTACTACATGATACTTATACCTAAATTATTTCATTTGTACGTAAATCTAGTCAGAGAGCTGGCAAACTGATGTTCAAGGACAGAAGGTAGACCCAGCAGGGCTTGGTGTGCTGAGTAGGGGAAGGAATTCACTGCCAGGACTAATAAAGGGAGCTTTTTGAAAGGGATGGAAATGTTAAGTAATTGATTGTGTTGCTGTGACATGGGCATAAGATTTATTAAAACTCTCTCAAACTGTACACTTAAAAAGGGGTGCATTCTATTTAAACAATTCCCATGGTGGGATGTCACTCACAACACTGAAATAATTCATCATTTCCCAAGGAAACAAGACCTTGTTTGATAATTATTATGGTTTGCTTTGAGAGGTTGGTTGGGAAATAAGGTGAGGGGACAGTGGAAATTGTCTTCAAAGCTTTACCTTCTGAAATGCCTCGGGTGTAAATTAGAAATTAACCCATCTTTAAGAAGAGAGGTTTTCTATCATGGTAGTTCTGGGAGAAGATTTTTGATGCAGCTTTGCATCGATGAGTTATTCAGAAAACCCTCTTATGAATCTAGGTGCTTAGAAGACTAAGATGGAAAGGTATATAAAGAGAAACACAAGAATTTTGTCTCTAATGAATATTTTTGGAATTTGCAACCAGACTAAATTATGAAGAGCCAGTCCTTCCTGTAAAGGAAGGAACATGGGCTAAGTTAGGGCGAAGTAAGACTAGAAAACCTACCTTATTAGCCAACATCCCATGTTTTATACTATCTGCTTCAGGAAGATCATTTCTCAAACCTCCATTTCCTTATGTATAATGAGAAGATTGGCAGAGGATTTCAAGTTCTTTTATTGGGCTCAAAAACTCCATAACATAGCGCTTAAAAAGACTATATAGTTCAAGTGCAGTAAATACCCTTTATTTTTAAGGGACCACACCTAACTTTGACATAGGTGATTTGTTCCCAGTCATATTTGCTAAAAACAGCCTGTGGGTAAGGAAGGTAGCAAAATATCCATGAGCTCCTTGCCTACAGATGAGTCAACATTTTGGCAAATGCAGATGAGCTATGTATTATTTGTTTATGGTAGTAAATGTGACATATACACCTTATGGATGGATATATCTTAACTCACATAACCATTCCCTAGTTGAGATTTACCTTTTTTTTAAAAATCATTTTATTGGGGGCTCATACAACTCATCACAATCCATACATACATACACTGTGTCAAGCACATTTGTACATTTGTTGCTATCATCATTCTAAAAACATTTGCTTTCTACTCGAGCCCTTGGTATCAGCTCTTCATTTTTCCCCTCCCTGCCCACTTCCCCCTCCCTCGTGAACCCTTGATAATTTACAAATTATTATTATGTTGTCTTATCTTACACTGTCCGATGTCTCCCTTCACCCACTTTTCTGTTGTCCATCCCCCAGGGAGGAGGTAATGTGTAGATCCTCGTAATCGGTTCTCCCTTCTACCCCACCTTCCCTCCACCCCCACCTCCCACCCCCGGTATCACCACTCTCACCACTGGTCCTGAGGGGTTCATCTGTCCTGGATTCCCTGTGTTTCCAGTTCCTATCTGTGCCAGTGTACATCCTCTGGTCTAGCCGGATTTGTAAGGTAGAATTGGGATCATGATAGTGGGAGGGAGGAGACATTTAAGAACTAGAGGAAAGTTGTATCATCGTTGCTACACTGCACTCTGACTGGCTCGTCTCCTCCCGGCAACCCTTCTGTAAAACTGTTTTTAAGTGATTTTTAAAATTGTGGGTATGCATGTATGTTTTTTTATTCTTCTCTCTCTGTGTCTGTGTGTGCATTTGTTAAAGCGATATTGAGAGACACATAGTGTGTTATTTCAAATCATATCTTTATAGTAGAATCTGATGCTTGGGATTACTTGTCAAAGTAATATATACATATTATAAGATTCATTGTACTTATTATCAAATTCTCTTTCAGAATATCTAACCATTCTATAAAATCTGTACCAGTCTCTTTATACTCTTTAATGATGATCATTGTATGTTTTTAATAATTGGCAAGTTGCTATTTGTGCTGTTTGGCGCTTTGATTGTTAGACTGGTTTGTATTTATCAGTCATTGCTATTTTTCCTGTGATTATCTTTCATGACAGATGAACCTACTTTTGTTGAGGACTTACTGTTTTCCTTTGTAATATTTAGCATTTTGCCATTTTCAGTCATAATTGTAGAATTTATTTGATCTTTAGACTTGCTTAAAATATTCTTGCTTGATTGTCAGTAGAGTAGGCTCAAATGTTGTTTTTTATATTTTATAGTTGTTATATTGGAATTTGATTAGAATTGTTTTATTGTTCCTGGAGTTTGGTATGTAAGTCTTACTGAACAGTCAACTCATTCTAGGATACTGGTATATTTCCTGTATATGGCCTTGAAGTGCCTTCTAAAATTTATGCTTGGGGAATAGGTGATCAGAATAATTTATTTCTTAATGATTAGTGTTTATCAAAATAACTTCAGTTTTTCAATATAAATCAAGGTTTCTCAAGAAGTTTTACCTAAAACGGTGAAGTGATTATATAATTATACTTGTTATCAATATGTAGTCCAGCAATTTTATTGAAAATAACTTTTAATATTATATTCAGTCTGCATGGAGTTTAGATAAGCATCAGAGAGACAAGTTGCTGAACTGATGCTGTTACATGTCAAACATCTTCCCCGCTAGATGGTGTACTTTAGGGTGCTCTCGTTGACAAGCTGACTCAGGGGTTGCCTTGTCATTACACGATCCACCCTTCCCTCTTTTACAGGGAGACAGTTAAACCTGTCATCGTAGGATTGCTTCTGACTAGGAAGAAAATTTGAAGGATGAACTGTTCATAACTACTGACAGATTTTTTTTCTGGTCCTGTAGGAGGACCATTTCATTTTTGGATTACTTTCTCAACTTCCTGAAATGCTCACCCACTCTCCATGTTTATAGGCAAACAGTGTGAATGGTTTTGTATTCTATTTGGAATTTAATTACTCGGTTAGGAAACATATTTCAAAGGAAGACCCAATTGTGATGGTAACGACATACTGTAGTTATGTTTTTTCAGAGAGAGTACCTCATTATCGTCTCATTCAGACAGGTACACTCAGCACACCTCAGTATCGTCCCGTTCAGACAGGTACACTCATCACACCTCAGTATCGTCCCGTTCAGACAGGTACACTCAGCACACCTCAGTATCGTCCCGTTCAGAGAGGTACAGTCAGCACACCTCAGTATCGTCCCGTTCAGACAGGTACCCTCAGCACACCTCAGTATCGTCCCGTTCAGACAGGTACCCTCAGCACACCTCAGTATCGTCCCGTTCAGACAGGTACGTACACTCATCACACCTCAGTATCGTCCCGTTCAGACAGGTACCCTCAGCACACCTCAGTATCGTCCCGTTCAGACAGGTACAGTCAGCACACCTCAGTATCATCCCATTCAGACAGGTACCCGCAGCAACAGAATGCTTTGGAGCTAAAGATGATGGAAGATTAAGGAAAAGCTTAATGTGTGTCAAGAGTATTAAAGTAAGTATCAGAATTCTTCAGAAAGAAAATGACAAAATCTGGAAGTCATGGCTGCAGTGGCAGTGTGGAAAATAAAAACAATAGATAAAGATGTCAAAAAACTAGAAATGAGCATTGTAGGCACCATGATCATTAAAAAAAAAAAAAAGTCTTCCTGGCAAGTTTGGAAAGGTTAAAAATGAGTGTGGTGAGATGCTTGTAGCTTTTTCTTCCTGTAGGATCGTTTCAAGAAGAGAACCCAGGAAATAAATAAGCACTTTTTTAAAATTATTTTTTTACAAGACAGTGAATATTATCAGGAGTAGAAATAGACTATGAGTCCAGAGCCTACAGCTTTGGATTCCTACTGAATCCAAAATAGTGTACTCATGGCCTTCTGGAAGCAAGATTGGATAATAATTTTATTTTGGTAAAAATAAATATACTTGAATCATTAGACAATTACTTTATTATTTCAAATTAATATGTATCTTTATTCATGTTCCAGTGTAGTCAATTCTGACTCATAGAGACCATCTAAGACTATCTAAATACCCCATAAGCCAGCGTTCTCAATCTGTGGGTCACGACCCCTCTGGGGGTCATACTACCCTTTCACAGGGGTTACCCAATTCATAACAGTAGCAAAATGGCAGCAATGAGGTAGCAACAAAGATCGTTTCATGGTTGGGGGTCACCACAACATGAGGAACTGTAAGAGAGGGTCGCGGCAGGAGGACGGTTGAGAACCACTGCCATAAGGTTTCTAAAGCTGCAGTCTGCATGTCAGGAAATTAAGAAGACAGCTCCCTGGCCAACTGAATTAAGACATCCATATCTGAACCAATTCCAAGAAAGTGACCCAACAGTATGCAGAAAGTATAGAACAATAACATAAGTGTCACAAAGAAGTAAAATTTTGCTGAAGGATCATTCAAACGTTGTTGTAGTAGTCCATTGACAAACATTCAAGCCAGATTTAGAAGATTATGTCCCAACCAGGAGATCATTGCTAACATCAAATGGATCTTGACTGAAAGCAGAGTGTACCAGAAAGATGTTTGCTTGGGTTTTATTGACTATGCAAAGGCCTTTGACTTTGAGGGTCATAACAAACTATGGGGCCCATAGAGAAGAATGGAAATGGCAGAACATGTCCTTATGCTGGCGTAGCACTTGCTACGTGGTCCGAGAGGCTGTCTGTTCACACAGAACAAGGAATGTTTCATGCTGTAAAGTAAGGGGAGGTGTGCATTAGGGTTCTGTTCTTTCACCATATGCATTCCATCTATAAGGAGCTGTGGTAGTATTGTGAGTTAGCTGTACATTGAACTATTAAAAAGGAGTTCTCCATACTAAACTACCAGCTCCTCTGCAGAAGAAAGATGAACTTTCTGCTCCTATAAAAATTTAAGGCATTGAAAACCCAATGGACAATTCTACTCTACCCCAGGTCCCTTTGATGGCAATAAGTTTGGTTGCTTTGTTTTTGTCCCTTTATTCAATCTTTATGCCGAGGACATAACCTGAGGAGTTGAGCTATATGAAGAACTTGGTGTCTGTATTGGAGCAAGACATCATAACATCATAACTGATGATGATACAAGCTTGCTTGCTAAATGCAAGGGGGAATTGAAACACTTGCTGAGAAAGGTCAAAGACAGTAGCAGCCTTCAGTACGGATTACTACTCAATGTAAAGAAACCCCAAATCGTCACAACTGAACTAAATAAATAACTCTATGATAAATAAAAGGGGCGTTCTGCAGGATTTACTCTTGCTTGGATCCACAATCAATAGTCATGAATGAGCAGCAGTCAAGAAATCAAATCATGTATTTCATTGGGCAAATCTGCTGTGCAAGACCTAAAAAACAAGGACGTCACTTAGAGGAATAAGGTGTCTCAGACCAAAGCCATGGTATTTTTAATCGATCCATGAACATGTAAAAGTCGAACATTGAATAATGAAAACCAAAGAATTCTGGTGTTGTTATGGTATTGGCAAAAAATATTGAAAGTCTATGCACTGCCAGAAGTAAAAACAAATCCCCTTGGAAGAATTACAGCAAGAATACTCCTTAGAAGCAAGTGCAATGATAATCTCTTTTAGAAGAATCAATAGACTACTCCCAAGGAGTTTGGGATTGATGATGTCCAACCCTTCTGTGATGCTGTTCCATTCCATTTCCCCCCAACTCTCCTCCCTTGAATATATTCCTTCACATTTCTGGGTTCTTCTAATTGCTGCCGTGCCCCACAGAAACTCACGAAAGTTTAAGGAAATGTCTCACGTGGTTGTGGGTGCTGTTCAGTCTCAAATCTAATGTTAGGCAAGGGTAAAGCCAGATGCTGAGTCCAGAGGACAAGCCATACTCTTGGGTCTTGATGATGAGATCACACCCCTTGCTTTTCAGAGGGCTCATTTTATAGGCAGCAGGATGGCATTGCAGGGAATTATATTTTCAGTTACTTGCACAAGAATATTGTCGGTATCTTCCCCTACTTTCTTCCCAGACCCATACTGGGAAAAGCTGTTTGGTAGGAGTTGTGTGTCAATAGTAAATTCAAATAACATATAACCTCTCACCTTTTTAATGATCCCCAAATATAATCATCTGTTTTCTATCCCTGGACTCTATCTTATTTTTGCACATATGACCTGGGGCCTCTGACAAGATCTTTCCAGTAGGCATTGGCCTCGCCCTAATGTTAATCAGTCAGGCTGTTTTCCCAGGCCACCCCAGGTGCAGCTTTTCCCCTGTCAGCTGTAGACTTATCACTCCTTTCGTCCCATGCAAGTAACAGTCTCCAAGATGACCATTGAACAAGACAAGTGGCCAGTTCACACCTTCTCTTCAGGTCAAGTCGTAATCTAATCTTATTTCTATTTAGCAGATAATGCCCTTCAAAGGGGAACTCTGTAGTCTAGGAAACCCACTAGGTGATCTCTGTAAAATGATGATCATCAGCTTGATGGCCATGAGTCTGGTTTGGGTTGGGCACAGCACTTAACAGACCTTTATGGGAGATCTTCAGGTCTTTTCTTCCATGCAGTTGTTGGGTGGGTTTGAACTGTGAGCTTTTCTATTAATATCTGAAGGCTTAACCACTGCACCCACTACCCACTCAGTGATCCTTGTCAATTGATAGGGTTTTAAAACTAAATTCCAGACACTATTCTGGTAACTAAAAAGAAACAAAACAGCAGAAACATACATCCATTGCGGTCAAGTTGATTCTGACCCATGGTGAGTGCATGTGTTGCCAAGGAGAACTACTCATAGTATAGTCTTGACTGTAACCTTTATGGAGGAGACCTGGAGGCATGGTGACATACTGGTGGCTTGTGTGTTTGGGCTGTTAACTTCAAGGTTAGCAGTTTTAAAACACCAAGGGCTCTGCCAGAGAAAGATGAGGCTTTCTGTTCCTGTGAAGATTTATATTCTTGGAAGCCCACGGGGGCAGTTCTACCTTGTCCTACAGGGTTGCTATGAGTTGGAATTGACTTGATGGTAATGAGTTTGAGTTTTTGAGCATCTTTAGGGAAGAAGTTCATGAAGCCTTGCTTTCACTGAGCTTCTGGGTAGATTCTAATTGTAAACTATTTGCTACACCCAGAATTTTAGGCGAGTAACCAATTACTGACTGCCATCGAGTTCTATCCCTGTAGAAATCTCTTTAGATTTCAGAAGCTGTAAACCTTTCTGGGAGCTGACAGTCTTATCCATTTTCCATCAAGGGGCTGGTGGTTTTGAACTACTACTTTTGTGGTTAGCAGCCCAATGCACTGTGCTTGCAGGACTACTTACAGGGCAGCTAGAGATACCGATGACTTTTTCTGCTTGCATATCTAGAGTTTGGGACCTAGTAGCTAAAACATCTCTAAAGATAATTAAATGAGCAGTGTAATGAAGTATAAGATGACTGTTAGGGAATTTAGAAGGGAAAGCAAATGCACAGTAAACTCAAGAAGCGTATCAGGAATAAAGGGTGACAGGGAAGATCACTTGGAGAACACCTTTGGGGTAGGCATTGGAGTAGCTAAAGAACAGGAAGCAGTTTTTGTAAAGACAGGTTCTCTTCCCTGACTATTTCTACCCTTACGAGTACATTGGGTATAGAGGCATGCCCAAGGAAGTTGGAGGGTAAAACAAAGTCAAGGTTACAAAGATCTTTAAGTCTTGAAAAGTCAGGTATTATCGAATGGTATCGATTAAGAAGTGTTACCATTAGTTTTGGATTTTAGAAACTCATTTTGACAGCAGTGAGGAATAGGGATTAAAGGAATTAATGTAAACTAGGAAAAGAGATTCTGTTAGGTATTTTAATGACCTAAACAAGCTGTTATAATACTTTCTTCTGCAGGAATTAGTACCAGACTAATTCCAACGAGTTGAGGCTGAAGGTGTCACAGATGCCCAACTCTTCCAAAATCCTACTTTGCTCCATTTACTCCCCCACCCCTCCATTAAGCATATTCCCTCACGGCCCTGGGCTCTGTGTGTTGCTGCAACATCCCACCGAAACTCAATAAACTTTGAGGCAATGCCTCACATGGTGGTGGGTGCTGTTCAGTCCCAAATCTGAGGGTTGGGTGAATCCAAAAATGTCCAAAAGCCGCAGCAAGTCTTCTTGCTTTTACCAAAACTCAGAAATCTCAGTGAGGATAATGGAGGTCTGGCTTTCCAGGTGAGGTGATGAATGTGTGGGATTGGGTGGTGGCACCATTATATATCCAAGGAAAACAGTGTGTGTGGCCTGTTTCATGCCTGGTTCTAAGCTGGAATCTTAATGATGTCATCAAGGAAACTAAGTGTGTGGCCTGATTCTCACCCTCTACTAAACAGTGAAACCCACTGCCATTGAGTCAGTGCCTGCTCATAACAACTCGATAGGACAGGGTAGATCAGTCTGTGTGTTTCCAAGACTCTAACTCTATGAGAGTAGAAAGCCCCATCTTCCTCATCTTAATCCCATCCCATTCCTGTTCTTTAGTAGAGAAGAGAATACATTCAAGATGGGACTTTGGCCACAGGCATATAAAGTCCGGAACTATAATATTTCACATAAGGAATTATGGCTGGAAGGGCTATATTAATCGACTCTAACTTGGCAATATCAAAAGACTTGAGATGAGGTAATGTTGGCTTACATTGGCAATTGAGTCCAGACATCAAGGAGCTGATATCAGCAGAAGTTTGGACTAAATATATGAGGTAGTGGTTGGGAAAAGAAACCAATATAAAATGAATTGATCTGAATTTGTAGTGGCATAATTAGATATTGGCGGAGCCAAGAGAAGATTATTGTGGTAAAGGAAAAAAAATTTGGATGCTTTTGCTCATTAAAATGATATCCCAAAATAAATCCTACTTGTTATTGTTGATGTGTATTACCTGTCATTACATTCACTGAGGTCAGTGCACGAATCCCTGGTTTGACAGTAGTTAAGCACTCAATTGTTAACCAAAATGCCAACAGTTCAAACTCATCATCCACTCTGGGAAAAAAGATGAGGCTGTCTGCTTCTCTATTGATTCACAGTCTTGGAAACCCTATAGGGCAGTGGTTCTCAACCTTCTGAATGCTGTGACCCTTTAATACAGTTTCTCATGTAGTGGTGACTCCCAACCATAAAATTATTTTCGTTGCTACTTCATAACTGTAATTTTGCTACTGTAATAAATCGAGCAACCACTGTGAAAGGATCGTTTGACCCCCAAAGGGGTCGAGACCCATAGATTGAGAGCCCCTGCTACAGGGCATTTTGATCCTGTCCTGTACCGTCATATAAGTTAGAACTCAAGATTAGAATCCATTTGACAGCAGTGGAGTTTTGGTAGGTAGATATTTGTTAATCGTCATTTTACAGACAATGAAACTTGTCTGTCTGAGCTCACACAGAATATAAATGGCAAAGCTAAACTTTGAATTTGGAAATTGTGTCAACTAGGGTTGCTGTCACCTAGAGTGGTAATCCAGGATGTCACCTGCCACTCCCCATGAACCTCTTCTTTTACAACACTATATGAAATCCTTCAAAATCCTGACACATAGTTATCCTGCAGGACAGGGTAGAGCTGCTCCTGTGGGTGTCTTATACTATAATTCTTAGGGAATGGAAAATCTCATTTCTCCAGCAGAGCAGCAGGTGGTTTCAAACTGTTCGCCTTGCAAAAGGTTTGCAGCCCAATTGTTATGACCATGCCACCAAGACTCCCTACAGAATCCACAGTACTGTTGATTATTGTTTTTAATCTTCAGAGAATATATACTCATAGAATAAAATGTGATCATATGTATAGTTGTAAAATATTTGCATGTAATATTTTTGAGGTTATATGAGACTAACAAATTATAAATTTTTTCTGCTTTGAAAGCAACATTTTTACTTGCAACTCTGTAAGTAACTAAACAGAACCCTTTTTAATCTTTTTCTTCTTTTACCTTTAATTATATTCTCAAAAAATGTCTTGATATTTGTTCACAATACTAATTAAAATAAGGGTATAGATAAGATTCCAGAAAATTTGAGAAAATATTAACTATAAAAACAGAATTAAAAAGAGCTGCATGTACTTGTAGCTCCTGAAACTGAAACCATGTAATTGAAAGCATCTTTGTCATTGAGAAATAGTGACAGCTCTGGGAGGGTATATTAGAAAGTTTACAAATTTGGCTATAGACCTTTAATCTCAGAGAGGAGCCATGATGGTGGAGGGGTTACCCATTCAGCTGCAATTGGCCTGGTTGGCAGTTCAAAACTGCCAGCAGCTCCACAAAACCCACAGGGGCGCTATGAGCAGCATTGACTTCATGGCAGTGGGTTCCTTTGGTCTTGTAGGTATAGTCTGATACACGTAGGCTGGCTTATGAAACGTGGCTTTTATTGTTGTTGTTAAATAACTACAGGGATATTTTTATAAAACGTAATAAAATTCTCCAGAAACTGCACAGAAACATTATAGACAATTGTTTTATTGCACGCACACACACAGAATCTCTAAAAGATGTCACTGGCCTTTCAGTCACATGAAAATCTGTGAGAGGTAGGGATTTAGGAGTTAGCAACATACACAGGAGAGATGAAATCACGGGCCTGAATGAAGTGTCCCTGGAGAGACCTTGGGGGTACTCTGATTATAACTGTGTTATAGAAGTAAGCTTGGCAAATAGACCGAGATACCAGACAGGTAGGAGGAAAAGTCAGGAAGAATAGTACGAGTGAAGCCAAAATGGATGCCATCTTTTCTTCTTTTTAAGAAATGGAATCATCAGTGGTTTTAAAATCTGGAAAGTGGCAGCCAGAAATATCCATGAGAAGTCATAGTTGATGGTTGCCAGAATAGTTTCTATTTAGTCATTCAGAAGCTGAATCACAGGGAATGGGGAAAGGAAGGCAGGGAGCTCACATATTCTTCCACTTTTTGGAGAGACCTGACTTTCGGGCACAAGAAGAGATTGCGTGGAAGCTCACACTTGAGGGGGAGTAAAGGAGTTTCCCTGCTGATAGGTGAGGCAGGGCCAAGTTAATATATTTAAGTGTCATCTATCTTAAAATAAGGTTTTTTAAAAATACGTAATTTGGAATGCTTTTTAAACTTTACAGAACATTATACATCCATGGGCATACCAAGTTGGATTTCACAGTCTGGCATACTGCAATTGAAAAAGCAGCAGGTACAGATGGTAATGCATTACAAGATCAGCAGCTCAGCAAAAATGACGTTCCCATTATCGTGAACAGCTGTATAGCATTTGTTACACAGTATGGTAAGTAGCACAGTTTTTAACTCACCCCAGAACTCAGTATCATTCTTACAGTTTCTAAACTGGAGGTACTCTATTGGACCGAATTAAAGTCCTTTACATTTGTAAGTATACTAGTGAAAAATAAAAACGGCACTGTTGAGCAAATCGCCATTCCTTCTCCCAAGGAAACTCAGTCAAACTAGATAATGCATCATTTTATAGTTATAGGTACTGTTTCCTTCTTCCTTTCATGTGTAACATTTTTACGTGACATATTGGAAGAATATACATTACAAAATAAATGTTTAAAATGATAGATTAAAGACTGTATTTTTCAGGGTTATAGACTTAGAAAAAAACTGTAAGTAACTCAGCGTGCTCAGCTCAATGTGCTCAGAGGATTTTTAGAAGTGTTAGTTATAAGATAATTATGTAAATTGCTATTTTTCTGCATTCATTCAGCATAGTATCGATGACAAATTTGTAATATGCTTAATTTTAATATTTTGGCTCATTTACAACAATTTTTTTTCATTTATAACAGTTTCATCAATAATATTTAAGAAAGACAAAACTCTGTTCTCTCCCTGCATATTCACTTTCATTTTAACTTATTATTAGATGGAAATATTGTAGATATAGCTAGTAAAGAAACTTAATCCAGATGTTTATTTTCAACTTATTATCAATCATCTACATTCTCTCTTACATATTAGTACTGCAAAGGGTGGAAATTTCCCAAGTATATTTTTTAATATTGCAGTGCCTTACACCTTCAACTCTGTAGAAAAATTCCATTTATTTAGATTATAGCTGTAGAAAAGTGAGCTGTTTAATCTGCTATTTTGACAGGTGTCTTAGCATTTCTTTACTTTCATCATATTAGAGACTCCTTTGGGTGTTTTTAATTTGCAAGGCAGTTGTAACCCATGCAGGAAAGCTCAGTGCCGTTAGTTCTTTCCTTATTGATAGAGAGCCTGTTGTGTGCCAGCTGCGGGTATCTGTCAGAAGAGATGCAGCAGGAGGGTAAAACATTCCAGACAAAGTCACGATCTTACATTCAAATAGGGGAAGCTTACAAACTGACGTGTTAATAAATAAATAAAACAACCTCAGAGATCAACAATTGCTATGGAGAAAGTAATTTGCAAAAAATCAGTTTATATTTATGTATATTAGTACTTTCAGTTCTGGGAAACACCATGTTTTAAGTGTTTTGTGTGTAACCCAGGTATAAATATCATTACTGTTCAGTTTCATTGTGTTTAATATGCTACTGTGTATCTATTTCGAAATGTGTAGGTGACCATATGATGAACATAACTCTATGAAGTGCCTTTCTGGGATAGTTTATGTTTTTCTGATCGGCTGTGGTCAACTGTTTATTTGGAACAGGTGTGAGAGAAGGGTATCATTTTCATCTTGCAGTGGTTACATACTGGGCTGCGCACCACATGGTCGGCAGTTCAAAGCCACCAGCAGCTCCATGGGAGAAGATGGGCTTCCTACTCTGGTAAACAGTTACACTCTTGGAAAACCCACGAGGCGGTCACTGTGAGTCAGTACTGACCCGATGGCCTTGAGTTTGGTGAGATAGTCACATCATCTTAGGGCTCTCCTGTGTTTTGCAGGTGTTTGTGAATTGTGCATATATTGCATTTGTAATTGGGGATATTTACCTAAGGGAGTTTCATAGTGTCATAGCGTCTTTCTTAAACTGACAAAATAACTTAACTAGCTTTAATGTAGTCAATAGAATATTACTCTCGGAAAATCAGAAAATTCCTTGTGATGGGGAATTTAAAAGGGTTAAGCAGCAATAGATTGTTTTCCACTAAATCCATACATTATACCTTCTTGCATCACTAATACAGGCAAATTAACCTGCATATTTAAGTAATGAAGCCAGTGAAAGGTTTATGTTTTCTTTTAGTTTTGATTTTTTTTTTTTTTATAGAACATAGGATAAAGATCCCTTGTTACCTGCATGCACAAAAGAGAAGATTTTATGTGAGCTCAGTACAAGTGACTAAGTCTCAGCTTTTAGGATAGCAGATTCTATATATGAATCCAGTTCAAAGGGGGGAAAATTTGGAACAGAATATTAATTTCTCATGGACTCTACAATTTCTGGAGCCTTGGGACATAGGGATTTACTATTACTGCGACAAATTATTACTAGGGAAACTTATTTTGAGATAATCCTTATACCTTAAACTAAAAATATCCCCTGACTTTATCTTAAAACCAAAAAATAGTCTAGCTTGATGAGTATAAACTATCTGCATTCCTAAGCTTTATAAACTTTTCAAATTTTATTTACATCAGCTATGTACATTTTTGTTTTAGGTGCATATTTTATGTTCATCATTGGGCATTGTGTACTTTTAAGAACTGTATATAAAAGATCAAATTAAGAATAGCAACTTGAAAGATTAGGTAGGAATTGGGGGAAGACTGAGTGTCTGCTTTGTTATTTTGATGAAGGAAGGGCCAACTCGGCAAAGGAGGGTGAGAGCTCACCCGCTCCCCTCGTAGAACGTCATCTTCTCCTCGCTGGTTAACTTGTAGAAATTATTGAATTGGCATACTTTCTACTGTGTACATCCTTAACAACATCAAAATAATAAAAATCCCAAAACCTGAATGAAATACCACTTCATATGTACTCGAATCAAACCAAACTCACTGCCATCAAGTTGATGCTGACTCCTGACGACCCTGTAAGATAGGACAGAACTGTCCCTGGGGGTAAAGAGACTGCAAGTGGTTACTGGACTCGAAAGACCCATCTTTCTTTCGTGTATGGCTGGTCGTCTCAAATTTCAGACCTTGGGCATCTCAGCCCACTGAATAACCACTATGCCACCCACTAGTTTAGCGGTGATCAGAAGAGTGAACAAGTGTTAGAGATGACATAGATAAATTTGAACCCTCAGGAACGTAAAATATAAAGTTTTGTAGCCCTGTGGAAAAAACTCGGTGGTTGTTATTGAGTGCCATTGAGTTAGTGCCAACCCATAGTAACTCAATACACTAAGGAAGGAAACACTGCCTGGTCCTGCACCATCCTCACAATTGTTCTATGCTTGAGACCCTTGTTCTAGCCACCGTGTCAATCCACCTCATCGATGACCTTTTTTGCTGCCCCTCCATGGTAGTAAGCATGATATCTTTCTCCAGAGACCGTTCTCTTGGAATAACAGGTCCAAAGTATGTAAAATGAACTTTCCCCATCCTTGCCTCTAAGGAGCACTCTGGCCTTACATATTCCAAGCCAGATTGGTGAGTCCTTTTAGAGAACCATAGTACTTTCAATATTTTTCTCGAACTCCACAATTCAACAGCTTCACATTTTCTAAAAAAGTTAAGACCCAACAATATAACTCCACCTAAAAGTCAGTGGCTAAAAGATTTGCACACCAATACCGTTGCAATTCACAGTAGCCAAAACCTAGAAATAACCCAAGGGCCCGTAAACATACAATGGAATATCATTCAGTCGTACAACATTAAGTTCTGATGCTGATAGGTAGGTTTATTGTGTCAAGGGGTGGTCTGTGGTAGTTACATAATTTGGTGTCAATTTGAGGATGAAGAGTGAAGGGGTAGAGTATAGCCTGTCAATCATTATATAGCCAATGAGGTCTCTGTCTGGGCATGGCCTTCTCCTGAGGATTCTGGGAACTCCTGTATTCCTCCTTGGAGGTGGAAGACACACACACTCTGTGCTCACTCCCTTGGAGACTCTCTCTTGACTCACTCCCTGAGAGACATCCCTCAGGAGAAGCCACATGGACCTACCCTGATGCAGCCAGTGCCCTGAGCTGGAGGAATTATGTGGAGACCCTTACCAACATTGAGATGCTTATTACAATGCCACTGGATCCACAGGACTTCCTGTGATCTTCCTGCATTTGGCATCACTGCATGCGTTTCATGAGTCTGAAGATGACTTTATACATTGGTAGAGGATCTACTGGCTAATATCAGACTTACGGACTTGATCCGGACTAGGCTGGGGTGTTTTCTCAATATTCAACTGCTCCTGTATATAAAACTCTTTCTTATACATATATGAGTCTCCCTGAATTTGTTTCTCTAGTTTACTCGGACTAACAAAGATACACAGTACAAAATGACTAAACCAAAAACATGTTATTTTAAACAAGTCAAACAAATATTATATGATCCTACTTTTTGAAATATATATAATAAGCAAATGCATACACAAAAGTTTATAAGTAGTTACTCTGGGCTGGGGCAATGGAAATGGTGAATTCTTGTTAAAAGGATTCTGCGTTTCTTTTTCAGGTGGTGAAAATTTTTAAAGTAGCTATTTGTAGACAATATGATGTTATATATTGAGAATCCTAAGATGGCCACAATAGGATTGCTGGAAACAATAGAGGAGTTTAGTACAGTAGCAGATGCAAGATTAACAAGCAGATATCAATTGGATCCCTATATACCAGAAATGAGAATACCAAAAAAGATAACAAGAAAGCAATACCATTCACAATAGGCACACTAAAGCTGAAATACCCAGGACTAAACATAACCGAAATAACAAAAATCCTGTACAAAGAAGACGGCAGAACATTCTGAAAAGACCAAAAGGAATCTAAACAAACAATCCATGTTTGTGGATCAGGCTCAATTTTGTGAAAATGTCAATTCTACCTAAAACAAATCTACAAATTCGATGTAATCCTAATAAAAATTCTAGCATCATTCTTTAAAGAAATGGAAACCATAATTACCAACTTCATATGGAGCGGGAAGTAGCCCAGGATAGGCAAAAAACTCCTTAAAAAAGAACAAAAGTAGGTGGTCTTGCACCACCTGACCTCAAAACCAGCAATACAGCACAGTTGTCAAAACAGTCTGGTACTGGTATAATGATAGATACTGGACCAATGGATCAGGACAGACAACCCAGAAATAAAAACATCTGCCTACAGACAACTGGTTTATCGACAAAGGCTCAATAAGCATTAAATGGGAAGCAGATGCCCTCTTCAATAAATGGTGTTGGGAAAACTGGATATCCACCTGCAGAAGAATGAAACAAGATCCTTATCTCACCCTAGGCACAAAATCAAGCTAAGTATGGACCAAAGAGCTAAATGTAAAGCCCAAAGCTCTCAGGATCATCAACGAGAAAATTGCGACAAATCTAAGTGCCCTAATGCAGGGAACCAACTGGCTATCAGAGATAACAAAAGAAAACACTCTGTGAAAGACAAAATCGATGAATGGGACCTATTAAAAATAAAATACCTGTGTGCATCGAAGCACTTCATGAAAAGAATTGAAGGTGAGCCCACATATTGGGAAAATGCATTTAATAACAACTTAACACCAATAACTACAATCTACATATATTACAAGCCTATAACAAGACAAAAAACATAATAGCTCTCTGAGAAGGTCAGCAAAGGACCTTAACAGACAATTCACGAAGGATGACACTCAAATGGCTAATAAACACATGAGGAAATGCTCCTGTTCTCTAGCCATTGGGAAATGTAAGTCAAATCAACCAGGAGATACCATCTAATATCCATAACTGAAGCCCAATTTAAAAACTTTGAGAACTTCAGATGTGATGAGATTGAAACTCGTATCTGCTTCTAGTGGGGTTGTAAATACATACAACCACTGTGGAAGTCCATATGGTGAATCCAAAACATGACAGCTGAAATACCATATGACCCAGCAATATCTTTATTGGGAATATACTAAAAAAAAAGAAACAGACCACAAACAGACGTTTGCTCCCCCATGTTTATTGCAGCACAGTTCATAACAGCAAGAAGCTGGAAATTGCCTAAATTCTTATCAGCAGAACACTGGCTAAAAAAATCTGGTATACATGTACAATGGAATACTATGCATCCCTCAAACACAACTATAAACACCTCAAGGTGTGGAGGGGTCTGGAAGACATTATGTGGAGTGAAGTTAGTCAGTCACAAAAGGACAAATAGTGTCTGAGTCCCCTGGTGTAGGAACAAGCAGCAGAGTGGACACAAGCTCAGGCCTGAAGGGCATCCAGTCTGCTGGCCAGGGGAGCCAGACAGCCTAGTAGAAAGCCTATCTGCCCCATAGAATCATCCATCACCTGCTCTAGGTTTGCTTTGAATCAAGAGAAAATGGGGCTGAAGAGGAATTCAAATAAAAACTATTTTAAGTACAAGAATAAAAATATTTTTTGAACTTAAAAAAGCCTAGGTATTGGTATCATTGTACAATATGATAAATGTGTTTAATGTACTGAATTGTACACTTAAAATGGTTTAATTAGCAATAGGTCACATTGCTAATATATGTAGCAATATGTTATATGTGTTCATATATGTATATATACACACCATATATATCTAAACCATAATAAAATTAACTCAGAAGAACAACAGTCAGGAAGTTATTGTGAATTCATCTTGAGCTTCAGTTCAGATGTGCTTATAATGTCAGTGTTTGTACTTAGTCCCAAATTGGGTTCACAATACAATTTTAAGTTTGTTTTTGTTTCTTTATGAATTGCAACAGTTTGTTCTTAGGGGTTGCTGGGATTGATGGCACCCTCCAACAACAGTTTTTAGTTAGAAATATTTTAGTGACTATAAGAAAAGAGCTATTCAAATTCATGTTGAGTATATGTATTTGAGCACCAGCTATTATAAATTTACTCAACTGGAAACATATTCTCTTATAAACTTAGTCACAGTTGTCTTTGGTAGATTTTGCACATCCTTGCATTCAGCGGTTGTTGTATGCCTACTGAGTTTCTCATAGCCTTTTATTATATGATAGATGTCTAAAGAGAGGAAGACATAATTCTGGCTTTCCAGAGGTTTATAGATTTATGGGTGAAGGACAAACAGCTATATCTCATTGCACAAAGTGCGGTGGTGGAGAGATTCAGGGGGTGCTGGAGGTGTTCCTGGTAAGGGACATATTTCATCGACTAGTGGTGATCACAGAAGACTTTATGGGTGAGACATAGCACCTCAAGCTTAAAAAAGAAAGTGGGAGATAGCTCATGCAGGGAATAAGGGTTTCAGGGAGAGAAAATTAGATATGTTGAAGTACATTCATGAGAAAGTATTGTACAAAAGAACTGTGTGTACTTTAATGCAACCCGTGCTTTGTGTGTGAAGATGGTGTGGACAAGTCATAGATGTGAAATGAATCTTATATTTATTTTAACAGTTCTCCAATACTTTTCTTTCTTTACTGTTGGGATTGTAGAATCCACATTTCTAAGCACAACGGTAACACCAGCAGACCTGTGTCTTCGATTGCACTGTCATAATTGTAGAGGCCCAGTCGATGGCAGCACAGAAATGGAGAAGGAAATGTGACAAAACATAGTGAGGGATGGAGTGCATGAAATAGTAGCACGTGGATGGAAAGAAGAGAAGAATTCTGAGGGAGCGTGATGAAGAGCTTACATGACAGTATTTCCTTTATCTGTCATGTGTGAGAAAAGAGGTCTGGCCTGTGAGCTGCTGCAGAGAGACAATGCCACATAGTAAGAAGAACAAGAGGAAAAATGTTCAGTGTTGGGTTAGGTGTGAAATGGTGGAAGGACACCTTGTCTTATTATGAATTGTATGTGTATAAGTATTTATGTGGTGTATGTAAATACATATGTGTATTTACATATGTAGATAGTGTGTGTAGGTGTTGTCTCATGTGTGTAAAAGAGAACTTTATATCAAGAAGTAAGTATGGATCAATAAAACATCCAAACCCAGTCTAGATCAAGTCCATAAGTCTAATAGTAGCCCATATGTATGATACCAAGCTATAAACTCCTCTTCCGACTCAATACAACACATGCCATGATGTCAAGGCCTGTGGGTGGCAAGTCTTGTGGATCCAGTGGTCGTGGACACATCTTGACAATATGTGGGTATTGTCTGACCCATGGAATCATAAAGTTGGACGTGTGCAGCAACACTCCATTGTTAAATGGAAGTGGTATATACAAGATCGGGCCAAAACAGGAACTGAAGGGACAAGTAAGCTGCATGAAAAAGTGGCCCAAATGCCCACAGTCTCCACTCCTATCACAGTACTTTCTTTCTCCCAGTCTGTACCTATGGCCTCCTGGGGAGTTCCTTACCATACTTTAACAGAAGACCAAAAAGTCATGCTTGGTTTACGGATGGCTCTGCAC
>NW_022111369.1:83584353-83598360 GCF_000313985.2 Echinops telfairi
ATTCTTCTCGGGGGAGGGGCAGGCATCCACTTAGTATTGGGGGCTGGGACCAGCCCCCCAGACCTCTCCACTGATTCCCTACTCCGCACCGGCATGTTGTCTTCACACCTTGGAGCACTGGGTTGAAGTCTGGTCCCTCTTTTCCTGTGGCAGGAGGATTTTTATCTGTGTGTCTTCCTCACCATCACACCTATCCCGACTAATCATTATTGCTACTTTCAGTGGCCACTTGATAAATCACTAACACCGTTGACTCAGTACTTCACCTGGAATAAAGAATGGATGTGGAGAAATTGATATAAAGATGTGCAGACAGGAGGTGGGAGAGATTTCAAAGAAGCTTCTCTGTGACAGTAAAATCAGAGACAAGGCTGTGTTCTGGGGACGATGGAAAGATAGGACATTTGAGGGGAAGGATCTAGGTACTATAGTGAAATGAAGAAATTGATAAGGGGGTTGCTAACAGCCCAGTGTGGAATATTGTTTTTTCAGGTTTGTTAATGACTGAAGTTAGAGGGGAATATTGTCTACACTCTTCATGCATGCTTACATCACCTCTTTTGGATAATGATTTATTCATCATTCCCATACAAAGATTTGTTTTCTGTTTTTAAATATCAAAGTGAACTTTGATTTTAAACAGTATTTTTTTTTCTTCTTTGTTGGAAAACAAAGGTTTGGGATGCAAATATATCTATCGAAAGGATGGTGACCCTTTGCACATAAGCGAACTTTTGGAGAGTTTCAAAAAGGATGCTAGAAGCGTTAAACTGAGGGCCGGAAAACATCAGCTCGAGGATGTGACGGGCGTATTGAAAAGTTTCCTCTCGGACATTGACGACGCCCTTCTCACCAAGGCGCTCTATCCATACTGGATCTCTGCTTTAGGTAACACAGAACACGGCGAGCGTAATGAATGCTTGCCTTCTCATCTAACCCACATAGGTTTTTCTTTGCTGTTTTTGATCGTCTGTTCCTTTCAAATATGTATTTGAAAGGAACAGTGTGCATAATGGCTTAGAACATAACATGTGCAAATGTTAACATTATTTGAATCTAGTACAAAGGAAAGCTGTAATTATAATGATTAAATAGTGTTTTATGTACTTAGTTTTTAGTAAGTTTCTTAGCACTTACTTTGTTTTAAATTTGGAAGTGTATCCAAATCCATGTATGCCATTAATTTCTCATTAAAGATAAAATGAAGAGTTTAATAAAATAATTAGTTTTGTGAGATTTCTCTATATGAAACTTTTGCTTGTCTTTTATGAGTATTGTACTTCTTTAGTATTGATAAGATCCGCTTTCATTGTTGCTAGCATCATGTACCCCAGATACTGCCTAATGAAGTACAGAAGTTTTGTTGTCATATAATAAAACCTATTAAAGAAATGACCCTAGAAATGTAGTTTATCACTCATTGAGGCAAACTTATTTCAGTAAAATACCTTTTTTATTTCCATTAATGCAAAATAACTCCTTTTATTGAAATATTGCAATATAGACTTTTAAATATGAATATTGCCATTAATCCCATCTTTTTCATAAAATTGTTTTTATTTTTACATCTGTTTTATAGTCTTTGTCTCATGTGTGAGTAATTTGTATATAAAACATCTTTATTTTTAATTAATATGCCATTAACATTTCCTGAGTTTATATCGTTCTCAGAAAATATAATTTTTCATCTTAATGTCTTTTAATTTAAAACTTTGTTATTCAGTTATACCAGAATGTACTACTCTATTTTATCCTTATAAATCTAATGCACTTCAGGAAATTTTGTAAAATGACCTTTAAATTAGACAATTTGATATGACTAAGTTGAAAAGTCCTGCCTTTTTATACAAAATATGTGTTTAAAGCTTAACCAATAAAAAATTTCAAGGAATTAATTATGAAATCATGTCACAAAATATCCACAGCTTAAAAAAAAAAATCAGAAATAACTCTAGTTAGGGTTAGTAAGAAGAGGGTTATATTGCTATGAAAATATAGCTTTTCTTATTTAATTACTTAATTCTATATTTTATTTGCTTTGATATTTTTTCAGATTTATTGACAAGGAAGTCTTATTTTTGTCTGCCCCCCAAGAAAAGATATTTGGCAAGTTGCAGACGTGTGTCTGAAGAAATGTGTTCACATTTCACCTAAATATGACTTCTTTGAGAGTTCAGTTGGACAATTCTTTGAATCCTGAACCAAATAACCTCCCCCTCTCCATAATATAAATTAATTATAGCTCCCCCAACCTGTCAGAAGTGTGTCATGTTTGATCTGACAAGGATATACCGGAACTCTCTGGGTGACCTCTTCGAAGAACTCTCTAGAGTACTACAGTCTCAGGGCCTGACATTCCTTAGCAGTAGCATACTAATATTAATATGGTAGGTAAACTCATCTTCAAAGAACCATTAAATTGTCTGGAGCTTGAAACAGGAGACTGGAGTATTGGCAGGACTGTGAAGAGTTGCACCCATTGAGATCATGGCCATTTAGATCATGGTCGTCATATTTGGCGGCCATTCTTGAGCCAGGCCACCATTTCTCCGTGCCCTCCTTCTGGAGAGCTGTGGCTGCTCTGCAAGGAGCACACTGCTGGGATTCTTCCTGGGAGGGCAGTTAGGGTGCCATCAGGGCGTCCACCTGTGATTTTCCCTATTCTAATGCACACATTGTGCATATATTCTGGCCCATTCTGGTTTCATTTTATCAACTGCAATCAGAAAGAAGTGACTTAAAGTGCTGCTTTATTATTATATGATAAAGATATGTAAAAATATGTTATAGTAATTGAGATTGCAGGGAATTTGGGGTCCTGAAAACATGCTTTAATACTGGATGTATTAATTACCCTTGTGATTGATAACTGGAGAACTTGTTTGGATTACTTCTTGTTATTGTTAATTGCCATCAAGTCATATCAGACTCATGGAGGCCACATGTTTGCAGAGTAGAATTGCTCCATAGATTTTTAAAAGCTGTGACCTTTGGAAGCAGAATGCCACGCCTTGCTTCCAAGTGACTTTGAAGCCAGGTGGCTTTGAACTGCCTGTACTTACTGCTATTGAGTTGATGCCACCTCCTAGCTATCCTATAGGGAAGCCTTGAGACTATAACTCTTTTTTTCCCTCTCCCAGATACTGTAACTCTTTATAGGAGTAACAGAAAGCCTCATCTTCCTCCCATTTTGCTGTTGCTGGTTTTGAACTACTGTACTGCCCTTGTAGATTATAGCCCAATGCGTAATCACTATACCACCAGAGCTACCTTGAACTGGCAGCGTTTCATTGAATGGTTCAATGCTTAAACATTTGTGCTGCCTAGGGACTCCTTGGATTTTAGAGATGCTAAATAATTCTTAATTCATTTTCAGGATAACCTAGTAATACAATATTACTGCCCTTCAGCCCCTGTCCTTTGTTTTTGAAAATCATTGACTGCGCTTTTAACCCAATACAACCCTGCTTACTTTTTACACATCTCATGTGCAGGCTGCAAAAGAGATAGTGGTTGCCGTTTGGAATCGAAATGTACTTGAAAATGTGTCAGGGAATTTCTAACATCCCCAGGGATCCTAATACCCTTTACAAATGACCGTGTTCTTTTAAAGAATCGTTAATGTGCTGCTGGCATTCTGTGAATAAAATAGCTCGGGCTATGCAGCACCTGTAAAGTCATATTTCCAAATGAAAAGTAGTGTTTCTGAGTGTACTTGAGAATTGAGAGAAAACACATGAATGTAGCCCCCTTCCATTAGATCAGCGGTTCTCAACCTGTGGCTGCAACCCCTTTGGGGGGTCAAAGAACCCTTTCACAGGGTCATCCATTTCATAACAGTAGCAAAATGACAGTGATGAAGTAGCAACGAAAATAATTTTATGGTTGGGGGTCACGACAGCATGAGGAACTTATATTAAAAGGTTGCAGCATTAGGAAGATTGAGAACCACTGCATTAGAGTAAGCACAGATATTGATTTGAAGTATGACCTTTTATTTTCCCTAGCAACTAGTAGATTAGATCAGGTCACCACCCTTCATCCACTAGAGTCTGAAACCTTGGGGGAATCCTGTCTCCAGTTCCTGCAGTTATTTGACTTTTAGAATTCAGAGAGTGGAAGTTACTACTCCTTGTTCATCTCTCTGTGAAATAATCAGGTTCTCACCTCACTGCCATTGAACCTATTCTGACTCGCAGAACAGGTACAACTGCCTCTGTGACCTTCTGAGACTAAAGGTTTTGTTGTTCTGTTTTTAAATCATTTTATTGGGGGCTCGTACAAGTCTTATCACAATCCATACATCCATCCATTGTGTCAAGCTTGTGTACATTTGTTTCCTTCATCATTCTTAAAACATTTGCTTTCTACTTGAGCCCTTGGTATCAGCTCCTCATTTTCCCCTCCCTCCCTGCTACCCCTCCCCCATGAACCCTTGATAATTTATAAATTATTATTATTTTGTCATATCTTACCCCATCTGACGTCTCCCTTCACCCACTTCTCTGCCGTCCGACCCCCAGGGAGGAGGCTACATGTAGATCCTTGTAATCTGTTCCCCCTTTCTCCCTCACCTTCCCTCCATCCTCCCGGTATCACCACTCTCACCACTTGTCCTAAGGAGTTCATCTGTCCTGGACTCCCTTTGTTTCCAGTTCCTATCTGTACAAGTGTACATCCTCCAAAATTAGTGGCAAGGAGGGTGTAGGAGGTCTGGCAGGGCTGAATCAAGGACAATGTAACCGAGAGGAACTCCTGAAACCCAAATGAAGGCTGAGCATGATAGTGGGATAAGAGGAAAGTACAAAGAAGTAGAGGAGACTAAATTTTTATGGGAGTAAAAAGCCTCATCTTTCTCCCTCAGAGCAGCTGGTGGTTTCAAATTGTTGCCCTCGCAAAACTGGGATGGACTTTTTAACCAAGTTCTGTGTCCTACAGTGTTAGAAGGTTCATTCTCTTGTCTGGAGCATAGTTACTAGTGCCTGCACACAGCTTCCCTGATTATCCCTTTATCCTTCCGTATAGTTGAGGTAGTCAGGCTGATTAATAGCCCAGCACATAGATCATGGGTGAAATACAGGAAGCTCTAGATCTGACATGGTTTATAACTCTTAAGAAGAGTTTTGTGACTTCATAAGGAAAGAAGAATCAGAAATACCATTTTTCACATGTAAATAAAAGAGCAGCAGTTAAAATACTTCTGGCTTTTCTCTAACATGTACTCCAATTTGAGAAATTAATTGAATGTATTCTGGCTAAGTGAAGTTCAACCATTTTGAAAGTATTTTGGCTATATAAAAGATAAAAATAACTGGCCTACAGCCATGGATTTCAGCCTTCAATGTAGATTACAATGCAATGTTAAGAAAATCGTAAAAGCACCCCATTGGACCAGTAAGTGACATTATGATAAACAAATGAAGGACTGAAGTACTCAAGGATTTCCTCTTGCTTGGATCCCAGTCAATGCTCATGGAAGCAGCGGTCAAGAGATGAAACAATGCATTCGTTGGGCAAAACGATTGACTGAGACTTCATTAGGTGTTGGAAAACAGGGATGTTACTTTGAGGATTAAGGTACACCTAACCCAAGCCGTGGTATTTTCATTTGCCTTGAATTCTTGTGAAATTGTGCATTAATTGAATTAGTAAGGCTGAAGAAGAACCAATGGGTTTGAATTATGGTGCTGATAAAGAATATTGAAAGTAATGTGGACTTCCAAAAGAACAAACAAATCGGTCATAAAAGAAGTTCAGCAAGTGTACAGCAAGAGAGGCAAGGATAGGGAGACTCCTCCTTACATACATTGGCGATGTTGTCAGGAGAGACCAGTGTCTGGAGAAGGACATCACGCTTGGCAAAACAGTGCTACAGCCAAAAAGAAAAAGGCCTTAGCAGGACGGACTCACCCAACGACTGCATCGATGAGCTTAAACATAAGAACCCTCAGGATGATGTCACAGGACCAGGCAGTGTGCCTTCCGTTATCCACAGGGTCGCTATGAATGGGCACTAGCAGCAGGGGCACCTAACAACAATGTGTGAATTAAGCCTACAGTGACCACTGACCTTCTTAAGAGTTTTGAAAAACAAGCATGTTACTTGGATGACTCAGACACCTGACAGAAACCATGGTATTTGCAGTCATTTCATATGCATGTGAAAGTTGGACATTGAATAAGAAAGATTGAGCGATGATGCCTTTGAGCTATGATGTTAATGAAGAATATTGAAAGTAGCATGAACTACCAGAATAACAAACAGATTTGTCTTAGAGGAAGTACAGCCAGAATGCCCCTTAGAGGGAAAGATGGCAAGACTTCATCTCGTGTATTTTGGGCATGTTATCAGGAAAGACCGGTCCCTGGAGAAGGACACCATGCTTGGAAAAGTGGAGGGCCCGCAAAAAGGTGGAAGGCCCCTGACAGAGGGATTGACACAGTGACTGACTGCAACACCGGGCTCAAACATGGAACAATTGTAAGGACACTGCAAGACTGGGGTTGTGTTTCCTTCTGCTGTCCGTGGAGTCTCTGTGAGTCAGAACTGGCTCGAGGCACTTAACAACAAAGGACCTTGGGGTTTTATATCCCTTGTGCTTCTCTATGCCCCAGAAGTGTTTTTAACAATTAATGGAAAATTCCATAATTTTTTAATTCCATGTTTCCATGTGCTTTGCAAAGTCCTTTTATATTGTTAATTACTAATGTAACTAGTATAAGTGTGAAGAGTTTTCTGCCAAAGGCTGATTTTTCACCAAGAGAATTATGACTATTGTTATAAGATAGTGTTCAGAGACATATTGATACTATATAATATTTGTAAGGATGTCATGGTAGTCCTAAATTGTTGTATTTTTTCACCTCCAGATACTCAAGATGATAAAGAAAGAATTAAAAAGTATGGAGCATTTATACATAGTCTTCCCATGGTCAACCGAGCAACACTGGCAGCTATAATTGAACACCTGTACAGGTGGGTGGATACGTGAACTTTTCAGGTCATTTCAGTTAAGGCAGGGGAATTTCTTACATGAATCCAAGATAATCAAGTAGATTGCCCTCGATGCAGCTAGTGCATAGGGAAGAATTTAAAAACTCATTTGAGAGGGAAGTTGGAAAGAGGGGAAGTAGAGGGGCAGACTCCCGCTCCTGGATCTCATTCTCCACACTTTTGTTTTTCTTTTGGATGGTAGATACTTTATAAACTCTCATTTCTGTATTCTTGCTTTATATTTCACCCAAACTTAATGTAAGTCCATTATTGGATGAAAAAAAATTAAAGTAAAACATTGTCTGTGTCAGGGCAGTAAGTCCCCTAAATTTGGAAGGAAGGGAAAACAAAAACACCAAAGCCAATGTCATTTTGATTCATCATGACCCTGCATAGGGTTTCCAAGACTGTAAATCTTTATGGGACCAGGCAACCCTGTCTTTCTCCAAAGGAGCCGCTGGTGAATTTGAACTGCAAATCTTGTAGTTAGCAGCCCAAAGTATAATCCACAGACCCACCAGAGAAGGACATGTAAGTTGGACCCAGAAAATAAGAATGCCAAATGGATGAAGGGTGTTACTGGGAACTAGGATGCTAGATTGCCCCACAGGAAACTATGAAAGACTTCGCAGGTCAGACCTGTTGTTTGCGTTGTCTTCTGTTAAGTGATAAACGAGTTACTGATCAAATATTTAGACTCTCTCCTGTTGGCTGGGAAGTGGGAAAACAGAGGCAGACAGACTAGATAACAATTTGTTTAACTTTGGAGGCAGAGGGAGACGAGAAGGAATAGGCTATGAAATGAGGGAATGCCGGCATCTGGAGGAAGAGAACTCAGAGAAAAGGAACTGGCATATTTCACCCATTTGTGCTGAACTTAAGATAGCTAACGGGACTAAGAGTAAGAGAGAGGAGCAGAGCTGAAAGAGGAATGGTCAGCAAGAAATCTCCAGGAGAACAAGAATGGTCAATAGTTTCAAAAGTTGGATGCGATCAAGTTGATTTCACATTTAATTCATTTCCTAATGATCCATGACTAACATTATTTAAATCCATCAAATATTAATTATTCACCTATAGTGCTATTTAGCTGCAGCTAGGGACTGCAGAGGCAGGCATTGTGGATACATAGTACAGTAGTACTACGAAGTACATTACTGGGAAGTCCAGAGTAATAATGAAGTGCTTGGCCATCTTGTAGATCTGAGCACCCTTGCTTCACTAACTCTGCTGCACAATTTGGCATTATCTTATACTTTACATTACCATATATGTCACTGTCGTGTTTCTTCACTTTTTCAGGTACCTACTAGACTCTATGTTTGTTTGTTTTTTAATAGACCTCGCATGGTCTTGCTATACTCTCTTCCTTTGGTGGAATTTGTATTTCACTTTGTATTTAAAATTCTCCAAATGTATTTCAACAGGCATTCAAGCAGCTGCTGTATTTCAGTGAGTGACCGAAGAATGAATACAGATGTTCATATGTATCACACGTCACCTGTAGTACATTTTTATGTACATAATGTGGGTTATGTGTTCAAAACTGCCAGCCCCTCCACAGGAGAGATACCAAGCTTCCTACTCCTGCATGGATTTACAATCTGCGAAACCCACATGGGCGCTGGTACCCTATCCTGATGGGTCACTATGAGTCAGAGTTGACAGCTGACAGTTGTTTTTTGCCCCCGCCCCCCAGGACTACCACTGTAATTTTTTATTACATTTAATTTGTGAACACTTTACACGCTCACTGTAAGACCTACTGGCATAGACCCAAATATGCCTCGCATAGACCCAAATAGTTTCCTCAAGGAAACTAAGTCTCAGAGAAACAACTTCATTATTAGAAAGAACCAGGTTTCTGTATATCCAGAAAATATGTGGATGATTTTTTTAAATCAAGTGTTGCTTTTTGAGAGGATTCTGTTGTGAGTAACCAAGCAAACACATGCTACCAGACACTCTCAGCTGATAGCAAATTCCTGAAAATTGAGCCCAGCCCTGACCCTGGAATTTGGAACTCTGCTACCTTGTGTTCCTACTTGGCTTTTCTTGCCTGTTTGCTACACAGGCGCTGCCCCATTTTATCCTTTTCATCCGAGCGTCAGTTCCAGCCAGCTTTCATCCTCCTTCAAACACGCCTTTATATTTAGCCACAGGCTGTCCGATTTTGTGGAATTCTCTGAAGTGACCAGTCTCTCCTTTACATCATTAATCAAGTACTACTTTGTAACTGGGACTGAGCTCTTCCTTAACTTCGTTTTTGTGTTATTCGCTAGTCTGGAAACTACTTGGAATCAAGAACCATGCAGACAGTTTTTGTTGTTGTAGTTTTCTAATCACCATAACACCTTTTCTATCTGAGGCATCCAATGTGTGCTTTTTTAAAAATGATAACTAAGTGCTAATGCTCTATCGTTTTATGCAATTTTCAAATAGAAATGAGTTATAACTGGCTGTGTGTTTTTTCTAACAGGGTACAGAAATGCTCAGAAATCAGTCACATGAACGCTCATAATTTGGCGATGGTCTTTTCCTCTTGTTTATTTCAAACGAAGGGACAAACTAGTGAAGAAGTGAATGTTATTGAAGATCTAATAAATAATTATGTTGAAATATTTGAGGTAAATATCTGTACCTGCTCTTGTTCAAACAGTTTGATACAAAGATATGTATTTTAGGATGTTTTTATGCTGGTCTTTATGAATATTTGAAGATAAGAGATAGTGATAGTTAACTTAAAAGATATCTTGCTTTCTAAGCTGTAACAATTAATTTACTTCAGTCTTTAAAGTTTTCTTGCCATCTGGTGCCTGCTGGACAGAATTGTTCTGTTTTTAGAACATTTACGTTTCTGTTTGTGTATTTTGTTTTCTCTCTCCTAAGGATGTGTCTACATTAAGTATGTCTACTTAGAGAAGTGTGAGGTTATAAATTGGTAAATAAAAACCAGGATGTTAAACTCGTCACCTGACAACAGTTAAGATTTTGCTAATTTAATTCTCATTGGTTAAAAAAGAGGAAAATTCTGAAGTACTGTTATTAAACAGCTTTTACTGTCACATCCCTGTTTTACTTATTTGGCTTTCCTATTTGCTATTTTGTTGAAGTTAACGTTTTCATATATTATCAGAAAACTGCTAGGATAAGAAAGATTTATTGGTTCAAAGAAGGAAGTAGAAATGGAGGAAATGAGCACAGCCTTTGAAATGGGGGATGCGGAGAGAAGAGGCCTGGTGATGCGGTGGCTAAAGCACTTGGCACATAACTGAAGGGCTGCAGTGCAGACCCACTAGCTTCTCCATAGGGGACGTGTGGCAATCTGCTTCTGCGAAGATCTTACCCACGGAATCCCTATGGGACATTCGACTCGGTCCTGGTGGTCGCTATGAATCAGGATTGACTCATTAAAAACAGTCAAGTTTTAGTTGGAGTTTGAGGGGCAGGGGGATAAGGGATCGATGGTGCAGGTCCATCACCTAACTAGCTTTGGCAACTCAGATTTGTCATTCCGTTTTTCTGAACATTCCATTAAATGGTGTTCTATAAAGCTACTTGTCTTTCAAATTTGTGGGCATACCAATGAAATCAAGTGGGTTTATGCAAAGCAGTGTTTCCCCAAGTGGATAATGCGTTAGTGGTGGTGATGGTGTTAGATGCCATCCAGTAAGTTCCAACACATAGCGACCCCGTTGACAACAGAATGAGACATCGCCCAGTCCTGCACCATCCTGAGTCCATTGTTGCAGCCACCTTGTCAATCCCTCTCACTGAGGGCCTTCCGCCTTCTCACTCCTTTTTGCTCCGACACGTTATCCTGGACTGTGGGCTACGGTAAAGTTTTTAAATGCTAAGGGGACCATTGAGTAATTTTTTGTGTCTGAAAAGAGGGCAGTAGGCTAAATAATTTGGGAAACTATAATGTAAAGGTTAACCATGCGAAGATTTCATAATTATTATTATAACAGCACAAGAATTCTTTGCAAAGAGAAACCATTTCAATACAAGAGCAGCGTGTATATCTTAATTGACATAGTAATGAACACCAGTATTGTTGAACGCTCTTTCTTCTCTTTATCTTTGCTGTCTTTTATGTGTGCATGCCTTTTAAACAATAGCGACCTTTTTGGTAGCCATGATTCTGATGCTGCAAAAGGCCATGAGTAGAGAAAAATAAAATCATGTGTGGCTTTAAATGCTCTCTTTATTTTATTATACTCCCCTATTCATAGAAAATCATAGTTGTCTAATAGCCTGGCTAAGCCCAACTTGAACAGAATAGTGGAAGCGTAATAATCACTTAATGAATGTTTCCATTTAAGAAATGAATTTTTGTATCAAAATTATACAAACTTTATGGAACCAGTCATCAGCCTCTTCACTTATTACTCCTTACCAATCAGACTTCCACATCAGTCTGCATCCTGAATTCTTATTATGCAAAAAATGATGTGAATTTTATTAAGACTCTATCTTGCTTTATCTCTAGCCCTACATATGCAGGTCCAGGCTGATTAACATGGCCATTCTCATCTATTGTTAACTGGTTGGCATTTAAATTGCTGAAGGGTTTCCTGAGGATGAGTGCTGAAGCTCCTTGTGACCTACTGTATAAGAATCTCTGAAATTCTATCGTACACAGGTTAAAGAAGACCAAGTCAAACAAATGGACATAGAGAACAGCTTCATCACCAAGTGGAAAGACACACAAGTGAGTCTTGCTAGGCAGATCCCGAAAGAACACCAACAAATGACCGCCCTCCCTGTGGAAGTGCTGACATTCGCTGTGTGCATTTTTTAGTTCTTCTAGAAGCAAATTAAAAATTCATGGGGAAGAATGAAAGAAAAACTAGATAATGTTTCCTGAAATTTTGTAGCTTTCCACATACATGCAAATTGTGAAAGCATATTATACAATTTTCCAAATGCAGAGTAAAAATTATCTTCATCTTTTATGTTTTTCTTTAAAAATCAAATATATACATTATATTTTACATGCATCTATTATATTTTACATATATATATACATCCCACTATTGAAATGGCAGTGGGTTTCAAAGGAAGCATCCAAAGCCAAATAAATTTTAGAATAAATTGGAAATTCAGACTCGCTGGGTCTTAATGATTCTTTATATTGTGGCATAGAAAATATCCATTGTTACATAGTATATGCTTTTGCCTATATATGATTGTATTCACTAATGGTATTCATTTGAATCCTTCTAATGTGGTCCTTGCACTATGCTGATTTTGTTACAGAAAAGCAGGTCTACATCTTGTCTTGCTCTCCTCAGTCACGTTCTGTTGGATTTTAGTGTTTGTGTTGCACTGCACTGCTCTAGGCTGCCTTTCCTTGTTGAAGAATAGTCACTGGAACTTCTTCCAGTTGATCATTAATCATCTTATAAATGGGAATTGTTGTAGGTTTTTACTACCAGTGTAAGTGAAAGACGTGGTTCAAATGTGATCTAATAACATCTCAGAAATTGAGGAAAAAGCTACCTTATTGCTTATGCCCTAAATTTTCCTCCGCCCTGTAATGTCCATTATTAATTAGAAGAGACATCAGCTATCAGTCTATCTGAAGAAGACTAGATAGAGGAAGCTATCATTTTTTAATGCCTGGATTCCCAATTATGTATTCTGTGATATTAATTGCCAAAGGAAGTTATCTTTCATTTTGACCCAAATTAATTAATATAGCTTCCAAATCCGTTGTTTTAACTTCAAAATGTCTCACTTTGGGGAAATAAAAGATCCTATGTGCCTACCAGGTAGTTTTGGGGAAAATTATATGTATTGCTTTTATATATAAATCAATGTCCTTCTGTATTATTACATTTGACAGACCTATTAGGAAGAATTGAGTCTTGAAAGATTTCTAATTCAATATATTTAAGTAAAACTAAGAAGAAATTATCTGTAAAACATAGTAATTGGGAGAGAACAGTAAAGAGTATTGAGAAACCTGTTCTTTTGCTTGAGTTTTTATATAATCCATTCAACACTTTCCTCTAGAGTCTTTTCTGACAGTCTCTGTCATACCTTTGTGTGAATTTCATAGCTATTCTCTTTTTGGCTCCAGCCTGTGAGTTCCTTGTGAGTTTTTCCTTCTAATTTAAAAACTGTATCTTTCCTTGAGAAATGTTTATATAAACACAGTGAAAAGCTTAAAAAAATAGTCAACTTTTTCTTTTCTTCCCTAGAACTCTTTGTGTAGCATCTAAAATAAGGAAAAATAGGAAGTGAGCTTTTCTAAGCCTCCAGTACCAGAATAATGAAGGAGACTTCTTCAAAATACATCCTTAAATGTTTCCCCCACAAATTTACTCATTACATTTCACTCAGAGCCAAATTTAACTTTGCAACCATTGCTTCTCCATTACAACAATTACAAACAAGAGAGAGCTGCAAACCAAAACCAACAGGACTCTGATGGAGACTGTGTTTAAGTGATTCTATACCTTTAAATGTTTTTGGAAAACGTGACTCAAAAGAATTCTCATAAATCTAAATGGCTCTTTATGAACCTTCTCCACATTACCCCATCTAAATAGTAAGATTGTAAGCTAGTCTACTTTTTAACGTGTAGCTTCATTTAGTATATCTTTTACAATAAAGACCCTTAGCGTTTAATGCTTTGTCAAAGATTATTAGAATAGAAAGCACATCCTGGTTTTCTGCCTTGATTCATCACTTGCTAAAATTTACTTTCTATACTTATGATGTAAATACAGGTCTGACTTAATTTCACAACCAAACATTACCAATTTTTAGACATACGATGCGTTAAAAATCTTAGGAGGACTTAATTTCCCTTTTAATTACTGGTGTGATGCTGCACTACAGCCGAAAGCAGAATTATATATGGCTCCTTTTCTCTCCTTCTTTTATTTATCCTGCTAACATACGTGGGGATTGCTCCTAGCACTTCTCTTGTGGTGGTCAGCATATATCTTTTTTTAAATGTAAAATTAAACTGATCTTTCTTTTAAAAAAAAATCATTTTA
>NW_022111369.1:83598875-83618175 GCF_000313985.2 Echinops telfairi
CTCCCAGAGACCCCTCTGCAAGGGAATCTCCAGTGGCCTGCTAATGGGCTTTGGGTCTCCATTCCTTATTCTCTCCCTCATTCGCTATGGTAAGATTTTTTGTTCTGATGATGCCTGATACCGGATCCCTTCGATACCTTGTGATCATCGCACAGGCTGCTTCTTCCATGTGAGCATTGTTGCTTCTGAGCTAGATGACCACTTGTTTATCTTCAAGCCTTTAAGACCTCCGACGCTATGTCTTTTGATAGCCAGGCACCAACAGCTTTCTTCACCAGATTTGCTTCTTGACTCATTATTATGGTAAGAATGTGAGGGCATTCTGGGACACTAAGAGCTGAGTAAAAGATGAAAACTCCCCTTGTGAGTATTACTGTTTGTATCAATTTGTAGATTCTTTGTCCTTATCCACTACATCAGAAAAGTGGGGTCATCGTGCTGGTTCATTGTGGGGATTGAACGCATTTTTTTCATTATTATAAAATGTTTAGAAATAGAACTAGGATTTTGTAACCTTTTTAAATGTCATGTGTGTTCTTCCAACACACTTACATATGCCACCTTCTCATTGACCTTTTTCTAGGTTTCGCAGGCTGGAGATTTGTTAATCGAAGTGTATGTTGAAAGGAAGCAACCTGACTGCAGTATTATCATCCGGGTGAGTCTGGAAACTGGGTGTACAAAATACTGTTGAGAATCACAAGTTTTAGAATTAATTCATACATTCGAAATTTCCCGGTGTATCTTACATGTTAAAATATGTTTCAGTTCCCATCATGATTATGACAAGATGGCCTTTTTAGGGTAGGAACCTCTGGAATTCTATAACTTGGTCAGGTGGAAAGAGAGTAGCTTATCTGCACGAGCTGATGGTTAGCATTTTCCTTCTGGAGCATCCAAACTGAGGCTCAGACACTAGCCCCTCATCCCAGCTGTTCAACAGTGTGGACTGCCTCTCTTCATGCTTCTCGTTTACGACGTGAAGAAAATGTATACTACTTAGACCATAGCATTGAGGAGAGGACCCAATAAGATAATACAGGTAAAAACACTTAGCAAATTGCTCCACGCATCGAAAAGGATCAATAAATAGTTAATAGTTACAACTGATAGTGTTAATAAGCTAGTCCAGTGTCCTAAATTTTAGCTGCCAATTCCTCAATGTACTTGAATAGTGGATAACACTTTTCTTCGTTGAGCATATTGGTCTTTTGTTCTGAATTTAAAATAGATCCTACTTATAGCACTATATTTATTAAGTAGTCTGTGGTAGGCATAGCAACAGTGATATTTCAGGGTCTTACAAAGTTAAACTATTATTTTTGTATGCAAAGTAGATTATCTACCATATAACAATAGAGATTCAGCTCTAGCACCTTGTCCTTTTAAAAGTCAACATGTGGTACTTTTGAATTTTAGCTATGTTAAATATACTGTAATTACAGTATATATTTATTTAATGAGTGGGCACTATGATTACGTGGCACTACCTAGCTTACTCAGAATATAGAGCTTGGATAACAGCAGTCATCGGATTTGACTTTAGGACGCAGTTGTCTCTCTCCCTTTTACCTCCCCTAAAGTCAAACGAGTTGCCAGGGAGTTGATTCTGACTCCTGGAAACCCAGAAGGCCAGCGTAGAATTATCCCACGGGACTCTGAAGCAGATGATATCTCAAATTTGTAAGCATGGAAGCAGGTGGCTGAGATGGGGGCTAGTACTCGAGCTTGGGTCTTCAAATTCAAACTTGATGTTCATTATATGGATCTGTGTTATCATTAGAATAACGGTTTTCAATCCATGCTCTGCAGAGCTCACTCTTCTAAGGAGAGGCTGGAATCTCCCCGAGGACAAAGTATAGATTCCCTGACCTTCATTCCTACATAACCAGGGAAACGCTCTACCTATTTTATGTGTTTAGATTCTTGATAATAGATATGATTTTTACAAAGGGCTCTACTTCTTACAAATCTGAAATGTATACAGATGAACAAATGGCATCATTGAAAGGAATCGTGTAACATTTCTTCCTGCTTCAAGTTATTTCTTTTCCCCAGATTCTGTGTATTGTTTTTTGGTCTGTTTTAAGTTAATATTTCATTTGGGCTTTTCTGAATAGAATACATTAGACTGTATGATGGTATAATAAACATCTCTAAATAAACACCGAATCCCATGGGGTCCAAATGATGGGCTGTATGAGTGACCTGTGTGTGAGTTGTATGTGTGCAATTTGCTTATCAGAAGTAATGCACAGAAGAAATGGAAATAACCATATACTAATGTTTTAAAAAATTTCCATAGAAGCATACTTTTCCTGATATATATAAACAAAGTTCAAGTTACAATATTCTCAATCTTAAAACAATTTCTACTTGTTTAACATTATAATTGAATCCTAATAGATGTGAGGCAGTTTGCTTTGGACTATCATGCATTTAAAATTGGCAAACATGGGGGAGGTGGCGGGCAGGAATAAAAAATTCCAAAAGTCCCCAAAGAGGGTGATATGCTTACACATTGGCCTGAGATTGGGTCTCTAGACAAACTGTCCCCCAAACTGGCAATGCCGAATCTGTCCTATGATCCGAAAGCCTGGCTCCAGCTTTGGTGCCTCACCATCTGCCACTTGGCATGACATGCATATCTCAGACCACTGAAACCCTGCGGCCTTTGGCATGGTGGGACTGCAAATCACTGCATAATTTAGAGCCCAGACAGAGTACACCGAGCCATTCTGGGATTTTTATATAGAACTCAGTGTACTTTCACTGCTAGAAGATTATTGGACTCCCTTTCTCTAACTGACTAGGTAACATCTTCCCTCCTGAGTATTGTGATTGCTCACACTCACTGAGAGAAAAGTAATCTTCGTGATCATGCCAGTGTTGTAATAACTTTTTGCACTTACATTTAAATGTACTGCATTTTGTAGAGAAGATGTAAGATGCTATCGTTCCTTTGTACACAGAGGAGTTATTTAAACATGCTAGAGAGAAACTTGAGGTGGTCAGATGTAGTGTATGGATTGGCACCGGGGCTGCAGCCAAGGCTTCAAACATAGTCACTACGGTGAGAACGGCACGGATCTGGCATCAGTATCTTCTGTTAGCACCGGGGTCACTACCATTCGAAATCAATACGATGGCACCTAACAATTTAGAATGTGGAGAAGCCTTCTCGTTTTCCTGACATATTTTCTAAGGGTCTTTTGCTTTTCTTATAGATATCACCTGTAATGGAAGCGGAAGAATTGACTAATGATATATTAGCAATAAAAAATATCATACCTGTGAAAGGTGATGTCTGGGCCACTTTTGAAGTTACTGAAAATGAGGAGCTTGGTAAGTGAATTTCATGCTAGGGATCTTATTCTATTTTTTTGGAGTTCATTACTAACATGTTTTACTAAAGATTAACATCTCATTATAAATTCCCCTCCATTTCAATATATGTCTGGAAGTTGTGTTAGTAACCTCCTGTGGTTGCCTTCCTGTGATTTTGCCCATCGGAATGATTAGATTATAGACTTTATTAAAAATAGAGTGCAAAGCATTAGATGTCTGAGTTGCTGCCTCAGGAACTTTGGTTTTAAGCATGAGCAATTGTATTTGTAACCGTACCCTCACAGTCACCACAATTCACCTTATTTTTGAGTGCCATTTACTTCATATGGACAAAGGTAGGAAATTCAACTTGAAATAGTTATTATTTTATGAAACGGTTTTGGTTAAGCCTAACAAGCTTTAAAAAAAAAAAGCACAAAACTTTATTATCTATCTTTAATGGATCAAACATTTTGTCATCCTTCATCGCAAGGACACCAAAGGCTAAAGAGCACTTGTCAATCACCTTGACTACCCTAATAGTTCTCAATGAGCTTCACCTTTTAAAATCACCATTTGTTTTAAACACCTTGAGGAAAAGAAAATAATAGTAATAATAATACAATGTAGACCGTTTATGTGCCATGACCATCTGTCTACCTGAGACCTACTTAAGGTCTTGGGACCCTTTCAAGTATAGCTGTCAAACTGCCAAATATCAAATATTGCCTATTTCAAGCTGATGATAGAAATTAAAATTCAATATTGAAATGCTCTATGGTGTGTTGTTAAGAGTTTTGCAATCAGTGTTAGAATTAAATGGACTTCTCAAATACTTTAAGTGTTCACTATCAATGCATGTATTCCTTTGTTTCTGTTTACTGTGTACAATTCTCTTAATGTTTGGTTTGCATTAGAATGTTGTTTCTCCATTTATACTGCCAGGACTGAGAGACTGTGGAGCTTTTGTGTCAGTTTGCACAGTTTTCCGTGGAGTCTGTCCGTTCATGGGAACTGTGCTGGCAGATGACTCCCATGACCTCTACTGCCTCGTCCAAGGGGATTGCTTTGTGCTCTTCCACTTGACCTGTTCCTTCGGTGGTGATTTTTGTTGATGCCCTTTCTCTTTCTCGTTGACAGTCTTTACTATGTTTTCAGTGTGGCCTGGGTTCGCCTCCTAACGTCATGCTACTTTTTTTGTTGTTGCCTCATTTACAGCGCTTTTACTTCTGCCCCTAAATGTTGAGTTTGCCCTGGTCTTATCTCGTTTCTTGCCTTTTTTCACTTCACATGCTCTTTACTGTGATCTTGCAATTCTCAGTTTGTAACTAACAGGTAGAAAATACTCTTTTATTATTCTTGCTAGTTGCCGTTGAGTTAGCCCCAAGTCCATGGAGACCCAAAATATGGGAGGAGCAAACCTGTGATTCATATGGTTTTCTTGACTGGATTATAGTAGATTGCCACAGCTTACTTCATAGTCTGTTTTAGTGTCCGTGTTTCACTGAAACCTGATGAGTTTCATAGTGACATACAAGCCTCCACTTACAGGAAGTGATAGTTGTACTTTCGGGCTGTTACCCAGAATAAGCCTTAGTCTCCTTCATAGAAAAGAGCCATCACTGTCTCCAAATGAATTGTGACCTTTACTGACTTTGGCTCAACAAACTCTGGTGGCAGAGTGGGTTGTGCATTGGGCTGCTAACTGAAATGTCAGCAGTTCAAACCCACCAGCAGCTCCACTGGAGGGAATTCTACCTACCCAGAGAGGGCATATATTATGTTTGAAGATAATAATCATAAAGTTCATCTTGGAAAAATCAGGAGGTACCCACTTTGAAAACAACTGATGATACCAAATGCATGCAATAATCAGGATATTAAATGGCAAGATATGATGATGGGGAATGTTTATTATTTTTGTTTCCTTTCTCTTAAAAATAATGGTAAACGTGTGAAAAAAAACCTAAGTCTTCAATTTTGATGTGTGGTTGATGGAATCTGTTACCAACTCCACCCTCTTCTGCTTGTCTGTACCATCCCCATCTCCCCACCACGCACGCACACTCGCTTGCTCCAAGTATGCCAAGGAAGAATTCATTATTTGGTGGAGTTAGGAATTCAAATGTAGCAACTTTTTAATGTCTGGTTGTTATGGCCAGCCCCACCAATAGCACCCCACAAAAGAGAAATCTTTATTTTCCACTGCTTCTGGGGAAGCCACAAAGAGGCCTGTGATGATGTGGCTTACTGGGGGGGAGTGGGGGGGGGGACGGGACTGGTATGTGTCAGCTCACCTTTTGAAATGTTAAAAGCTTTACTGCCAGTAGCATGCAGGGACAGGAACTTCGAATTTAAAAGGAGATAAGAGAAAAGACATAGGCACTCTCAAAATTGTAGTTGCTAGGAAGAATGTCATCAGAAAATTGGTGCTTTTGCTGATACAAAAATAAACCCTCGAAATAATGCAGTCAAGGAAAGGAAAGGAATAAATACATTAACATTTTAGCAAGTATTTTTTTAAAGAAGTGATTCTTCACCCCGTCCTACCTAATGTGCTGTGTAGTAAAATAAATATCTTATAACATTCTTTTAATTTTTCTGCAGCAGTCTGTGATGTTCATGTTTTAATTTAATGTTATTGGAAAGGGCTGTGAAGTCGGTTCCAGACCATGGCAACCCTACATACAACACAATGAAACACTCTCTGGGCCTGGGCCATGCTCACAAATTGCTTTAATATTTGAGCCATTGTTGCAGCCCCATGTCAATCCTTCTTGTGGAGGGCATTCTTCGTTTCCGCTGCCCCCTTCCTTTACCCAGGACTGCTCTGTCTTAGCAGTGTGTGACACAGGCCCATCATCCTTACAATACCTAATAAGACACAAAATTGAGTCAGAAGAAAATATGCACTACAACCTTTAAATGCTCAAGCACCCCTAAATATTCAAAGATAATGACAGTAGCTTCTTGCACATGTAAATGTAGTCATCATGGATACTACCTCTTTAGCTGTCAAATGATATGGGTGTGTCATATTTATAACTCAATAGGCATTAGTAGCATTGCCATCACTGGTGAAATGCTTTTCTTCAACAGTGAATGCTGCTTAGGAAAGTTCTGATTAAACCAATGAACGGACTTGTTGTTTGTTTGTTCATATAGTCAACACAGTTATGGGAAAAATGAGTGCACAATCAAACCTTGAAGACATTTTGAGAAGGTAAAGCTGAAGGGATTCTAGGATCACCTAATTTATAAATGGGTTTTCCTCTGATAGTTGGCCCAGTGGTATTTTCAGAAATTGATGCTGGATTGACAGCCGTTCTTTCTTGCCTTTTTCCAAGGAAGGCAAGCACTCATTGCCACCAATGACGTGGGCAACCTGGAACGCACCCTGAGGATGGTATCACTTCCATAGAGGGCGACTCTTCTAAAGTGTGCCATTATTTTGATGCTGCATCTTAAAGCTGTCCTTAGAACTCTTCCTCTGTCCATGTATCACCCACACCCTTTCTTTTCTTCATATCTTGAATGAGAGGCCGAGCAGCGTTAACTGTTTAAGGGACCTAAAGTCAGTGGATTCTTCACGGAGAGACTTAAGTTAATGCGGCAGTTCCTACCTAGACAACAAATGCCATAGCAAGCCGGTTCCTGTTCCTTTCTCCTAGCCATTGTGATGGACTCTGTTTATGTCCAAGCAGCATCCTGTCCAGCCCTTCTGCTTGACATGGGCAGAGACAGCTCACACACCACGAATTGGTGCCACTAAGTTAGGCACTGTACTTCAGTTATTGGGACATTCTTAATTGTCCCTAGAAATCCGATACCACTCGTACCAGAAATGTAAGGGTGGCAGCTGCTGTTTGGGATGGGAAACAGGCAGCACTCTGTTGAAAGAGGGAAGACAAGTTTATCTGTGAACAGAAGTTTGAGCAATTGAGAACTTTCATCTAGATAAAGAGCCATCACAGCCGCCTGTTCTGTTCAAATCACGACAGTGAGTACGTAGCGACGTTCAAGCCGTAGATGGTATGCATGTGAATCATAGTTATTTCTAGAAATGCCCTTGTTGCCAGATGACTTAAGCATTATATAATCTGTCATGACAGATGATGGTGAATGTAACTATGAATAAGCATGTGTTTGTAAGAATTTATATGACAACGAAGACTCAATCATTTTTCCCCTGCTCTTTATCCCTTTCTTATGGTGGTTTTTGGTGTTATTTAATATTTGTAGCATTTGGCAGTACAATAAATATTCCTTATCTTTTATCCAAATTTTCAGCTTCGTTATCGAGGAACTTGAATCTTAAGGGTTTTCTTCTCCTGTGAAATATTTCACACTATGATATTGAAGTGAAAAAGTATATTTGCCTAACTCCCTTGCAAACAAAATTAATTTTATGTCTGCTAATAAATATCTGTTTTTTTCTGTGATATTTTTCAATAAACTAGAAAGATGTTAGAGCTACCATTGTAGTAACTACTTGTCATCCAACTCCAAACCCACTGCCCTCGAGGTTTTTCTGACTCATAGTGACCCTACATAGGGATTTAGAGGCTGTCAGTCTTTAAGACAGCAGATAGCCTCCTCTTAGTCCGGAAAAATGGTTGGTGGATTTGAACCACCGACCTTACAGTTAGCAGTCTAACATTTACCAACCGTGGCATCAGGTCTCTGGAGTTACTTGTGTTGACCCCATTCCTCTCTTTGCTGTAGACCTGTAGAGTATTGATGTGGCAATAGCAGGTAGAGCAGTATTAGCAAGGAGGTGGGGTACTTGTTCTTTTTCTGTTGTAATTGTATTAAGAATTAAAATGTCATGGTTTACGTGAGGGAGAGATTCAAAAAGTTTGTGGGAAAAAATGGGATTAAAAGATAATGTAATCTTTCCGTGAACTTTCTGACGCCCCTCCATGCAAGGGTATGATGCCACAGGGAGGATGTTTTTTGTGTCTCCCATTACCATGACTATTATAACCAACAATGAAAACCCTGCATGCCAGGAGCCTCACATTGAGAAGAGGCTTTCGGAGAGAGTTGAAGGGGAACGCCTACTAAGGAAAGCCCTGCCAACCAGTTCATGTCAGGCTTCTGTTCCACTGGAATTTCACTGCAGCTATTTGCAGTATTCTTGAACAAGGTTGCATTTCTCATACCCAGCCTATGTTTTTGCTGTTAAATTTAATTAACTCAAAGGCATATTTTGATCATCCAAAAAATTCCTATGAAACTTTGATTATAATTGTAAAAGCTATGATTTTGTTTTTATTTGTTTGTTTTAATTTGATGCTGAGAACGTGTGATGCATTTACAAATAAGTAAACCTGAAAGTATATATGAATAAATGTTTATCATCGTAGACTAAAGGAAAAAAATTTAGGCTGTCATTAAATCTGCTTGTCAGTATATGATTTCAACAGTTAATGTATAATGTTTCCATGTAGTGTTTATGATGGGTATTTTTATTAATAGCTAAACATGGTGACTCAGTATTGTTTTATAACTTTTAATAAGTCTATTTAGATGTTGTATTTTATAATTTCTTATTAACTGTGAAAATATAAGCTATAAGTTATTCACTATTGTGAGTTAGAAAATAGGTTAATTTTGTTTTGCTAAGCAAAGAGAGTTAATTTATTATATTTATTTAGTGCTAAGCAAGTTAAACTTTGCTAGTACTTTTCAAACTATTGAATAATGTGTACAAATAAACAGCATTCCATAAGGAAACTAGAATTTTTTTAAATGAATGTAATATAGAATTACTTCCAAGAGTTTATCTCCAGGAAAACACCTGTGTTTTTTTGTTTTGTTTTGTTTAATTAAATTATTGGGTAGTGTAATTGCAGCTTCATTTAGATGTATAGTAAATTTCACTCTATGGTTAAAATTTGTATTAGATCTTAGAGCCTCTAATATGTAGTGCTACAGCTATGTCTGGGCTATGCAGAAAACCAAACCCACTAGCATTGAGTCAAATCCAACTAAGAGGCAACCTACATAGGATTTCCACAACTCTAAATCATTCCGAGAGCGGACAGCATCATTCCCCCGTGAGCGGCTGGTAGGCTGGTGTTGCAGCCCAGTACCTAAACTACACAGCCATATTGTTATGTCTATATACTGTTGGATGCAGATCTTTTCTAAAGGATGTTTTTAAGTGTAAGTTAAAAACCAACGATTGATGTCTTTTCACTTGGCATTGGGTAATGTTTCATTTCGTCTCATTTTACAGAGCGCCCTCTTCACTACACAGAAAATGTGTTAGAACAGGTGCTTCGGTGGAGTTCATTAGCTGAACCTGGCTCTGCTTATCTCGTTGTCAAGAAATTCTTACATATTGACACCATCAGACACTACAGTGGTAAGTGGTAGGTGCCACTGTTTCACATTGCAATCATAGTTAAAAATAGAGGTCGTTAACAGATAATCATTATTGCACAAAGGATCACTGAAAATACAAAAAAACAAGTAACCAAAAATCCAAATCTAACAAATTAGAAAGGTGTATGTCCTTATTGTTATTACAAAAAAGAATGATCCATAGACAAGATTATCAAGTGATAGAATTTTTCCAGTTTGTAGTACGAAGATAACAGTGGGAGCCTCGGAAAGATTTTAAACAGGATGTTTTTAGTTTTCTTAATGATCATTTGCAATGCATGTGTGTTTCCCTCATTCTTAGATGGGTAATTAGTCTTCCTCCTGAATTCAGTTCATTTTACAGCATTCTCTAGGCATTTGGGGATTCACGCTGTAAGATCCAGAGTCTGCTGTGATTCTCACCTTTCCTTGGTGAGACCGGAAAAACAAACATGAAACTCTCCACGTGAGGTTTCTTGCCATCCTACGGGAAAGACAAACGCACATACAAAGTTCAATTAGAAATTAGCCAGCCCAAGTGGACCATGTAATACAGTCTTTGAACTTGAATGAGACATCAGAAAACTTGTACTTCCAAATTCTTCCATGTCCCCTCATATGGTCATTAATTGACACTCTAGAAAGAGAAATTCAGCCCTGCGAGCACTATGTATAAGCCAGTGCCCCAATCTAAGGATTCAAGTTTGTTTTGATGAAATTTACCATCACTTTTTGTGTTATCCTGGGTAGACTAGAGAAACAAATCCATGGACACACATATGTGTATAAGAAAGAGATTTATATACAAGAGCAATTGAACATTGAGAAAACATCCCAGTCCAGTCCAGATCAATTCCCTAAGTCCGACATTAGCCCATATTTCTGATATCAATCTATAAAGTCATTTTTAGACTCACGAAACACATGAAATGACCCCGAATGTAGAAGATCACAGGCCAGTGGGTAGAAAGTCTTTGGATCCAGTGTTATTGTAAGCATCTCAGAGCTGGCAGGGGTCTGTGCATGGCTTCTCCGGCTTCCGAGGTCTGGTGGCGTCCATGTGGCTTGTCTTCTGCAATGTCTCCCAGGGAGTAGCAGAGAGAGAGAGAGAGAGAGGTGTCTTCCACCTCCAAAGAGGAAGTACCAGATTTCCCAGAATTCTCAGGGGAAGGCCGTGCCCACACAGAAGTCTCATTGGCTATCTCCAGATTGATAGCCTAGACTCCACCCCTACACCCCTGTTATATTTTTGTTTGAGTTTTACAGATGAATTAATTGAAGATCATACAGTTACTAGAGGTTGGTCTGGAGAAGAGATTGGTCCTATGGCTAATTATGGGGAACAAGAACATAGGGAAGAGACTATTTCTGGTTCCTGGAGTGGGTTATACCTCTGTTCTTTGCTTTGCACGCTGAACGAATTCACACTGAAGCACATTTTGTAATCCAAGTGATTTTTTATGAAGGACAAGAAAAGTTTCAGGTTCTACAATCTAAAAAAGGTGTATGCTGTTTCTAGAAAGTGTGCCAAGCAGCGGTTCTCAACCTGTGGGTCATGACCCTTTTGGGCGGGGTCCAACAACCCTTCGCAGAGGTCGCCCAATTCATAAAAGTAGCAAAATGACAGTGATGAAGTAGCAATGAAAATAATTTTATGGTTGGAGGGGTCACCACAACATGAGGAACTGTATTAAAGGGTCGCAGCATTAGGAAGGTTTAGAACCACTGGTGCCAAGCTGTGTAGAAGCCACACTGGAGTTCACAACTAAGCACAAACAACCATGTGGTAAAGAGTACCCACAAGTGTGTAACTGGGGGAGAGGAGGTCCCGGGTGGCTGGAAGCCCAAGAACCCTGGAGACTAGGTGCATGTGGGCCCAGACACTGGAAACGTGTGGGCCAAAAGGTTGTGTGGGCCCGGAGTGGGTGCATGTGCACCCACACAGTGAAAGGAGACCCTATTCCTCTATCCGCTGACCAGGAGCAGGGTAAGAGTGGAGGAAGCCTTCCCACAGCCAGGATGTTCAATCCTCTGGTTGGGGAGGCGTGGTTGAAGGTATTGGTTGACCTCATTGGCTGAGTTAGGCCCACCTGTGTGATGGACCTAAGGTGGAGTGTAGGTTTTAGGTTTTACCTGTGCTAAGGGGTTCTAGTCTGCATGCTTAGTTTGGGGTCTTCCCATAGGTGTCCAAAGGCTGCCCGATTTCTTTCCAACCTCCCCTATGGGGGCCTTTGCAGGCATGAGAGGGACAACCGCCCTGTCCCTAAGCTAACCTAACAAATACAGCTGTTAAATGCTATAAACGTGTTCATATGATGTGGGTTCTCTAAAGCCATAGGTCCATAAGCTCTTAATATATCAAAACTGATCTGATAAGTCTCTCTCTTGTCTCTATATTCTGCACTTAAACCAAACCAAAATCAACTGCCATCAAGTCAGTGCTGCCTCATAGCAACCCTACAGGGCAGCATAGAACTGCCCCCCTGAGATTCTGAGACCATCATGCTCGCTGAAGAGCGAGCCTATAGTGGTTTTGAACTGCAGCCAAACTCTTAACCACTATGGGTCTCCTTTTGTTATATGTGAAAATAATTTTTAACAAATGCAAACATTAAAACAAATCTGTCATATTATTCTTGCTAAAAAATAAACCTAACTCACTGGCATTGAGTCAATGCCTGCTCATCGTGACTATAAAAAACAGGCTTGACCTGCCCCTGCAACTTTCTAAGACTGTAACTCTTTCTCCCAAGGAGTGACTGGTGGGTTCAAACTACTGACCTTGCAGTTAGCAGCCCAAAGCATAAGTAGCCAGCAGGATTCTCTTATTCTTGGTGGCATCTAATGAAATTTTATTCATTTTTACTATGGAATGTATCCTTTTAGAAACCATTATTTAGCTTTCTTTGGTACTTCTGCATGAGTAAGATTTTGAGTTTCCTTCAAACCTTCTTAAGGATTCTAGTGGTAGAATTCCTTGCTGGTGATGGGCATGCAGTGTACATTCATGGCACAAAGCAGCAGCTGTTAACAGGGCAGGTTTTCCACACACCCTCCCAACCATTTGTGAGGGCCTGAAGATTTTGTATCACAACTGAGGGTGGTGTTACCTCTGTGCTCCAGCAGAGGGAAACCAGCGCTGCCGCTGCAATACGCAGAATAGCTTTCACAACAAAGTCTTATCTTGCCAAAGTTTTATTTAGGCTGATACACCCTGATTTAAATAATGAAATCTATTCTGGCTCTCAAATTTCATTATTTTTTAAAATCATTTTATTGGGGGCTCATATAACTCTTATCACAATCCATACCTACATCCATATGTCAAGCACATTTGTATATTTGTTGCCCTCATCATTCCCAAAACATTTGCTTTCTACTTGAGTCCTTGGTATCAGCTTCTCATTTTCCCCTACCCCCCATAAACACTTGATAATTTATAAATGATGATTATTTTGTCATGTCTTACACTGTCCGACGTCTCCCTTTACCTACTTTTCTATTGTTCATCCCCCAGGGAGAAAGTTGTATGTAGATCCTTGTAATTGGGTTCCCCCTTTCTACCCCACTTTCCCTCCACCCTCCTGGTATCGCCACTCTCACACTGTTCCTGAAGGGATCATCTGTCCTGGATTCCCTGTGTTTCCAGTTCCTATCTGTACCAGTGTACATCCTCTGCTCTAGCCAGATTTGTAAGGTAGAGTTGGGATCATTATAGTGGAGGGGGAGGAAGCATTTAGGAAGTAGAGGAAAGTTGTATGTTTCATCTTTGCTACACAGCACCCTGGCTGGTTCCTCTCCTCCCCATAACCCTTCTTCCCTAAGGGGATGTCCAGTTGCCTACAGATGGGCATTGGTTCCCCACTCCACACTGCCCCACATTCTCAATAAGATTTTTTGTTCTTCGACGCCTCATACCTAATCCCTTTGACACCTTGTGATCACACAGGCTGGTGTGCTTCTTCCATGTGAGCTTTGGGAAAAATATGGAGTTTATGAACTAAATAGTGCCAACATTTTGAAATATTTATTCTCATGGTTTCTTCTCAAAATTATGTCATCTTTTCATTTTTATCTTTCTGGTGAGAATTTTTGTTTTTCCTACTTACATGAAATGTTTCTAATTCTCCACATTGAAAATTCCTTTAAAAAATTAATCTCATTGCTCAAAAAAATAAGATCATGGAATAATACTATCAGCAAACATATATATTAGAATATTTCATATTTATGGGTTCAGGTCAAATGCAGTAGAACCTATAAAGTAAATGTTTAAAAGTACAGTTTCAGCCCATAAAATGTTTATAAATGTTTTTTATTAGATTCGTTTATGCTCATATTGTGAGAACAAAATACTTTCATTAAGGTTAAGTCTAAGTGTGCTTGAATTTAGGATTGTGATTTTATAGAAATTTGGGCAATATTATTTTAATCAATTTCTTTTTCCTGTAGTTGTATCTTGAAGCAACCCCGAGCTTATTAATACCTCTTCTGGGATGTTCTTTGTAATAGATTTTGGGTGGTTGGATATTCTGTTACTTTGTCTCTGTCTTGGCAAATATCTCCTAAATCAATCAGAGTGACCACCTCCTCTAGAATTCTTGCTCCATTCATTACATCCACTGCACTGTGGAATTGGGATCTAAGAGGAAAATAATGAAAGTAAATCACATGTGATTTCTCTGTCAGTTTGTTAAAAGAAAAACTGGAATCATTTTGGGAACACTTCTTGCTCTTCACAGCAAAAAGAGAACAAAGGTAAAGACGTTTTTTTCTTTCTAAAGATTTTCTTTTCTCAGCTGGTGGTCAGGGTGGAAAACACCAAAGCTTAAAAACAAGGGTAGTTGGTTCCAACTGCATTTGTTCTCAGTCACAAAGAGCTCACAGGATGCCATTGTGTTAGAACTTAGGGTACCACATCCTTTGCATCCTGCCACCCATAGTTCATATGTAAGTGTCACTAATAATCCTTTCTCTGTCCTCCTGCCTCCGTCCATCTGCTGCCTCCCTCCGTATGCACACAGTGCACACCAAGAGATTTGTAGGTGTGCAATGCAAACGTGTGTGTACGCAGCTCTGGATGTAGGTGCTTTCATTGTTAGGATGTTTTCGTGTCTTATATCCCTTCCTATAGAATCCTCACAGATAGTTGCCAGCAGGTTTGAGGCCGTTGTTGCAATCGTTGTACTGGTTCATTTCACCGATGGCTTCTTCACTCTCTCTGGCCCTCTGCTTGACCAAATAGCATGTCTCCTTTAGCAGTGTGTCTGAAGAGTTTTTGTTAGGGAGTTTGTAGAAGTAGATCTTGTCCAGTCTTTTGAATTCCTAGTCTGTCTCAGTCTGGAGGTTAGCTCAGCGGAAACCTGCCTGTAGTACACAATCCTGCTGGTGTGTGCGATACAGTGACCGTTATGCAGAGCACTGCTGTATCCTAAACTAACAGACCAGTGGTAACACACGCAATACGTACACATGATTGCATTTCATTAACTGGTAGCATTTTTTCCTGGTTTATGGAACACAGTAATATTACATAATATTTTTGTTTGACATTATGTTTTCACCTTACATTGATTGAATGGATACCAACTCAGAGCCCCCTGATATAAAGAATTTTTGAGACTGTCAGTCCTTAGGGGAGCAGATAATCTCATCCTTCTCCTGTGGAGCAGCTGCTGGTGTTGACCTCTGACCTTTCAGTCAACTGTCCACATTCACTCAGTAGTGCCACCTGGGTTTTCATCCTAGCCCTGGGAAATCAAAATTTTATCAAGAAAGTCGATTTATTGCTGTAGTTTAGGATTTTAATGTCCTTGTTTATTTTGTTTTGTTTGTTTTATCTTTATCTGAACAATTTAAAATATTTTAGAATCATCCACACTTAATTTCTGCTCATTCATTTCAGTTAATGAGGTAACAACTGTACTTTACTATTATAGAAGTGTATTGGTGTAAATGAATTTTCTCTCGCTTCTAATTAAAAATCAATTATATGTCTTCAAAAGCAACGTTTTATTTCCTAGAAACATTTTGAGGCACTGCTATTATTGTAATGAGAAGTTAACTAACTTGAAAAGAAAAAGAATAGACAGGGAGAATAGAACTTCATTTAAATTGCCACTTAGACTTTTTCAGAGCAAATCTTATTAGATTATCTCTCAGTATCATGATCTTTCACATTGAGTCGAATTTCAGCATTTCTATTGCAAAGTATAGATTTGAGCTTCTGTAAGGCTGAAAAAAAATTATGTTGCTGAAGTAGTATTTTAAGCATGAAACCTCTTTTAAAAGTACCCCCTTGTGTGTGATAACATGGATTTGAGTCCTAATGATCTCTGTGGGGAAAGAATACTTTTAAGAGATGTGATGCAATGCAAATCCCTATGGGTTCTAAATTTAGATGGATCTATATGACAGATGCCTTGGAATTAAATGTGCATTAGAATAAAGTAGTTAGAAATGCAACTGCTTCTGACAAATTCAGAGCTGGAAAGCCAGGCCATTCACTATCAACTGAGCAGAGAACATTCCAGCTAGAATGGTATCAGTCCATATGATGGTCTGGCTGAAATAAGTTACACATCCCTCCCCATCAGATGGCTTGGTAATCCAGAGGTGTGTCAAAGGTTGGACCTAGCTCATTTCAGCGAAGTATTTTTCTAGGAAACTGATGATAGAGCTTGACACTCATTATGAGTATGAAAGTCCTGAATTTTTCTAATAGTACAGAGCTGAGAAAATCAATTAAAGTGTTTATGTGGTCTCTGGCATGCAAAAGTCTATTTTTTTAAATGTGAATAAATGCCAATCTTAATTTTTGCATACTATGAATAGGAATCCTAGATATATGAAGCCTATTTAAATATAAGACTTCAGACATAGTAAGCATTGAGTGACTAGCGTAGAATGTTTATGGAAAGTTTTCAAGCAAGTTCAACTCGATGATTACTGACATACCTTCCAACCATGAATGCCTCTCATTCAAGAAAGTATCATGACTCACTTAATTTCTCTTGTGCAACTTGCCTTCCCATAAAAGACTATATTTTACTATTTTAATCCACTAAATAGACATATTGAGTAAACATCTAAAAGTTAAATGAATATGTGAACTATGTTTTAACAATTTTAATAGCACTTCATCCACATGTCATACAATTCAACAACTCAATAAGATCAAGAAGAATAGAGCAATTGTCACCATATTCATTCTTGAACATTTTCTTCCATGTACTCATCATCAGTCATGCATTTTTTTGATTGTGGCAAAAATATACACAATAAAACATACTCCGATTTCACAACTTCTACTTGTATAATTTAGTGCCATTGAATATAATCATCATGCTATACAACTGTAATTGATATCTTTTCCCAAATTATACCACCACCATTGGCATAACTCAATGCCCCCTAAACAAGCACTTTTCCCCCATTACCCATGGTAACCATTGGTCAAGTTTGTTTTCTTTCTTTCTTTTTTAATATTCGTTTTCTTGATATAGTATTCACATATCATACACTGTCCTGGTTAAATAGGTTTTCAAATTAGGTGTATACACACCATCACAATCAGTTCAGTGCTCCCTCCCTCCTCCTGCATTCTTTGTTTGCTCCACAAATCCCCTTAGCCTCCTCACCGCCACCCCTCTCCACATCCCCGATAAATCATTTCATCAGCTATTGTATGTAGGCACCTTCTGTGCTTCACAAATAGGAAAACCAGCATAAACTGTACAAAACAAAATAAAATGGAAAGAAAGCAATGATAATAATATAAAAATATGAATAAAGTATAAGAAAGAAAAGATCATCATCAATATTTAAAAATCCAGAAAAGAAATTTCTCACATAGAACAAGCATGAAAGATTTGAGCCTAGAACAAATTCAGGTTGGGTCAAGAGGGAAGTCAGCTGACCAAGTATCAATTTATACCATGTTTGTCTACCATAATCAAGTTTACAATAATCTCTGTCTGACAGTAAAGCTGTTCTAGTCCCTTGCCTGTGGCCAGGGGGGGGTTTGCCAGAAGCTTCATCTGACTAGATACTCTGCAGATGGATTTGGGGCTCCTACTGTCTTCCATATCCTTCTACAAATTGGGCATTCACAATTTAAGCTCTAATACTATTCCCTTCATCATATTTGGATTTTGCTATCATCATCTCTAGTTCACACAGGCTCGTATGCTTCTTCAGTATGGACTTATTCGACTCCTCATTTAGATTTCTGCTTGTTTGAATTCAAACCTACAAAACCCCAGACACTATTTCCAATCGATAGCTAGACACCATCTTCTTTCTTCAATATGTGAAATATTTTTAACAGCACAAGTACTGACCATCTTTTAGAAGACTGCACAGTTCTTTCACTTCAGATTGTTTGGTGTTGCCCTCAAATTGATTCAAGCTTAAGAGGAGGCCCCGTGTATACAGCATAGAATGACTCCATAGAGATTTAAGGCCATGACCTTCTGGAAACATCAGCAGGCCTGCCTTGCAAGGCACCTCTGGTTAGGTTCCAACCACCCATTTTGGGCTAGTTGGGCACTAAGCCATTTGTGCCACCTACGAGCCTTTTTAAGTAGAGAAGGATTTACACACACAAAAAAAAATCATTAATACTTTGTGTATCTTGGTCTTGGATTGAATGCTTCCATAGATTATAACTTAGATATTGGGGTAGGAAAAATAAAAGAGCTTGCTGGTAGAAACGTAATAGTAGTCACGCAGACCACTAGTTAACTTTGCTACAAAGAAGTAGCCAAGTGGCTGTGGTTGGTAGGTGCCATCAGGGCCACTCAAAGCCATAGTGACCTTGTGTACAAAAGAAAAACAAAAAACGGCCCCGCCCTGTGTAGCCTCACATTACTGGTGATGTTTGAACTCATTGTTGTTGCAGCCACTCTCTCCATCCATCTCATTGATGTTCTTTCTCTTTTTCGCTGACCTCTTCCGTTACCAAGCATATTGTCCTTCCCAGGGATTGATCCCTTTGGAAAACTTGTCCAAAGAATGTGAGGTGGAATGTCACCATCCTGACTTCTACAGAACACTCTAGTGTGCTTCTTCCAGGACATGTTTACTTGCCCTTCTGGCAATCCATGGAACTCTGAATATTCTTCACAAACACCTATACTTTCTCCAGTCTTCATTATTCATTGTCCAACTTCTAATTGCATTAAAGACCATTGAAAATACTAGGGACTGAGTCAGGTGCACCTCTTTTCCTTACCGTGGCCTGGTTGGTCTTCAGTACTTTACAGAGGTCTTGGACAGCAGGCTTGCCTTTGATTTCTGGATTACTGCTTCCCTTGGCCATTCAGTTTTTTTCTGTTTCTCATGATGTTGTCTCTTGGTTCACTTGTGAGACTTTCAGGTTTCTTTACATTTATTTGTAATTGATACTGAAAACTGCAGTCATTGATCTTCATCATTCATCAGCACAGGTTTCAGTTGTCCTTCCTTTTATCAAAGCAGGGAGTGTCATCTGCATGTGTGAGTTGTTAACAAGCCGTTCTCTAATGCTGATGTTGTAGTATTCTTTATTTAGGCCATCTTCATATATTATTTCCTCAGGGTACAGATTGAACAAGTACAG
>NW_022111369.1:83619455-83623325 GCF_000313985.2 Echinops telfairi
ACCATGATAATAGGGGATACTATCTGAGCTTAACTTGAGAGATTTGGGTGTGCAGAAGGAAGGAGAGTGGGTGCCCCAAATACATGTGCAGCATCTCTACAGGGAATAAGCTTGTGGTGGTTTCCCTCCGACCATCATTGAGGGATGGGAATAACCTGGGTTTCAGACAGAGAGAACTATAGTAGATTAAAAGGATAGACTTGTCTTGAACGGGTCACTTGATCCCTCCTCTGATACACTTTGGGCTTGATCTGTTTTTGATATTTTCTGTGTGTGTTTTTCCATATTCGAGTTTATATCTTTTATTTTGTCATTTTGGGTAACCTTCATGTATCTTTGTTATGTGTTTCCTATGTTTTTCAGTGCATAAACCCAGGATTGATGAAACTAGAGAGACAACTAGAAAAGGGGTTCCGGGGGTATAGTGGGGGAAGTGGTGGCGAGGAAGAGAGAGTTGATATCAAAGAGTTCAAGAAGGATGACAATGTTTTGGGACTGATTTTGGTAGCAATTGTACAATAGTGCTTGAACTGACTGAGCTGTGGAATGATATAATGTATGTATTAGTTCCCAATAAATCTCTTGGAAAAATAAAATATATGATGGGAATATGTCTGCCTTAGGTTATGTCCAATATTTATAGGTTATATCTTGATTTTAACTGGTTTGATGTTCCTTAAAATACTTTACCTATATCTAAAACTATAGTATTATAAATTGTTTTCTTTATCCTATATTTTTGAAATCATAGCATATGCAAATATTTTTTTGATGTTCATTTAATTCTGTCTTTAACACTGACTAAATTTCACATCTATCTTTCATGTATATTCCATGAACCTAGTGTATAGTAGACCCTTGATGAAGAAATGAATGCGTGGTTGTGGAAAATGTCTTTCATTTAACCCTACTTTTAAATATTGCTTATTTTCTCTTGCTATTAGAAAAGTATTCTTTTATTATAATAAGAAGGCATTTAACTATGAAAGTGTTCTTTAAAATATTTTTTTCCTTTGGGATTAATTGACTCTCAGGTATCAGAGATTGAACTAGGAAGATAACTTTTAGTAGTGTATTTTTCATAACTATTTTAAAGTCACAAATTACTGGTAGGTGCCATCAAGCTGGTTCCAGTTCACAGCAACCCAATGTACAACAGTGCCTGGCACTACCTAGCCCTGCACCATCCTCACAACTGTTATGTTTGAGCCCATTGTTACAGCCACTGTGTCAGTCCATCTTATCCTGGGTCTTCCTCGTTTTCACTGCCCCTCTCCTTTACCAAGGATGACGTCCTTCTCCAGGGACTGGTCTCTCCTGATAAAATGTCCAAGTATGTTTGGTAAATTCTTAGCATCCTTGTTTCTTAGGAACATTATGGATGTACTTCCAAGACAGATTTATTTCTTTGCTTTTAAGTATGACAATGTGGTAAAATCTCTGTTGTCTGTAGCCCATCTGCACATCGTGAGATTGTATTTTGGGTTTCAATTTCTGCTGTAATCAGGGAAATGATTAATCCTGGGGGTTTTTCCTTCCAGATCATCATTCCATGTTCAGGTGGGAGTTATCATTTTGTTCTGCTTTTATTTGGACTCTTGTTTTCTTATATATAGTTATAAGTGTTTGTTTGGGGATTTTTTTCCCCTATAAGTTAAGCTTCCCCTCTCCCTTAAAATAAAACAAGATAATATTATGTGCACAACTAAAGGTCCTCCTTTCTAAACTTTATTTTTTACCTGTTTTGTAACTTTAAAAACCATGTGCTGAATACATACACAGTCCCAGTCCTGATATCATAACCAACCATGTCCCTTTCTGTGCGTTATCCAGAATAGACACCTGGACAGTTCTTCCGGTTAGGTTTCCTTTCTTCTCTTTCAAAAGAAGGAGACTTGGCAGGAGCCCTGGTGCCCATCAGAGACAGATCAGGCTTTCTACTCCCACAAAGCGTGATGGTCTTGAAAATGCACAGGCTCCGCCCTGTAGATTCCCTGTGAGTCAGAATCAACACATAAAAACTGCATCAAAGCTAATGGACTTCAGAGTCCTCCTCCATACTCTCTCCCCTTCCGACACATCACTGCTTTCATTGCTTAAATAGTTGCGTATTTAAGTCTGTATTTTCAGGGAAAGTTTTAGACTAGATATAGACATTGATAAAGTTTATATGTAATAAATACAAATTTGATGTTCTTGGCAAAATTTTTTTAATAGAACTTGTTAAAATGATTTCTAAGTATGGGACACTGACTGTGTTATGTGGGAAATATAATCATTGGCAAATGTTCCATCTTAGCACTTTGCCTTGTTTTACCCTTATCTGATTCAGATTTATAGGACTCTCTGTGATCCCTCAAGAATTGCTGGAGTCTTGTGTCTGATCATAGATTGTTTTATCTTTTCTGCCCCATGCAGTCACATTGCATCTACCAGTGCAATTCAAAGAAAGACAATGCTAGCCACGTAGGTAATTTAAAATTTTCTACCAGCCACATTAAAGGATCCCTGATGACAGCGTGGTTTAGGCTTAGGGCTGCTAACAAGTTCAGTGTTTCAAACTCACTAGCTGTTCTTCAGGAGAAAGGTGAGGCCGTCTTCCCCCATAAGGACTCTCAGTCTCAGGAACCATAGGGGTCCCTGTGGGTCGGAAGCCGGTGGGTTCATTAGCCACATTTAGAAAGTAAAAGGAAACAAGTGAATTCAATTTTATTTTCGTCCCTTCTACCTAAGATAATCATCTCACCACCTAATCAGTATTTCAAATTGTGATATTTTAATTTTTTTCTACAAAGCTGCTGTGTATATTACATACGTAACACATTATAATCCAAGCTACCCACATTTTAAGTACTCAGTAGTCATTTGTGACCAATGACTGTCATATTGGATAACACAAGTCTATTTAAAGCGATACTATTCTGACACATAGTATCTTCAGAAATTTATGTTGGGCTTTTTAATGGTAGAAAACAAGTTGTTACTTCATATTAGCAAAGAAAAAAATTTACAAATATTTGTATTTATTTAAAATAAAAATGTACATAACTTACAAAAGTAATCGCTATGCTTTACAGAGAGGAGTGCCCTGGAATGTATCAAAGAAGGAGTTTTGAAAATCAAAGAAGAACCATCTAAAATATTATCTGGAAATAAATTTCAAGACCGATATTTTGTTTTACGAGATGGACATCTCTTTCTTTACAAGGATTCGAAGGTATTTATATATAAAATATTTGAGTTGGTATCCATTTTTATTTCTGTGGGTGTTGCAGTCATATTTTATACTGCTCTCTGTCTCTTGCTTGGAAACCACAGCTCTATAGAAAATAAAAAGCCTCTGATCCATTCTGCCTTTGAGATGTGACATTGGTGCTCTAAGTAACACAGGGAAGAATTGCATGTGGCCTCTTTTAGTGCCACTCAGTTTTTCAGGCAGGCTTTTACCCTAAAGGGGCAGGGTGGGGTGGGTGGAGCTTAAATGTGTGGTATGTAAACCAGCCTATAAGACAGCACCATAATGAATAAAAGTAAGAGGAATAGACACAGCCTAAGGCGAAGTTGCTTGTGTTTAGTTAATGAAAATTAAAGTTAAAACAAGGCAAAACACAAGAGCTAAACAGAATTTATTCATATATTGATATATTCATTTATTCATATATTTCATACATTTTACTTGGTTGGTTTCTGTATTAACTGAATTTTGTTAATATAGCTTTATGGAATTGAAATCATTTTTAAATAAATGTTGAATTGGGAAGGGAATAGAGATGGAAAACAAGGAAGTCCCTTAAGAGTGATGAAACTACACCAAAGGAGCCGTGCTCTATTCAGTTAGTTGTACGAATACTTAATTTCTCCACCTCAATG
>NW_022111369.1:83624613-83626477 GCF_000313985.2 Echinops telfairi
AACAACAACAAATTACTGCCACGGAGTCACTGCCTACACATAGCAACTCTAGAGGACAGCGTCAAACTTCCCCTGTGATTTTCTGAAACTAACTTCTTAGGGGAATAGAAAGCCTCGTCATCGTCCCATGGGGCTGCTGGTGGTTTCAAACTGTCAACCTTGTTGGTAGCAGCCCAGTAAGTGATTGCTACTCCCCCGGGCTCCTCTAGAGTGTAGTAGGTACTCTACAGTGTAGTATAGAGGGTCGCCATGAGTTGGAATCAGCTTAATGGCACTGGACTTCATTTGGGTTGGGGTATTTTCAGCTGTTAAAATTCATACAATTTCATTTTCTATAGTATTTTCCCTTATCAAGCAACCCTGCTGATACCATGGCCAAGTGATACCATGGCTAAGCACAAAGTTAGCAGTTAGAATCCACCAGGCAAGCCATGGGGGGAAAGGATTGGCATTCTGTCCATAGTGATTACAAGCTTGGGAACCCTATGGTCACTGTAAGTGGTCACTACTCCACAGCAGTGACTTTGGGTTTGAGTTCTCGTTAACAGATGCCACCTCCAAAGTCACAGTAAAGGTCTTCATGGAGTTGTGGCTTGCAGATAGATTCTTTCAGTAACAGGCGAAATACACCACTAACAGAATGTTTTAAACATGCTTCGAGAGCTTCTATCTTCTTGAAAGGTAGTGTGTTCTATCTATGACAATGCCTATAAATCAGGCAATGCTGGTGTCGAGAGATTATTCAAAGGACAGTGCTCTTAAAGGATACTGAGCACAGTCTTTGTTTTGTTTTAGCCACAGTGACCTCAGGTTATGGGATTATAGTCTCATTTTCAGTAGTGTCGCTAGTGTTGTTATCACACCTCTTACCCAGTTCTGTGTGTTCACACCCCACGCCTACCCTCCACCACCAGCTGGTCTTACCTCCCTGCTCTTAACTCAGGGAGTGACACCCTGAGTTACTACACGGAGTGACACCAACTCTAATCACACCATGGCTAATTATGTAGTGTTAAAAAGGATTTGCACATCTGTCAGAATAAATTAATAGAACTGATCCTTTAATTTTCACATTAAGGCAGGCAGATTTCATTTTTTCTTTGAAATAGAAACTACTATTTTTATCAGGACATGATTTTACTTTGTGGTAATTCGTTGCTGGTCCACTTTTCTGACCTCTCTCCATTTTAATATCGATGGCCAAATCATTGGCAGTGTTAGCATTTCAGATGATTTTGCAGTGAACAATCAATAGTGAAATGCCCCAACTTATTTGAATAAAAAGTTGGCTCTGGTTTTGGCAGTTATCATTAAGATATGTGTGCTTGGTTATATTTAGAACATGAATTGCTGGAAAGGAAATAGAAATTACAAATTGAGAAGTGTATTTAAAGAGACTGTGTTAATTAGAGATAATTTATGAATGCTCATTAACAACAAATTAGAGTATTACACAGGGGAAGATGTATTTTGTTTTGTGAATTTTTCCTGCGCAGAAAATGTTAATTAAAATGTTTTCAGACTTGATTTAAATAAAAGGTGAGAGGTTTTCAAGAATATTACTGTTGCACTGTTAATGGTGTGAAAAAGCAAATGACTAAGGGCCCCCCTTAAAAGATACATGCACTAATCAGCACAGTCCTTTCAGTCCTAGGAATTCTTTTTAAGCTCACTAATTTAATTGGCTTAGTTTAAAAGTTTATTTTGAAATAAGGTGGCTCAGCCAGCAAACGACAGACTTCATACTACTCTTGTATTCTGAACTTTTTGAAGAAATTTTCCAGGGCAAGTTAATCTCAGAAGAATGAATTGTGATATGTATATAATAATGTCTCTTATCAAATGAGAGTTCCCTATGGAGAAC
>NW_022111369.1:83626595-83630327 GCF_000313985.2 Echinops telfairi
TCAAATGAGAGTTCCCTATGGAGAACTTTCCTTTAAAAGACTTTACGTTCTTGTTAGTTACCATCAAGTCAGGTCTGACTCATGTCAGCCTCATAGGTACAGAGAGAACTTTTCTGTAGGGTTTTAGGACCTCGTGGGAGCAGAAAGTCAGGTTTATCTTTGGAGTTACCTCTGGGTAAGTTCAAACTGCCAACCTTTCAGCGAATCGTTGAGCACTGAAGCTTGTGTCCCACCCAGGCACATCCTAGCTTCCTTGCCCATCAGAGTGTGATGTGTGATATGTACCCAACTTGCTGCCATGGGTTAGTTCTGACCATCCCTCACTCTTGCTGCCATTGAATCCATTCCGGCCCATAGTGACACTACATAGGGTTTTCAAGGTGGAAATTTTTATGGGTTCAGACGGCATCATCTCTCTCCAGAACAATAGCTGCTGGGTTTGAATTTCTTACATTATGGTTAGCAGCCTAAGGTTTCCTCAGCATCATAAACCCATGTCTAAAGAAGGGTTAGGTTCCCCGGGACACTGTGGGTTAGATGTTGGGCTGCAAATCACAAGTTCTCTTGCTCCTCAGGAGAAAGAGAACTCACCTTCCCTCATTAGATTTATACCCAGAGAACCCCTAGCGAGTGGTTGTATATGACCTAGAGCGTCACTAAAATTCAGAATCAACTCATTGGCCATGGAGTTGATTTGGAAAGATGATATCTGCTCCATATATAGGGCTGGAAGGGTTGATCACAAAATGCTATCAACTCGGCTCCAGCCCATAGTGACCCCTACGATAGTGACCCCTACGCACAACAGAATAAATCACTGCACGGTCCTGTGCCCTCCCCACAGCTGTTCCTATGTCTGAGCCCATTGATGCAGCCATGGTGTCATCTCCTTAAGGGCCTTCCTCTTTTTCGCCGCCCCTCTACTCTAGGGACATGATGTCCTTCTCCAGGGACTGATCTCTCCTGAAGTTATGTCCAAAATATATTAAATGAAGTCTTACCATCCTTGTCTGGAAGGAGTACTCTGGTCTGAGTACTTGGAGATTTGTCTGTCTCACCTATATTTTACATGAAAAACTTCCATGTCAGATTTTTATCAGATTTAAACTCTATGGTTGTAAACCCATGAAACTACAACACAATTTCATTATCTTTTTTATCATTTTATTGAGGGGCTCTTACAAATCTTATGATACTCCATCAAGCACACTTGTACATACATTGCCATTGACATTTCTAACACATTTTCATTTTACTTGAGCCCTTGGTATAAACTCCTCTTTTTTTTTCCTTCTCTCCCCCGCCCCACAAGTTCATTATTTATCAAGAAGGTAGGGACATATTAAATTGATGAAAGGGTTAAAATGTCCAAAAGAGGTTATTATTATATATTAACTCATAAAAATGAAATATACACTTAGGAAAAGGAAATTTTAAATAAACTTTGGGTTGGATAGCATATCTCATTAAAGGGACAAAGCAAGTTCATAACTAATATGTAAAGAACTTCAAACCAGTAAAAATATGTGTAATTTGTTGACCCAGTCCAAACAGAAAATGAATAGCAAAATATATGGATACATGTTTCATTGTAAATAAATGTACCCTATTAGAAACATATTCCTCACTCATTGACCCCATTTCTAGATTCTAGTCACAAAGTGTGAAAAGTTTCCAAATATGCTTTTAAATAATTATACCTACAACAGTACAAATGGTATGCTTACTGATAATCATGAGTGGAGTAAATCATCATGAAAACTTCAGGCTGTATGATTGCTGCCACAGTAGCCAATAGTTGCCAAAACATTAACCCTAATCCCATTAATATATTTTCCTTTATCTTTCTTCTGTGTCATCTGCATATCACAGGCTGTGCACGAGTCTTCCTCCAGTCACGATGACATGCCTTTCCTCAGATAGTCTAGTTTCTGGGATGATTTGCCCAGCATACAGGTCAAATAAGCATGATAAAGAATGCAAACCTGATACGTACTTTTCTTGATTTGAAACTATACACTATGCCTTTTGTCTGTTCAATCAAATGCCTCTTGGTTTATGTACAGGTTCTGTTTGAGCACAATAAGGTGTTCTTCCCAAGATTATCTGTCATTTGCTATGATCCACACAATAGATGCCTTTGCTTAGTCAATGAAATGCGAGCGAGCATCTTTCTGGTGATCTTGGCCTGGGTTCTCTAGAGAAGCAAAACTACTGAAGCTTATATATGTATGTACAGGGAAATATTTATATCAACAAAGTGGCTCACATAGTTGTTAAAGCAGGCAAGTTCCAAGTCCTTGGGCCAGGTCTTTGGTTGGAATCTTTTCTGGACTTGAGTAGCGATGGGGGCTGATGACCTCATGATTGGCAAGAAAATGACAGGTTTGTGGCTGCAGAGGCAAATGAAGCCATGATCAGTAGTTAATGTGGCATGGCAGCCTGCTGAAGACTCACAGGATTGGCAGGCAAGATGGTAAGTAGTTTGGCTCAAGTTCTAAAAAGAAAAAGAGCCAGCTAGTCAGATGCAAAATCAAGACCCAGCAAGAAGCCAACAACTTTTTCTGCAGGGTCTGTATGTGAGCTCATCATTGGGAATTACTTGTTCTTAAGCTTCCAGATCTCTGAGAATAGGTCCAGCCAAGGTGACACAAAATTTTACTATCAAGATCCAATTGATATCAACAATAATATCCTTTAGTACACAGCCTGTTCTGAATCTAGCTTATATTTGTGGCAGTTTCCTATGGATGCACTGCAGCAACCACTTTTAAATTATCTTCAGGTTGGTGAATTGCATCAACGAGCATGCCAACAATGATTATGAGCATGGTACAGGACTGAGCATTGTTGGATTCTGTTGTGCCATCAGTCAGAACTGACGCAAAATGGTCTAACAGTAGCAATAGTTTCTTTTGTATACCCTTAACCTGTTTTCTGTAGAAACTGATTTACTTTGATAAACATTTTCCACCCTTTGCTTTTCAAATGTAAACTGCTGTCATCAAGAAAACCAAAGTAGTAATTTATCTTTCATAGACTTTTGTAATGCGTTCAGGTACATATGTGCTAAGTTAGCTTTGTGAGTTGTCATGAAATCCTGTTGTCTAGATTGCTGTTTCTATGAAATGTTTTTAAAAATTTATAATTAGAGTAGCTTTAATTTCCATTGAATTTACCATATGTCAATCATGGTACCATATATACTTTCGAGATGTTTTCTCATTTAATCTTCACAATAATCCCCTTTCTCTATAATACTAATATGAACTCCCTGGCACAGTTGGTATTTTTATTATCACTTCACACAACCCAAGCAGCCATGGTGGAGCAAAGATGAGGCACTCAGCTGCTAAGTCAAGAGGTGACCTTTTGAACCCACCAGCCCCTCCCAGAGAGAAGTTCCTGGGGAACCGCTCCCCAAAAGATTTCAGTCTGGCACACCTTCTGGGTCAATTGTAGTCATCACTTAGTGCCACAGTGAACCCAAGTCAACATGGTGGCACACCACAATGACATAGACAAACAGGAAAATGAGGTTTTGTGCAGTTACAAACTACTAGCTACTGATGTCATAAACTACAAAGTACCTAAAGACTTATGATCCAACTGCCTCGCTTTTTATCATAAAAACCATCTGCCTATCACTTGAAACCAGAGGTATACTTTGTGAATTTTAAAAATGCAAGCAACAGATTTCTTGTACTACCTATATAAAATCTATTGCAAGAT
>NW_022111369.1:83631235-83651934 GCF_000313985.2 Echinops telfairi
CCCCTAGGGATTTTTGAATAAAGAATTAAGGATCTGTATGTGTGTGTGTGTATTTTTGTACACAAGTTTAGTTAGCCTGCGTTCTCTAGAGAAGCAAAACCAGTGATGCTTATAAATGTATGAAAAGAAAAAACCTTATATAAAAAAATGACTCACTGCTATAGAAGTGGACCCATCTGAATCCAAACAGGTTCCCTGTCTTTGAGCCAGATGTTAAGCTGTAGGCTTCTCCTGACTCTAGTAGTTTTGGCTGCTGACGGACCCACGGAAAACCAAACTCTAATGACTGCAGAGGCAGATAAAGAATCCAAACTCAACAGGTTTGGTTTATGGCCGATGAGGCAAATTAATCCAAGACTGGCAGGTCAGATGGCAGGCAGATTGGCAGGTCAGATGGCTCCGAGATTGGCAGGCAATATAGCAAACCTTGACGTTAGTCCAAAGAACCAGAGGCCCATGAACCAGAGGTAAGATCCAGATAGTGCAAAAAGAAGCAAGATTGTCCACATCTTCCACTTATATGAAAAGTCGCTATACTCTCAAGGAAAGTTCTTTTTAAATGCATCAGAGCTCTGACCTGAGGAAGGTCATCCTAATCTGGCAGTTGATTGGCTGCTCACAACAGATCCTTTGAAGGAGTTGATCACATTATGTTAGGGCACATCGTGGAAAAACTGCATTATAACTGCTAAACCGCTGGGAATCCTGGCCCACCAAAGGGGACACAAAACCTCTCAAAACATATATGTGTATGTATGTACACAGACACCAAAAAAATAGTTTTTGGTTGGAAATTTTTACTTTCCTTTTGTTTTTCTGAAAACTTTTGGAAACTTCCTTGTTTATACCCAAAATTATACATTTAAGTTTATGACTGTAACTTTAAATATAATTTAAAACTTAAATGCAAATTAAATGTGAACTTTAATACAAGTTTTATTAACTAAAAACTTGACAAATGTTTGAAACTTTGGGTAAAATAACTTTGAAAAAATCAGACTCAGGGAAATTTAAGAAAGCTTAGGAAATTAATTATACATTCTTTTACTTCCAGAGTAGTAAACATGAGAAGATGTTTTCTCTCAGTTCAGTGAAGTTTTATCTTGGTGTGAGAAAGAAAGTGAAGCCCCCAACCAGGTAAGTTTCGAAAGAAGATTATTGAAAGGGAAAATGTATGGGGAAATATGTCTCAGGATTTAGGGATCATGCGAATTGGTTTAACTTTCGTACAAACTAAAGTTTTAGTCACAGGGGTCCTCAAACTATGGCCCACGGGCCACATGCAGCCCGCTGAGGACATTTATCCAGCCTTTTGGGTGTTTTTGCCCCATTTGTTATTTTACTTCAAAATAAGATATGTACAGTGTGCATAGGAATTTGTTCATAGTTTTTTTTTTAAACTATAGTCCAGCCCTCCAACAGGTCTGACAGTGAATTGGCCCCTGTTTAAAAAGTTTGAGGACCCCTGTTTTAGTGTATTGCATTTTCTAAGAAAGAGGCCTCATTAATTCCAGAGCAAGGGAACTTAATATGAAGAAATAAGATGAGGTGGTATTTTCCTAGAGGCCCAGGTCAAGGCTTTAGGTGATTTCTGCCTCCTCCGTTGAATTCCAAGAAATGTCCAGGAGACCCATCTGCTAGGGAGCACCTGGACCCCTCAATATCCCTTTCCTTGATCAGTTGTATCCTGGGGGATGGACGGTGGCAGACAGCATATTTCAGTCAACTACAGCTTGACTTCTACGACACTGGGGTCCCGGTCAAGCAGCCACATTGTGTACTGAATACAGAGTATATGGGTGGTAGATAGAATGGGTGTACCCATCTTCTTCTTAGTGTGGCTTATACTTAACTCATCTTCAGAATTTGATAGATGTTATGCCCTCTTACTAAAGATTACTTTGATGAATAGTTTATTAGTGAATAGAATATATTCACTAATATGAAACTTTTTATGAATTGTATACATTTATATAGTTATTATTTTAAAGACATTCTCATTTTTACCTCCACACTTAATGTCTAATCCAAGTACATATACCTGTTCTTTAACTTCCTCTAATCCCAGTAGGTCACAATGCATATTAATTATACATTAATATATATTAATATTATTAATATAAATAAGATATTAATATATCTTATTTGGGCTACTTTCCTAGACTTCTGAAATAATTCTCTTTCTTCTTGATAGTATTGTGTGGGGCTCCTTGCCTCCGACTCCCTTTGCTCTACTTTAAATTTTTGGCCAAATCCCTCAACATGAAGTATTACTTATAGAAAAGTTATAAGCACTGTGTAGAAATTTTTACTATGCTTTCCTACAAGTAGGTATTGACTGTTTAACAAATACATTTTATTTGGTCCTGTGAGATTTATTATGTTAATGCATGTGCTTTGTTTTGTTTGTTTTCCCATGTGATATAGTTGGGGCTTGACCGCATATTCTGATAAGCATCACTGGTAAGTTAAAAGCTGGAAACTTTTGGATTTGCTATGTTGTTGACAACCCCTATAAACAGTTCTACACACAAGACTATTTTTCAAATACCTTGAGTCTAAGAACAAGAAAATAGATTTGTGTCCAAGTTTAGGTCTCTTCCAATCCCATGTACTGTGTTGTTTGCCAATGCTTCTTTAAAGAAATATATCTAATTTATTTCATTCTTATATAAGTGTAGAAGCCTAGATTTAATGGGATAAAAAGTAGCCAAAATTTATTTTAAGAAAAAAAGGTAAGAGGTAGCCATGTTGAAGTTTTAAAATAAAATTACATACCCTACTTTCAAACTTACTCTTTCTATCCATGTACTTTCCCCATTAGTATTACCACTTCTCCATCAGTTTCTGTGGGATTGTGCATAATTGTCCTTGGTCCCTGCCCTGCCTCTGTCTAATTAATCACTAAACCAGTCAGTTCTGCCCATTTGATCCCCAAGACCATGCCTCCATTCACTCGTTGTCATCTTCATCTTCACCTTGTTTTCCCCATCTAGTCACGGAAAGGGCATTTCTAAGTCATACCAGGTTTCTCTGCTGCTTTACAACATTTGTAAATCCTCATCACCTACAGAATAAAACCAGGGATCCTTGACATGAAATGGAAGGCCCTATAGGATGTGTCTTCCTCAGCTTCGTCTTCTATTACTTTTCCTTTTCATTTAGTGATCAAAGAAGAAACTGCCTTTAAGTCACCAGGAATTTCTTACTGCTTCCTATTTATGTATTTTATGCCTGTTATCCCTTTCCTGAACCCCGTTCCCTATCTTTCCTTACTACTCTCATCTTCTCCTGCGGAGTAGACACCGCTGTTGTTCTTCCTTTGAAGCTTACCTCCAAATAGCGTCCACCTGTAATCATCGTTTGCTGCTGCTTTTGCCTCACTAAAATATTTGTAGGGAGAGAAGTTAAGGTTTTTTGCACCTAGCAATGGGAATGTCTCCATGAGGCACTAATAAAAGAAGCAAACTCTTTTTATAATTTCACTGTTTCAGAATTGGATTATGTTTAGTGTCATAGCAATACAACAGCTATAATTACAGAAAAATGCCCAGTATGTCATTCTAACATCAAGTACAGAATTTTCTTCCTTGGAAACAACGCCCACTTCACACCTCAGTCTCTGAATTCTGTGTCTGTGCTGGTTTACTTTAGATTTTTCTCAATATTTTACAATGTATTTGTTTATATGCCTGACTCCCCTGACAAGCAACCAGCTCCTTGAGGGCTTGATCTCGGTTTTATTTAGGTTTCTAATAAAAGCTTACTGAAACAGTGTTGCCGGAAACACAGTCATTTTTCATTTGGTGCCTTTTCTGTGGATCTTGTGGGATTCATGTTTATGATCACAATGATGGAGACTATGTCTGAGCCTGTTAGGGAGTAGACACATTTTTCTTCTTAGGCTCAGAGTTTCTAGGGAGCAAAAATCGTGTTTTCCCATCTTGTACCTTAAAATCAACATAACGTTGACTTTGCTGCCTTTCCAAATGTATTTCCCATCAGTTTGTCAGCGGTTACCAAAGCCTACAGCTGCATTAAAAAAAAACATCATATCATCATTTTAATATTATATACCTTAACAAAAGTCTCATGCAACTTAATCACATAAAGACTCTAATCAGGAGAAATGCAAAGGTATTTCTGATCATGTCTCACCAAACAAATGTACCTGAGTCTAATCCATTGTCATTTTTGAATTATGTATTTTGCCAACCTTGCTTTGCAGGTATCTGTGTTGTGATAGCTTACAAACTCAGATGGAATGGATGGCAAGTGTCTTTATTGCCCAGGTATGATATATATGTTTCCACTCTAGGAAGTGTTGGTCTGAATGTGATTTTCAAATATTTTTTAGTATAACTTTCCATTTTTATACTTAGCATAAACTTTTATTCTCTTATTCATATTTTTAGACGACTGATATTTAAAAAAAAATTCAAGTATACCCATTAACATAGGAAGAAAAAGGTAAACGCTTCTGCAGCAGCTTCTCTTCTGCTGGACCCAGCCATTTCTGGGATTAGGAGAGGAAGAGTGGTTTGTGATGTAGGGTCAGAAAGCTTCCGTCCTCCCAGAACCCCCAGCAGAACTTATTTTAAATAAATCTTCCTATGTCCCTTATTCCCCCAATGGCCTCTCATGCTTCCTAATTGCCTTTTTGGAAACAAGAAGCTATTGTGCTCTACGTATTTAAGAAGCATCAACTGGAGTACTCCTTGTTACAATTACACATGAAGCCAAAGCGGTTGCACTTTATAGATGAAGAAGCAAAGGTTGACAATATTTCGTTATTTGCTCAGGCACCTACAATTATTTAGTGTTTCAAATCCAGGCGTGCCTGGTGTCAACCTTTATAGGCAGTCCTCCATTTGTCTCCGCCTTAGTGGAGGGCTCACTCTTCAGGGGGAGGGTTACATAGTTCCATTACTAGGACTGGTTTTCCACCCAACCTTGAGCTGGCTGAATTCCAAGAGATGCTACCCACAACACGACTGACATTCACTGCTAACAATCAAGTTGCCACTCTTTATTGCCGAAGGTGTTTTTTCTTGATTGCTTTCCAGTGTTTCTTAAAATTATTAACTCACCCCAACATCTCACTCCAAATTGTTTTGATGAAAACCTTTACCTCTGGTCATTTGATTGATTAACCTTCTGAGTGGTTGAGAAATACTGTTCCACTCGGCCCAACTCTAAAAATATTTGGTGGAAATAACTGCAGAAAATCGATTGCTGATAACTTTCCTAAGGCTCTTTTTCTTTCCATGACTTTCAGGAATTCAGATGTTCGAGTTCTACTATAAAAATCAGAGGAGACACATGCTAGTGAGCGTTAGAGTTGAAAGTTGTTACAGGCAGAACGGTCTGCGTAGAAGGTTCTGGTGACGGTTCATTGGGACTCCAGAGCCGTGATTTTGAGGGATTTTCTTGACGGACATGAGATAATCATGGGACTTTTTAGGTTGAGATTTGAGATCACTGAAAACAGACAGATAGCACTGATGAGAAAGGGGTCGGGAGAGCTGTGCTGAGACTGTTGGTTTCATTCTGCCGATGGAAGAGCTATCGTGTGAGAATTTTCTTGGGATATCGTATTCCATCTATTCCACAGCCTCGGTCTGACCTAGTCAGGCTACTTTTTGTTCCCCAAACTCAAGAAACATTTAACTGGGACACAATTTGAATCCCTGGAAGACTCCAAAACTGCCACTTTGATGGATGTGGTGTAAATTACAAAGCACACAATTCTTTGGGGATGAGTTAGAAGAGAGATGGTAGCACATCCTATCTAGTCCTAATTGGGAGAGCGTGTCACTAAACAATAGCCTTGTATTGTAAAATGTGTGTTTACTTACAACCATAGGGTCATTCGGACTCACAGCAGTGACCATACAGACTGTATAATTGCCCTTGTGGATGTCCAAGACTGTAAATATTTACAAGAATGGAAGCCTCATCTTTCTCCCAGAGTGGATGGTGCTTTCAAACATAACCCACAGCACTGCCACCTTTACAGCAATACTTGTTGAATTACCCTGATGCATGTAAACTGCTAAGTACAAGTCCTGGCAATATGTCTCTCAATATTAATGAGCTATTATTATGGATTGAGTACACAGAAAATAGTTGATGAATTTAGCTCTTTGCTGCAATACACCGCATTAAATGATCATTCTGACAGGAAAAGATCAGGAATCTATTAATACACGGTAAGAAGAGGTGATGAAAAAACAGAGTAGGCATTTAGATGCGTGGTTCAGCAAATGGTTTCCATTGCTTCAGGACATCTATAAATGTCAAGCTTTCTAGGTTGTAGTTTGTATTTCTATCATAGCTTACTGTGAAAATCAATTTGTTTTTGCCAGCTTCTGAAAAGTTAATCCACCCTTTAAACAAATACTTAAAGGCTTTTTTTCGTTTATATGCCTATCTCAAGCATTTGTCATTAACGTTTATAAATTTACCTGTGACTATTTACCCCATTGCAAGATTAACATTTCTCCAGCCACAGGATATGTAGATGATATGTTGAGAACAAATATGTCACACTCTCGGTTGTACAATGGTTCTCAGTAGGAGTATTTGTGTATAAGGTAGCATCTCCTTAGATTTCAACAGGTGAAACGAAACATATTTAGAAGTTACAAAATAAGCTATTTTTTTCTCACATCGATGCCGCAGGTTGATTTTTGATGTATAAGTCAAATTACTTTTGTACTAGAAAATAAATATGTTTTTGTTTTGATTACAGGGGTCTAAAAATGTAGACAAGTATGTTTGTTTATTTCCCCCTGCCGCCCCCCACCCCATGAGACTTGCCAGTTTTTTCAAATATTTTGCCCCTTTTGGTTTGATATGTGGTATAGAAGGCATGTATTTGAAACTTGGAAATTGAACTGAGACCTAAAGCCTCGGTTCACTTAGCTGTTTCACATCCTGGAGCGATGCTGCCATGGAGTCAACATCGTAATAATTGATGGCATGCTCACATAAAGTAGATCATATGATGTGGGTGTTTGAGAAAGATGCCTAGTGACCATATAACACAGTGTGCTGCATAATAAAATCACCCACCAACAGCATAAAGCTTGTTTCTCCACAGCATGAAAATGACATATGTCCACCAGCTGGAAAGGAACGGAAACGCTCTATAACCAAAAATCCCAAAATCGGAGGTTTGCCTTTAATTCCCATCCAGCACGAGGGAAATGCAACCCTAGCGCGGAGAAATATTGAGGTAGGTTAGGAATGTATTTGTTGGGTAACTGCAGACATGGTATTAAATGATAGCATTTGTTTTCCTGTGAATTGATGTGATTCAGTATATTCTTGACTTCCTTGGCTTCAAAAGCCCTGTCTCAGTCTCCGAGACACAGTGATAATCACACATATCATGACTATTCGAAATAATTCCATGCAACGTTTTGAAATGTTGAGGGTTTTTTGTTGTTTTTTTTAAACTGTAATGTTCCATTTTATTTTAATAATGCCATGGGCCACCCGATTCAATATATACAATGCTACTTATTTTCTTATATCTAAAATAACCAAGCAGTTTTGAATATGCGACCAGAAATTCCGGTGGTAATATCTCAGGCTCTTATTAGTGTTACAAGTTCACTTACAAGCCCATGTCCTTGGAGTGAGCTTGGGGCACAATTTGTCGGGAGCCATGACAACTAGATTTGCTAGTAGCACAATCAAATTCTAGTGGTTTGGTAAATGATGGGCTGTTTCAATTAATTTAAGGATCTGGGGGATGGCCGCTGACAGTCAGTAAAGAAGATTTGGCGTCTTTCGCAAAGGCTGCAGAATCTTCTTACTTTCACCTTGAAGGGCAGGGAGAACAGGAGCCGCATCAATCTTGCTGTGATGCTCAGTCTCTTCAGGGAATGCCATAGGCTTTGTCACTCTCAAAAAGTCAGTAGACACCTTGAGCATCATGCATGGTTCAGTACCTTCATTAGGACGCTCAGTGGAAGAAGAGAGTACTGCAGTGCTCCTACCCCTTCCTGGAGCCTCGGTTTGGAGTTACACTCTTGGAATTTCTTGCTCTCCAAACAGAAATGACTTATGAAAGACAAAGGCCATTTTAATCAATCATCAGAGTTTTTTATATGTTTTCTCATGTGTTTTTTTCTTGAATATATATCTTACTGTAATGGTCTTCTCTAAAAACTGAAATGTGGGAAAATGACTTATTCCCATTGCTGTCCCTACATGGGCCTCTGTGTTGATATAATAAAGGGGAAGAATTGGGCTCAAAGAAATCATGATCTTGTTGCTACTGCCATTTTTACACATACAGATTTTCCTAGTAATAAATTTTCTGTAGAAATGTAGGGTCTTTAGTTACTCTAGAATTTTTTAATTCTTTGAATAGCATTTCCAAGGAACCCAGATCATGGGACACAGTTTGAATAGATCAAGCTCTCAAAGGTTGTGAATATGCCCTGCAGTGACCCTGCGTTCTCCCCTCATCGACTAATGAATAATTTTGGAGCAAACCAGAAGAAAAATTATTAAGATAAAATAATTTAAAAAATATCAAGTATAGAATTGGAATCTACAATTGGCTGGTTAGCTATACAATAGGCTGTTACCTAACTCCAATATTTCACAGATACTTTTTCCTTAACATTAAGTTCAGAAGACTGATGAGATATGAACTAATTATTAAAGGCTCTTAAAATAATCCTATAGTAATAAGTGGAATAGTAATGCAATAGTAATGAATGGAAGTTTATGGGTAGGTAAAAATAAACATGTAGATTTGCGATTTTGTTTGGTTTTGCTTTTATAAATTTAATAAATGTTATAAATTTCACAAATTTGGCAAAGAAACTTTACAATGCCCAAATGTTAGCAAAACATTGAAGTTTTCTTTATCACTGAACTAAAAGTAAGTATAAATAACATTGATGTAAAATTATATTTGATTCATGAAATTATTCAAAGCTATATTTAGAGAATAATTTCTTCTGAACTTATTTAAAATGGAAAAATGAATTAACATGTCACTAACATAATGTATCCCTAAGGGGGAAAAATCCTATCAATGGACACATTTGTGAAGAATTGTCCAGGTTTTTGGCAGATTTTTAAATCTGTCAACTTCACTGCAGCTAATACCCTTACGCAGAAATGAGTTGCGAGGGGCAAATCTGAAATGAAAGTCAATTTGAAGAACGTGCCTGGCATGGTAGTTGTGAGATCATCATAGAAATTCTTGCATGACACATGTCACTTGCGTCAGAGGAAAGTGAGAGAGCTCAAATCATAGAAATAAACTCTTACACAAGGAAGCATCTGCTTTTATCCAAAATGTATTGTTCAAATGTGTGCCAAATCATACTTTTCCATGAGACTTTGCGTGTTTATTTTTAGAGTGCCAGAGCTGAACTTGAAAGGCTGAGGCTCAGTGCACAGCTTGATAAAGAGCCTCTGGACCCTACGTTAAAGGCGAGAGCCTCCCTGGTGGCCCACTGCCTGGAGCGCAAGGAAGATCGACTTCAAAACCGAGCCAGGAAACATCGGAGTTTCAACTGCCTGGAGGACACGGAGGCTGAGGCGCCTCCTGGGCAAGCGAAGTTCTCTAAAGGCTTGAAGACCTTGAGGAAGACGGAGGACAGAAGCAGTAAAGCAACTTTGGACTCTGATAATAAACTACCGTCAAAAGTAATTGAAGAGCTTAATGTAGTTCTACAGCGAACAAGAACGCTTCCAAAAGAGCTTCAAGATGAGCAGATTTTGCCGAGAGAAATAAAATGAATTTTCCCACAGACTGTTATTTTAAAGTATTACATACAGTGTTCATGCTCAAACCACACACCAAACTATATGGTGATTCTTGGTTTGTGAAATTTCCCTGTCTAGGCCTAAACACTGAAAGAACATTTTAAATACGATGTATATATGTGATGAGTGTAAAATTAACATTATTTTGGTCTGAACCTAGCTTGTAAAGTTCAACTGTTTAACCTTGTGTAAGAAGATATTGGGTTGCTTAGAGTAACCAACACTTCAAAAATAGTGCTCTATGTGGTATAATTTATGAGCAGAAGTCTCCAGTCATATTGTATAAAATATTGTGTATAAACCAGACCATACAAAACTGTATGTAACACATTTTGCACTTTGAGACACCTTGTAAATTAAGTTACCATATGTTTTTTAGGTTTACATAGGAGGAAAGAAAGGGAAATAAATTGAAAACGGGGAAGGATTTATTTTAGTGGCTGCCTAACAACACAGATGTTTGCATAAGAGACAAGGAGTTAATAAATGCCCTGAAATCCAAGGAGGCGAGTTAAGATTCATTGTAGTTCACTTAATAGGAAACTGCCTGTTAAGGGAAAAGGCAAGTGTTCTGTTTCCCGAGAGTAATCTCTGGCGAACAGGCATGAGTAATGGCACTGATCCTTCTTACTTCGTGTTGAGTGCACACGCCGCATCGCGCATTCACTGCACTTCAGTTCTTTGGCGGTAGCTCTAAGGAGAGCTTTATGCTGCGCTGGAGGAGTGGTTTGGAAAGGACCTGGCACCAAGACCATCCGCACTGTCGCTGTGCACCGGCAATGGTTTGAGAGTCCCTCGCTATATTTCTGGTACAAAGTGAATTCATGATCACAGGGTCTTGCTGTGTAATTTGTTGGTGCTGGGCTTTGTATGTTTATTTTCTGTTATTTATAAAAGGTTAGAATAGTTTCTTCCAGCATGTCAGAATCAGTTGGAATAGCCCAACCTAACATTTTGTTTGGGGGGATGGCTTCCTCTGCCCATTGAGGAACTTCTAGCCAGAAGTCAGAATGTACTCGAGGACAGTGAGTTCGGGATCTGAGTTCACACTGGGAGTCCATGGGGGTGTAGAGTCCATGGGATTGGCTGCTAATGGCAAATTTGGAGCTTTGAGTCCACCCAGAAGCTCCTTGGAAAAGATGCCTGGTGATCTACGTCCCCCAAATCAGTGCTTTAAAAACCCTACAGAGCATGGTTCTGTTCTGACATACACTCCGTGAATCAGTTCATTTGACAGTAAATGATGGTGATGATAGTTCACGTTTCATTCAGGCCTTGGAAAGAAAATATTAATCTCACTTTATTGAACTTTTGTAGTTGTTCAGTTGCCGAGTCATCAGTTCCAACTCATGGCGACCACCCTCAGGTCAAGTGCGTAACCTTTTGAGTCCATCCACTGGTTCCAAATAGTCGTAGAACCTGGATTTTTATACCACGTCAGTAGTAGTGGTTTTCCTAAGACCCAAATGCAAAATAGCTGCCTGGCATCTCTTTCTAATTGTGTCAGGTGTGGTGACCTTTCAGAATCATTTAAGCAAAGCCTTATTCCTAGCATTTCTCTTGTCTATCAGTTATCAAAGTTTGTCTAAGTGCAGAGACCCATACCTCAGAGAGCCCAATAATAGTTTGGTGATAAGCTATGAAGTTTTATGACCATTCGTATTTGGAGGTGATACAAGATAATTTGCCACAGGGAGGGGCATTTTATGTATTCTTTATATCCAAATTGTAATTAAAGGGAAAACTGCCGGTCAGTTTATGATATTGATGGTAGTATTGGCACTACTAGAGTACCTTCGGGAAACGTGGGGAGAAAAACTAATCTTAAAGTATTGTTTCTAACAAATATTTATATTTTTTTATTCAAAAGGGGTATTTGACTTTGTTGGCCTGTTTGTGAGAAAGTACCTAGAGTTTTAACCTCTGTCATCTGGATTTTTCTTATACCTAAACTTAAAATCAAATGGTTTGTGTATCTTCTTTCCCTGTGTAAATGTCCCCTTTTCTCAAGTATAAGATAAGGGCTACTGATGACATACATTTGGAGTAAAAATTAAAATTGTATTTACAAGTCCACTTGAATGTGACTGTTGCGTTTCTCCATTTTCAAAGCGTTGAAGGTTGTTTTGAAGTAATTCAGATAGGTTTTTAATATTGAATTTATATAATTCAAAACGAATAAGCTATTTTATAGCACTTGTTATGACCATTGTTTTACTTTAAATGACAGATATATGCAGGCATGACACAGAAAGAATTGATGCCACTCTGACTTTCACAGCCCAAAGTTAATTAATAGAGATGGCTTTTCAGTATTTGATTTATAAACAAATCTTTGCCTGATGACTCATGAAGTGGCACTGAGAGTTCAAAATGAATCAAAGTAATTGAAGTAAATATAACTCCTGTATGTAACTATATTAGCTCCGAATTTACATGATTCAGAAGACAGTTTCTAGTTCTAAAATACACAGGACTTATATTGCTAAAAGTTTTTCAACTACATCAAATTTACTTGGACAGATTGCTGAGTATAATCACCTAATTTTATCACAAAAAGTGCATTTAAAATGTGCTGAAACACTCGACACATACATGAGTATATATGGTAATGCTTATTTTAAGCTTTCTAGACAACAAGATTATATTCATACTTATCTCCTAAAAGAAGTTCAATGAAGGTTTGTAATATATTTTCTAGTTCTTATTTGGTCAAAGTTGACACTTAAAAAAATTATTTTAATGAAATCATTTTATTGGGGGCTCATATAGCTTTTACCACAATCCATGCATACGCCTATTGTGTCAAGCACATTTTTACATTTGTTAAATCATCATTTTCAAAACAATTTCTTTCTACTTGAGCCCTTGGTATCAGCTCCTCATTTTTTCCCTCCCTCCCTCACCCTCCATCTCTCACAAACCCTTGATCATTTATAATTTTTTTCATGTCTTACACTGTTCGATGTCTCCCTTCACCCACTGTTCTGTTGTCCGTCCCTTAGGGAGGGGTTTAAATGTAGATCATTGTGATCAGTTCCCCCTTTCTCCCCACCTTTCCTTTACCCTCCTGTATCGCTACTCTCATTATTGGTCCTGAGGGGGTTCTCTGCCCTGAATTTGCTGTGTTTCCAGCTCCGATCTGTACCTGTGTACATGCTCTGGTCTAGCCAGATTTTTAAGGTAGAATTGGGATCAGAATAGTGGGCAGGAGGAAGCATTGAAGAACTAGAGGAAGTTGTATGTTTCATCGATGCTATACTGGACCTGGACTGGCTCGTCTCTTCTTTGTGACCCTTCTGTAATGGGATGTCCAATTGTCTACAGATGGGCTTGGGGTCTCCACTCCGCATCCCCCCTCATTCACATTGATATGATTTTTTGTTCTGGGTCTTTGATGCCTGGTATCTGATCCCATTGACATCTCATGATCACACAGACTGGTGTGCTTCTTTCATTTGGAATCTTGTTTCTTAGCTAGATGGTTGCTTGTTTATTTTCAAGCCTTTAAAACCCCAGATGCTATATCTTTTGATAGCCAGGCACCGTCAGCTTTCTTCACCACATTTGCTTATGTACCCATTTTGCCTTTATTAGAACAAAGTGGTCTTGCATTGGGGGAGTGCTTGAGTAGAGACCCAATGTAAGTTGACACTTCTTAACAGCTGTTTTCCAATGTGCTTCAATCAAATTTTCAGACCCAAACAAACAAACAAGCTCATTTACCATCATCAAGTCAATATCCCCTTACCGCATCCCTAAAAAAAGGTAGAACTGCCCCTGTTTCCAAAACTGTAACTGTTTATGGGAGCAGAAAGCCCTGTCTTCTATAATCCTAAAATAGATTACCACACTAGTGTCAGCCTCATAATAACTGGTTAGCAAAATGTTAGAGGCCACAAGTTAGGTTCCAATTTATAGCAACCCTACATACAACAGAATGAAACACTGTCCAGTCCCTTGCTGTCCTCATAATTGTCGTGTGTGAGCCCATTGTTGCAGCTGCTGTTCCAGTGCATCTCACTGAGAGCTTCCTCTTCATTGGTCCTCCACTTCACCAAGATGCTGTCCTACTCCATGATGAAGGTCTCTGAAGATTGCACATCCAAAGTACCAGAGGCAAAGTATCATCATCTTGCTTTATAGCTGCACTTAAGCCAAAACAGACATGCGCATTCTTCGGACAGTCCATGGTATATTAAACATTTTCCACCAACACTAAGCTGAATGCACCAGTTCTCTAGTCTTCCCTATTGTGAAGCTTTCCCATGCATATGAGGTGATGCACCTCAATCTTCAATGCAGTAATTTTGCTTTCGAATGCTTTCAGAAGGTCTTCTGCAACAAAGTTTGTCCAATTAAATGCATTCTCTGATTTCTTGATGGCTGCTTCTCTCAGTATTGACAGTGAATCCAAATAAAATCTCTGAACATTTTGATCTTTTCACTTTTTTCATAATGGTATTTATTGTTCCAGTTATAGGATTTGTTTCTCTTGACATTGATTGGCGATCCTTTATGCAGGTTCTACAGTCTGCTATTCATCAGTGTTTCAGATCTTCCTCACTTTCAGCAAGTCTCTCCTACATCTCCGACATCGTCTTTCTCCAAGCCTAATGCCACCTTCTTTATATAGCCCAGCGTCTAGTATTTTCTCAGCATACAAATTGGATAAGTACAGTAAAAGTATGAGCTCTTGATGCACACATCTCCTGATTTTTTAAACCATGCAGGATCCCCCTTTTCAGTTTTTAACCACTGCCCCTTGATATATTCAAGATTCCACAAGGAAATATTCCAAAATTCTCATTCTTCTCAAAGTGATCCATAGTTTATTATGAACCACACTGTCTAATGGCTTTGAATAATCAATGAAACACAAGTCAACATCTTTGTAGTATTCTTTGCTTTCAGTCAAAACTCATGTGATAGCAGCAATGATAGCCTTTGTTCTACACCCTCTATCAATCCAGCTTGAAATTGTATCAGTTCCTCCAGGGCCATGAATTGTTCGTGGCTTCTCTAGCCATAGTTAGGTTCTGTTATATGCAGCAAATTATGAGTCTGGGTAAGAAAATGAAGTAAGCTATTATATGATTCAGCAGTGAGCGATTGTCATCCTTTGGGTATAAAATGAACCTTCTCAGAAACAGAAGGACAGACCTCACTAACAGCATGAGAGAAGAGCCAGAGAGGGATCAAGTCCTTTGGTCCCTGAGATGCCTGCACATTGAACCTCCTTCATCTAGGAGGCAGTTTGGACACCAGAGGAATGGCACAGGAATAGCAACAGCAGAGCCAGCAAATGAGACAAATGGAGCAAACATTGCAGTCCATAGAACAAGTTAAGCTCAGTGCTCTGGGCTGGGAGGCTGGCTGGTAGAGTGGGTTGCCTCTGCATGTTTAATTCACAAAGCTGAGTTTTTGACCTAGGGAGCTGAGGTTGAGTGCCTTCTCAGTGCGGTTTATAGCAGAGTGGCATGCTGCTTAGGCAATTACTGGTAGCTGAAGAGGATCTTTGCAACATTGCCAGAGCAGGTCAGCACCACGCCTGGAGGCTGAAGGCCAGAGTCCTGAATAACTGTATCCTGAGCATTATTCCCCCAAATTGTAACCTGTTGGGCCTTTCCCTAAAATGGCCCATTATCCTGAGCTTCACCTATCAGTTTTGTGTGACTGTTGCCATAAATTATAAAACCCAGCAGAAAAATAGTGCTGTGGCAGATAGAGCAATGAGTGTATGGGAAACAAAGTGGCTCCCTGTCAATGTGCTGCTCCAACTGTTTGTGACTACTCCTCAGCGACATTTGGCTTGCATATGATGTTAATGATATTCAGCTGTACCCACATTCTCTTGAGTGACCTTTCTTTGGACTAGGCACGGATTTGAATCTCTTCCAGTCAATTGGCCAGGTAGGCTTTCAAATTTCTTGGCATAGACTAGTGAGTGTTTCCAGTGCTCTATCAGATTTTGAAACATTTTCATCCATATTTCGCCAAATCCTGGGTCATTTTTTTTTTAACCAACACCTTTAGTGTAGCTGGTACTTCTTTCAATACCATTGGTTCTTTATCACAAACATGCTACCTCTTGAAATACTTGAAGGTCAGCCAATTATTTTTGGTACAGTGACTCTGTGCATTCTGTATGTCCTCTTTTGGTGCTTTTGAAATAGTGCCAGAATAAATAGGAGCCCGGGAGGTTGCCAGGCAACCAAAACTGACTGTGGTAGAACTGCTGCTTCACAGGAAGCCAATCTTAAGGGAAACATTCAGGTTTTTATTTGTTGGCATGGCACAAGTCAAAAAGAATAAAACAGCTGCAATCATCCATTTATAAATGGAACCTGGAAGGTACAAAGTATAACTCCAGGATAATTAGAAGTCAAAAATGAAATGGAATGTACAAAGATCGTATTTAAGACATTAGTGACTTGAAATAGATTGGGTTGGCCGTTTTGAATTTGATAGTTATAAGGTTTACCATGCTGGGAATGACATAGTAATCCTCAAAAGAGCACTTCGAGATCCAGAAAGTCAATGACGTCCTGTGATAGGATATTATCCATGTTCTTCCAGGAAGGCCTCTTAATATGATTGGCATTAAAATTTATTCCAATGCTGAGAAAAATGAAGAATTTGACATCTTTTGTAGTCTGAAGTAGATCAAATATGCAATCAAGATGCATTAGCAAATACAATTGATTAGAATGAAAAAGAAAAGATGAAAACAAAGATAAAGGAATTGTAACTTGCATTGATGATAGAAATGACAGAGTTTGGCGAGACCAATGTATTCATTATTGCAAATGGTTTTTAACAACTTAATTGGAGAATATATATTAAAGTAAAATTTTGCTGATGATTATTCAGCAATGGTTAAAGCAGTACCTCAATAATGAACTGCCAGAAATTCAAGCCAGATTCAGAAGAGGATGAGGGATGTTGGTGATATCAGATGGATTTTGACGGAAAGCAGAGAATGCCAGAAAAGTGTATACTTGGGTTTTATTGATTAGAAAAAATCATTCAACTGTGTGGATCATAACAAACTACAGATAGCCTTGAGAATGTGGGAATTCCAGAACACATTCTTGTGTTCATGCAGAACCAGTACTTGGACCAAGCGACACTCATTTTAACAGAACAAATGGAGTGGTTTAAAATCATGAAAAGTATATCAGAGTTATGCCTTCTCACCATAGTCATTCAATCTGCGCGCAGAGTAAGTAATCAGAAAAACTGGAATATATGTGAAGCGGACTTTGACTGCAGGACTACAGGGAAGTTTTTAAGCAGCCTGCAATACTCAGAGACACGACTGTGTTTGCTGAAAGAGAAGAGGACTTGAAGAACTCCCTGATGAAGATCAAGGACTATAGCCTTCCGTGTGGACTGTAACGCCAAATCATCAGAACTAAAACAGTAGGTAACATCGTGATAAATGGAGAAAAGATCGAAGTTGTCAAGAACTTCACCCAGCTTAGATCCACAATCAATGTTCATGTAAGCAGCAGTCAAGAAATCAAGTGATATGCTACACTGGGCAAATCTGCTCAAGGCCTTTTTCAAGTGTGGATGAGCAAAGCTGTCAGTTTGAGGACTGGCGTGTGCCTGGTCCAAATGTGGTATGTTCAGTTGCTTCATATGCATGAGAAAGTTGGACATTGAATAAAAATATCTGAAAAGAATTAATGCAGTTTATATATGGTGCTAGTGAAGAACATGGAAATAAGCACAGTTAGAATACTTCTTAGAAGCAAGAATGTTGAAACGTCATCTCACATGATTTGGACATATTAACAGAAGAAACAATCCTTGTTTAGACATTATTTTTGGTAAACTACAAGGGCAGTGATAGAGGAAGAACATAAAGGAGATAGATTGACACAGTGGCTATAACAATAGGCACAAACATAACTGAGATGGCACAAGACAAGGAAATATTTCCTAGTGCAGTCAATAGGGTCACTAAGAGTAGGAATCTACTTGATATAAACTGACAACAACGTACATGTGGACCTTGCCACATGGGATAACAGCAATCAAAATAACAGCAATCATACTTCCTTTCTCTAGTCCCTGTGACTTTCCTGGTCCTGGTTCTGCCCAGGGAGGCTTCTCCCTAGTCGTCTTTAGTATTTTGTCCATGGGAGGGGGAGACTCCTGAACACTCCCTCCAACAGAGCCTGCATGGTCTTCCTCCTGGAAGGGGAGAGGAGGCACAGAGCTTTGTAGAGAACAGCCAGTAGACTGCAGGCCCAGAGAGGAACTTCCTTTGGGCCATGCTTCAGGCTCTCTCTCCTTCATCTTTTTATTCTCTCCTCCATTTTCCTGCCCTCCGCTTGCCTTGGGCCTAAGCTCAGCACCGGTACAGATAGATATGCATGTGCTCAGGGCAGTTCCTAGGCCTGGCCGGAGCTCTCAGGGAGGAATTAGATCAACGTTCCAGCATCCTCATGCCTGGCCATCTGGTTTCCTCCTTCAGTTACCCAGCCCAGGCTGGTAGCCACAGGTTGTCCCCTCATGGCTCCGATCCCAGTGCTTGGAGCAGAAAAACAGGGCACTGACAGGAGGCACTGACACTTCTCTCTCTCATATCGGAATTTGCCAGTCTTAAAGGGTACTGCATCCTGGTTGGCTGGACATCGCCAGACCTGAAGGGACTACGGCGCCCTCCTCTCTTTCATGTTGTCTGGATGGATTTGGCAGTAAGACCATTTGGTCTGCTGGACCCCAACACACTGCTGGGTTTCTTCACCAGCTGCTTTTTCAGAGATCAGAATCAAGGTGTTGGGTGTGCTGCTGTAACTCACAGCGCCCCTAGTCTTGCCTCTTAGCTTCCCCTTCCCTCAGTCCAAGCAGGACTTGCCAGGCCTCTTGCTGACGCCTGAAGGGGAGAGCCTCAGCCCCTCCGCAGCAGTAGCCTGAGTTGGGGGAAAGTGGGGAGGTTAGGGAAGTCCAGGGCTCTGGGGAGGAAGAGAATGGAGAGGAGTGAGATGGGGCTGGGGCACTTGACCAACTGCTAACCTTGCACGGTTTCCAGCTCCACCCCCATCCCCCTTCAAGCCAGTGAGCTGGGCTTCAGTTCTCCCCAGGCCATGCACACTTTTAATTTATTTGAGAGAAACTCTAATTGTATTTTCACTGCAGTATCTTGTATTTTTTTTTGTGATTTAAGAAATGTGAAGAGAAAATACACAGACACATAATGGCTAAAAAAAAAAAATGGAAAGAGTAGTGGATATTCCCCTCAATATGATCAGCCAAATCAAGGCCAGGGACAAACTTCAGAATAGACCATCAGTTGTTCAGGTTGTGGTTTAAAACTCATGTTCAGGTTGAAGTTGGAGAAAATTAAAATTCCGCCAGAGCCAAAATACAACTTTAAATATATCCCACTTGCTTTTAGAGATCATCTTAAAGATCAGATTCAATGCATTGAACACTAATGACCAAAGACTTGAAGTATTGTGTGAAGACATCAAGAACATTGTGTATAAAGAAAGCCAAAAGTCATTTAAATACAGTACAGAAAAAAATGGCCAAAATAGTTGTCAGATGAATATTTACCTTTGCTGCAAAACATATATGGATGTGGTAGAGCATGTACGGGACAACATTATGGAAACTTCTTAGACATAATGAAACATCTTTGGGGAATAAATCAGGACCACAATTTCAGGGAAAACAAAATTCAGTTGGCAACAGAATCCAGAAAGACAATGTTCCATATCCTACTTTGGTGAATAGTCTATGCGTGTCCTTCTGACGTGCAACCTCTGATGTCTCCCAATAAGGAGGATGTAGAGTGATGCCGATCAAGGACACCTGCACACAATTAGTCCAATGGACTAACGGACTGTGAACAACAGTCTTTAGAACCCTGAGACCAGAAGTACTAGAAGTTGTGTAACTACCACTTCTAAGTGCTCTGAATGTAACCACATTAAAAGGACCTGGGTAGAGTGGGAGGAACATGTGAAACAAAACTCTAAATTGTAAGATAAGGTGTGGAACTCCCAAGACAATAGCATTTAGGCACCCTTCAGATATGGAACTGAACTCTCACCCCTATGCTCACTACAAGTCTATAAAGGAAACAGTGACACTTATGATATATGCACACCTTAAAATAATTAACCAATCGAGATAAAAGGGAAGATTTACCCATGACAAAATATGAAAGGTTTCGGAACGAAGGATGAATGGATATATAAAACACCGGGAAGAAGTGTGGTTTGTAATGTTACTTCGAGGGCACTGCAATGAATGAGAGAGAAAAAACTGTAAGAATTATTGAATGTAAAATGGACGGACTACTCTGTAAAACTATGTACAATAAAAAGTTAAGAGAAACGAGAAACAGATGTCAGAATATACCTACTCGATGGCTGGTATTAATCCAGTTAGCAGTTTTATAATTACCATATATACTCGAGTATAAGCCGAGGGTTTTTTCAACACATTTTTAAATGCAGTTTTGGTGGTAAAAACAGGTGCCTCGACAGATATTTGGGTCGGCTTATACTCGCGTACATATGGTAGATCTAAATTTGAAAGATAATTGTGTTTAGCTGGGTTAATGAGAGAAACAAATCCAGAGACGCTCATCTATGTATAAGAGAGCTTTATATCCGGGCAAAGGTCCCACAAGAATTGAGAACTACAGACCAATATTCCTAATGAGCATCAATGCAAAAATTGTTAACATACTGGCCAATAGTATACAAAAGCATATAAAAATAATAATTCTGTGACCAAGTGGGATTCACACCAGGGATACAGGGAGGGCTCAACATACAAACCCGTATTATTTACCACATTGGCAGGAAAAATGATAAGAACCACATGATAATATCGATAGATGCGGAAAAAGCATTCGACAGCATCCAACA
>NW_022111369.1:83653991-83681241 GCF_000313985.2 Echinops telfairi
GGGAAATAGAGCACTAACCCACCAAGGGGAGGGTATTGTTTATATCTCCACAGGGAAAGAGGGACCAGACTTAAATCCGGTGTTCCAGGATGTGGATGCAGCATGCTGTCATGGAGAGGGGAGCCAGTGGAGGGGTCTGAGGGCCAGACCCCAATCCCAGCTACGTGGACAACTGCCCTTCCCCTCGGAAGAATTATTTCAGAGGACAACACTGAAGCTGCAGCTCAGTGAGAGGGACATGTCTGATCAGAGCACACAGGAGCAAATGAATGGGGAGCAAGAGGGAGTGGAGCACATCCTGGCCCACCAAGCCCGGAGGACGATATCCCCGCATAGAACAGCCAATGCAGAGAGTGGACTATATGGTTTATCCCACAATGAGACATGATGTCCCTCGCTGACCCATGACCCTACGCGGGACAACAGTGGAGTCTCAGTGTCAGGATTGGCCCAGTCTGACCCAATCACACCGAGGCAAAACAGCCAGAGGGAGAGCAATGGGGGAGCAGAGCAGGGAGCTCCTGAGGGAGTGCAAAGGATAGACTTTGGAGCCAGAGCATGGCACCCCATTGGACTCAACTGGAGGACACTCCTAGAGGTCAAAAAACAGACCTTAATATATTTACAAGGTTTTCTTATTTTTAGTTTTTCTTCTTATTTTTTTTAATTAATTAATTTTAAAAAATTTTGGTCATTGGTTTTCTTTGTTGTCATCGTTGTGTTCTCTTTTGTCGCTTCGTCTTGCTATGCCTTGTTTTTCTGTGCATATTATTATCTCTGTAGGTCTATGTAGATAAGATAGGCTAGATGAACAGTCTGGAGGAGAAAACAACGGGACCGATGGTTGAAGGGCGGGGGATGGGAGAGGGGTAGGTCGGGGAAAGGAGCTGGTGTTGACCAACCCAGGGACAAGGGAACAACAAGTGATCCAAAATTAGTGGCAAGGAGGGTGTGAGAGGCCTGGTGGGGATTCAGGAAGGGCAATGTAACTGAGATAAATTACTAAAACCCAAATGAAGGCTGAGCATGATAGTGGGACAAGAGGAAAGTAAAAGGAATAGAGGAAATAACTAGGAGGCAAAGAGCATTTATAGAGGTCTAAATATAGGCATTCACATATGTAAATATATATAGGATGATGGGGAAATAGATTTATATGCATATATTTATAGGGTTAGTATTAAGGCAGCAGGTGGACATTGGGCTTCCACTCAAGTACTCTCCCAATGCAAGAACACTTTGTTCTATCAAATTAGCATTCCATGATGCACACCTTCCTGACATGATTGCTGAAGCAAAAGTTTGCATAAGCCAATGTGGTGAAGAAAGCTGATGATTCCCAGCTATAAAATGATATAGCTCTGGGGTCTTAAAGGCTTGCAGGTAAACAAGCAGCCATCTAGCTCAGAAGCAACAAGCCCACATGGAAGAAGCACACCAGCCTGTATGACCATGAGGTGTCAAAGGGATCAGGTATCAGGCATCAAACAATGAAAAATCATATCATTTGAAATGAGGGGGAGCGCAGAGTGGAGACCAAAGCCCGTCTGTAGGTAATGGGACACCCCCTTACAGAAGGGTCACTGGGGAGGAGATGAGCCAGTCAGTGTGTCGTGTAGCAACAATGAAACATACAACTTTCCTCTATTTCCTAAATGCTTCCTCCCCCTCCACTATCATGATCCCAATTCTACCTTACAAATCAGGCTAGACCAGAGGATGTACACTGGCACAGATAGGAAATGGAAACACAGGGAATCCAGGACAGATGATCACTTCATGACCAGTAGTGAGAGTGGCGATACCAGGAGGGTGAAGGGAAGGTGGGTTAGAAAGAGGAAGCTGAGTATAAGGATCTACATATAACCTCCTCTCTGGGGGATGGACAACAGAAAAGTGGGCTAGGGGAGACATCGGACAGTGTAAGACATGACAAAATAATAATAATAATTTATAAATTATCAAGGATTTCTAAGGGAGGGGGGCTCAGGGAGGGAGAGGGAAAAATGAGGAGCTGATACCAGGGCTTAAGTGGAGAGCAAATGTTTTGAGAATGATGAGGGCAACAAATGTACAAATGTGCTTGACACAATTGATATATGTAGGGATTGTAATAAGAGTTGTATAAGCCCCCAATAAAATGATTAAAAAATAAAGAACAAGCTTTATATCAAGAAGTAATTATATATCAAGCAAACATCCCAGTCCTGTTCAAAGCAAGCCCATAAATCTGATATTAGTCCATAAGTCTGATACTAGTGCACAAATGCCTCTTCAGATTCACACAGCCATATGCAATGATGCAGAATGCAGGAAGATCACTGGTCGGTAGATGCATAGTCTTGTGGATCCAATGGCCATGGACATATCTTCAGGGCTCATACAGGTCTTATCGTGGCTCATCAACAAGACGGTGAAGGCAGAGAGAGACAGTGGCACGCTTCCAGAGAGCCATTTCTCTTGGTGGCACCTACAAATGAGGTCATCAAGCTGCAACCTGATTGACAGGCTGAACTTCACCCATATCTTCTCACATTTTGACACACACACAAAAAAATTTTCACAGTCTACCACTTGCCAACTTCGCACTTTTACACAATTCTTTAACCACATATAATTTTTAGAACAAGGACAATAGTAAAATCATATTTGTGCCTCACAGGATAAACTAAATGCAAATAAGATAAAATGTGCCAGCATCATTTAAAGATAACACTTTATAAGCAAACAACAAAAAAATATTCTATGCTTAACAAATGCAGTTTTGTGAATACATACACCATAATCTTAAAATCCTATGAACATATTTCCTCACCCATTAAAGTGTGTAAGCCAGCCACTTCATGCCTTTAGACCCTCCATTTTGGTTATCCAATTTCTATACAGTCCACTTATATCGCCCCATTGATTTGATGAGACAAATATGTTCTTTGAAGTGGAAAGCCTTCATTCCAGTTGAAACCTTGCGATTCCACATCCATAAACAAAGTCAAACTCAAGACAGGCCATCCATAAAGTCAGTAAAAATATACCCCAAGTCATCGGCTCAAAAATCTTACCTTCATCTTGCCAAGTTCTGGTCAAGTCAATGTGAGCCACCTCACTTAGCCTCACCAGGGTGCCCATTGGCCACCTTGCCTTTTAACCATGGGTGCCTCAATAACCCTTGCCCCCTTGGGCGAAGCCATCCTATAGGCTCTGTTTGCACACAACTCTTTAAACTTCAGACCAGCCAACCTGCTCTCATCTTCTGCTCTCGTCCCTGTGAACCAGGTCCACAGGTGTCAGTGGCCAGAATCAACTTGTCTCTCTATTGCTACTTTTACTACTTCCACTGAACAAGTGGATCCAGGTGGACACCTACCGAGCTTTTCGGACTGCCTGCAGGTTCCCTTTAACATTCAGTCCTAGAGAGGAGAGTTCCTTGATGGCTCCAGTTTTTTCCAACTTCAGGCACAATCCTCTAGTTCAGCAGTTCTCAACCTGTGGGTCATGACCCCTTTGGGGGTCGAACCACCCTTTCACAGAGGCCACCAGATTCATAACAGTAGCAAAATTACAGTTATGAAGTAGCAACGGAAATGATTTTATGGTTGGGGGGATCACCACAACATAAAGGGTGGCAGCATTAGGAAGGTTGAGAACCACTGCTCTAATTCAAAATTCAAAAAGTCAAATAGTTCCTTTGTTTTCATTTCAGTCTGCCAAGAGCTCTCTCAGCAATTCTGTTCACACACAAATGTAGTGAGCACTCATGCACTGGGTGGGGCTTATCTTTTCAGAACCTTCTTTGCAGGAGTGTCCTATACCCATTTAAAGATCCAATGTGATGGCTGACAGCAGGGGCCTTAAAAACTCTATTCTTACTTGCCAATAATCATTTATATCACACATTATATCAATAACAATAGTTAGAAGAAGTCAATATGATTCTGATACAGGCAGATCCTAAACTCAATTCTTAAAACCATCAAATTAAATCCTTTCTTAACTAACCTATCCCATTCATATGCAAGGCCTTAGGCCTCTGGCTCTATCAACCACAGTGTGGCCTTCTGTCAGCCATTTATATCAAGCAGCATGGTCCTAGAAGAGAACTTCAAGGGTCATTTTCTCCCCCTAAGCTAAAATTTTACATTTATCACATTCATTTCAATCATTTCAGTTTGGAATAACCAAAGACAAATTCTAGGAATCAAAATCTTCACTTCCCACGTCCTTTCCAGAAAACAGTTGAGTAACCTGCATGATCATATCTGACCTGGGGCTAGCCAGAGAAAAATTACCATAAGGCAGAGGTCAATACAGAGTGCTATTGATTATCCCCCTGGAGCATAACATTCTTCCATTAATATTGTCTTTGATTAGCACCTGGTACTAATTTTTTAAAGCCCTGTTGGGAGAGGGATATTGGGCCAATGTAGGCTAACTCCATATCACAGTACTTGAATAATTCACTTGTACAGAATCAGTTCTCTCCTGACTGGATACTATTTACACTAAACAAGTGGGTTAATTGTCAGGGTAAATTTACAATAAGGAGCACTCACAATGTCAGTCACAGGTTTGCTGAATAATACATATCTTAATGTAGCATGTATGTAGCAAGACCATGTTTTTCAGCCTACCAACAGTTCAACAAGCACAATAGAGCTGTCGACTGCTTCCTGAGACAACATGCGTTTTCCAACATACGTCCTTAGGTTACAAGTGTGCCTGAGGTGGAGTCCAGTTCATCTACTGGAGTTTCCATATTACTGATGTAGCCTCTGGAGCATGCTGTGTGCGCTCAAGATCCAGGTTTCAATGTTCCCGTGTTCCATGGCACCCATCCTGGGTCCCCATGATGCACCCAGAAGCCCAAGTCAATATGGCCCATTTGGTGCATACCGCCAGGGACATTACCCCCCTAGGGTCTCCAATAGCATTTTCAGTCATTCTTAACCCCAACTGGAGGTCACTCCTCCCTCTTTTTCTACCAGCAGTCATGCATTTGTGTTCCCGCAGACATGTCTCCCTTTCCCCGATCTGGACTTGTTTTCCCATCAGTATCCCTCACCCCTCTGTCCAGGGGAACCTCATGATATGAGGCGGCCACTCAGTAGACAAGATCCCCTTCCCCCTCTCTTGACCATTTGATCCCAGGTGACTCGATGTGCCCTCAGGCAATGTGACCTTCAAAGTCTTTTTCTAGACTGGATTGTGTGTGATTCCTTGCACCGGTCAGGCTCTTTATCAGGCTCTCTGGCCCCCCTGGCCAGCACACTGGGTGCTCAATAAGGCTGAGTTTGGTCCCGTTCTGTTGCTTGTTCCTACAACTATACAGTATTTGTCCTTTTGTGATTGACTAACTTCACTCAGCATAATGTCTTCTTGAATTCTTCATGTCTTGAGGTGTTTCATAGTTTCATCTGTTTTTTCGGGATGCATATTTTTCCATTGTGGGTATATACCAGGGTTGTTTTTTTTAATCTGATTTTCTACTGATGGGAATTAAAGGTGTTTCTCACTTCTTGCTATTGTGAACTGTGCTGCAGTGAACATGGCGAAGCATACATCTGTTCATGATTTGTTTCTAATTTCTTTTGTGTATATGCCCAGTAATGGTATTGCTGGGTCATTGGTAGTTCAGTTTCCATCTGCTTTCAGAATCACCATATTACCTTCCACGGTAACTATAAGTATTTTCAAGCCCACAAGCAGTGGGTCAGAGTTCAGATCTTACCATACCCTCTCCAGCATTTGTTGCGCTCAGTTTTTTTTAAAATTGAGCTACACTTACGGGAGTTAGATGGTATATCATGGTTGTTTTCACTTGCATTTCCTGATTGCTACTGAACTCATAGCATTTCCTCATGTGTTTTTTAGCCATTCGAGCATCATCCTTTGTGAGTCATCTGTCCGGATCCTTTGCCCACCTTCTCAGAGAGTTATTCGCTTGGTTCTTCTTGTAGGCTTTTCACAATCTGTGGGCTCTCTTTTTGCTCTTTTAATGAAGTGTTTGATATATGCAAGTAGACACTAACTTAAAAAAAAAGTTTGTTTTTTTACTGTATAAACACTTTCTTTTTTGGCTACTTGGAAAATGGAAAATTAGAAATATTTTTATTTTATTGAGAGAGATAGAAATGTCTTTGTAAATTGGAGAGTCAAGGCTTCAATATATGTGTGATAACTTTTCACTAAGTAGATCATCACTTTTAAGATGGTGTAGCACTGTGATCCATAGATGTTGTAAAAATGGTTGTCTTGGGTAGGATTAGAACTGGATTAGGAACATGATGGCTGAATTTTCTGGCATGAATTTTAATGCTTCATTTTCTGATAGAGGTTTAAGTTTCACAGAAATATACATTTGTCAAAACTAAGTTGTGGTAGTCGCACAATCTGTTGTCAATTTAAGGATTAAGAGTGTAGGGGTGGAGTCTAGGCTGTTAACCTGGAGATAGCCAATGAGGCTTCTGTGGGCATGGCCTTCTCCTGAGAATTCTGGGAAATCTGGTACTTCCTCCTTGGAGGTGGATGACACCTCTCTCTCTTTCTGCTATTCCCTGGGAGACATTGCAGAAGACAAGCCAAATGGACGCAACCAGATCTCAGAAGCTGGAGAAGCCACAGAGAGACCCCTGCCAGCGATGAGATGTTTCCAATGACACCGGATCCAAAGAGTTTCTACCCACTGGCTTGTGATTGTCCTGCAATTGGCTTCATTGCATGTGTTTCATGAGTCTGAAGAAGACTTTATAGATTGGTTTCCGATATACAGGCTAATATCAGACTTATGGCCTTGGACTAGACTGGTTGGGATGCTTTCTCAATGTTTAATTGCTCTTGTATATAAATCTCTTCTTATACACATATGTGTCCATGGATTTGCTTCTCTAGTCTACCCAGACGAACACATAGGTGATGTACATTTAATATATGTCGAACCCACTAACAATCTGTGTTAAAAATATAAGGCTGTCTGGTCCTTAAACAATGCACAGAAATGAAAACCCAAAGGAGATCCTATGGGCTCACTATAAATAAGACGACTCAATGGCAATGTTTTCTGGTTTTGATTGTAACTATTGTTTGGTCTTCTCTTTATGTATGCATGAAGTGTCTGGTAATGATTGAAATATTCTTAACACAGAAACATGAAGGACAAACTAATAACCCTGTAGGTTATCATAGCCTGTAGCTGGACCCTGTGGTTAGGCAACTTCAAATTGTTAGAAAGGACTGCTGGTACAGTTCTAGGGAATGTTTCCCCTATATGAGGGTAAGTAACAAAAAATTACTACTAGGGTCCCAGTTCATACGTACATGGAATTATCCCAAAGAAAATCTACTAAATGTGTCCCTCTGGTAAGTGGGTGTTTGCAGAGAAGGTCTCTCAGTGGTACACTTGTCTCTGTCTCAATAGGGAGCATTCTTTTTTAAAAAGGTGGAATCAAAACAGTAACTTCTGAGGGGATCTGTTTGGCCAGTCAAATTTAGGGCAGAAATGTCAGCTCAAAGGCTATTATAAGTGTTTGGGGGTGACTCCTAAGAGGTAATTTGATAGCTTTTCTCAAAGGACACAGGATGACCAGGAGGCTTATTTTGAAGCAGTTTCAAGAAAATTGAAAATTGCATCCATGAGAAAAATGCCAGAACAACTGAACCCCGGAATTTTTCCATCATGACAATGCATCTGTTCATCCCGCAAGGTTATCAGGGTCTCTCATATGAGAATTACATTGTGAAATCATACTGCGTGCAACCTATCACACTGATCTTGACCCCTCAGACTTCTGTTTGCTTCCACAACTCAACATTTCAAAGAACACAAATTGAGTCCTTAGATTCAAAAAATGTTGTTTTGACCTGGCGTAAATTGAGGAATACAAAAGGAACAGCTACATGGATATCACCTTCAGGGATACATGGAGTATATGGTGACAAAAGTAGCTTCACACTTTTATAGCTCCTTCAAGGCCCGACCGGCAGGGTCGTCGTCCTTCCTTTGCGAGTTCTGGTTTGTTTTAATTTACATTGTGGAATCTCTCAGGTGTTTCACCTTCTGGACGACAGGCTCCCTTCCACTGGGACATAGAGGCAGGGTCCAGGTACTCTGTGCTTTCTGTCTGACCGTGAAGTACGTCCATCTGCAGAGGGCAAGTGGCAGGTCCACTGAGAGCCCTGGCCCAGCCAGGGGACAGTGTCCACGGAACATGAGTGTCTGTCAAATGGGTGCTAGCAGCAGAACATGTTGTTCTTCCCTGGAACTCCTCTGTGTGGGACGGGGCAAATGGAGGCTGTTGGGGTGGCGGCTATTAAGCTAACTAGGGAACGGGCAGGAGAGACGGGCACCCACTGGAAGCAGAGCTCAATCACTCAGGGCAGCAGGAAGGGTTTGCATTTTAAGAGGCCTTGGAAGTGGAATGAAGGAGCAAGAGGAGGAGGCCGTGAGCAGGGGAAAGGCTTCTGGGGAGGCCTGGTCGCTAGGGTGCAATTTCGATGAAGCTATACCGTGTGGTGAAGGTGAAGTCCCCGTCTGCCTCCCTGAAACATTCAGTAACATCGACCTCACTCCCAGTATGTTTGGAGTCGGAGCTGGTCCTGGGGATGCATGCGAGGACATGCTAAGCCTCAAGGGGAGTGTCGGGCAAGGGCAGGGGCTGCCCCCACGGTGGTCTGTAGCATCCAAGACACACAGAGAACAGATGCTCCAGTTGGGCCAGAGCAGGGTTCCCAGGGCCCTGCCCCCTTTATTAATAGAGATTTCTACAATTGTGTAGCAATGCATTTTTTTTTTAACTTAGCCTCATATAAGTAAGTCATGCTGTGTCTACTTGATTCAATTGTGTTTTAAGCCAACATTAATTTGCCGGCACAATCACCTGGTCAGCCCATCTGAAAGTTTCAAATATGATAGACACAGAGTGACGTCTTCAAAACCCAGCCACTCTTTCCCTTGTAACGGACAGAGGGCAGTGTCCTCAGGATTCTGCACACCAAGCTGAGTAGATTTTGACTCTCAGTAGTGATTTAAAGGAAATTCCTTTGCTAAACTTAATGTGATATTATTTATATCGTTCGAATTTTAAAGCAACTCGTGACTCTCCTTAGCAGGCTGATTATGCTGTTAAACGTTCTGTTGAAGTCCGGGATAGCCACCCATCTCCCAGAGCTGCTTCATGGCAACAGGCTGAGTGCACTTGCTACTGCGGAAGCCAGCAAAGCTGCTGAAGGGACAGCCACCCATATTCTATGTAGGAATACGATATACTTTCATTATTCATCATCATGACATTACGGAAGAGAGAGAGATTTTAACATCTTGTGTTCATACTATTACAAATAGGACTTTTTGCATATAGGAGGGGGTACCCTCACCCCACCCCACCCCCAAATGGAATTGCGCCGCTGGGTGGAGCTGAGCTTTTGTAGTGCACATTTTTCCCACTAGGTGAGCATACAGCTACTCTGTCTGAATTAGTGCACCCAGTGGTGTCGCCTGGGAGGGTCTCTCTGGTCACAGTGAATTTTTTCATAAAAGTAGTTTTACTCAAGCCTCACTTGCTGTGATGGGCAATTTAAGAGAACAGTGTGTAGCTATGAAATTTTGTTTCCTGCTCAGGAAAAATGCTACAGAAGCTGTTGTGATGTTGAACACAGCTTACAAGGACAGTACAATGGGAAAAACTCAAGTGTATGGGTGGTTTCCTCATTTCAAAAGAGGCAAAATGTCGATTGATGACAAACTTAGTTCTGAACATCCATCAAAACTTCCAGAACAGACAAAAGTGTCAACTCTTAGTGCATTTGGTGTTTGTTCTACCTGTGGCAAATGAGGGACTGATTTTGCCACCTTGACAATGCACCTGCTCACACAGCCATGTCAATATGCCAAATTTTGGCAAGAAACAGGATGTCTCTCTTGCCCCACATACCTGACTCACCTGACCTTGCTCTGTGTGACTTCTTTTTGTTTCCACAAATGAAGAGGGACACAAAAGAACAGTAACTTGATGATGTGGAAAGGTGAAGATAAAGCAAGGTAGGTGCTGCCAGGCATCCAAATAGATGAATTTGGAAAATGTTTCCAAAAATGGAATTGCATATTTGACAAATGAATTAATTGTAATGGAGAGTACTTTGAAGGAGATAAGGTTGTTTTGTAAAAAAAAACAAATGTAAATACAATAGCTTTGGAAAAAATGCCAGTTTTGCGGTACGCCCTCTTATGTATACTTCTTTCAGTGTTTTTATTAATTATTGGGAGTTAAACGATATATCACATCCAGTGGTGCTGTGTAATTGCTACTATGTCCAGTTTCCAAACATTCTTTTTCTTCCTAGACTCCTTGACATCATCTCCCTTTTGCCACCACCACCACCACCACTGTACTACACTCCGCCTACACCCACCGAAACCCTTCTTCTATTTGCTATCCCTATAGGTTCATCCGTCATGGGTTTCATAGACCAACAAATAGAAAAAAAATATACAACACAACTTCAAGAGGCTGACTCCCAATGACATAACACCTCTGAGATAAATGCTAATATAAACAAACAAACACAAAACAAAACACAAAAACAGCAAATGTTGAAAACCAGATCAGGGTGCATTAGAGGGGGGATCAGCTGACAAAGTTTTACCTGCTCAAGTCAGGTTTATCCCTTTGACGTCTATACTCATCTCCAGTGCACTCTGTTTAGTCATCACTGTCTTTCCATCCCAATTATGGATAGAGGGAGATCACCGGAGGCTTATTTCCTATGTAGTTTCCACAAATGTATCTTGGGTTCCCACTGTCATCCATAGCCTTCTTCAAACTAGATTCTCACAATTTAGGATCTAACTGATGATGGCATGCTTCCTCCATGTGGACTTCATTGACATCTCACTTAGATGGCTGCTTGTTTGGAGACAAGCCTTTTAAGACCCCAGACACTATTATATCTGATAACCAAGACACTATTATATCTGATAACCAAGCACCATCTAATTTATCACCATCTTTTTGCTTCCCCTATCTTCAATGTTCCCTTTCTGAGGGCGAGTTTGAGCAGTGCCATGATGTAAGAACTAATTTTTCTTAAGTTGGAGCTAGGATTTAGTTTGAACACCAAAACCATCAAAATAGGACTTTAGTATCATATCTTATAAGGACCTTATTACTTCCTTCTTAAATTGCTATAATTAAATTACAGGCACATCAACTAAAAGAAAAGTCCCCAAATAAAGAATTTAGAGAAAGTAACCTTTCTATTTCAGCTTCTAAATAGGCTGCTTCCTAAATGATTGGGTTCCCTGTTACAACACAAGTGTTGTAGAGGAGCCTCTAGAAAAATCAATATAAAACTGTTCCCATGAAAAGTAATATATGAATCCACCAATGATCTGCTTTTAAGACATGAGCTCAGCTCAGGCCGATGAAATGGAAAAACATTAAAAGGCAGGTATTTATTCCCAAAACGCAGACACTAAACTATGACTAGAACCCGATATTGAAATTGTTCTCCCTAAACTTTTGCCAGCTTTATGATGAGGATTTTATATGAGAAAATTCATCTGATAAAAGAAATGTTAATGATAAAATACTGATGAAATAGATACTGAAAAAATCCATATGGGGAAAATGATCTGAGACAGCTGAGCCTGTGACTTCTTTATTCCCTGTTTGCCATTATGATAACCCGGGAAGCTTCTTAAAACTCCTACATAAAGCAAAGGACTTCCAGTTTTCTGTGTTAGAAGACTTGTAAAAATTTGCATCCTAGACGTTCTGAATTATTTTCCTATTTGCTTTCCCTAAAGTCTGAATGTGCATAGTCAAAAATCACTGGGGGCCAATATCGGCTTTCACTTCTGGATTGTTACAATTGTTTTATTGGTATTTAAAACTTAAAAAAATTTTCACCCACTCTCCCTGGGAAATATCTTTTGTTCTCTGGCTCTAAGCCTGAATGACAATTAGATTTTCTCTAGCTTCCACCCTTAAAAGGTGGAAAATATATTTTAGTAATTGCTTCTTTTGTAGCAAAGATATGCTTCAAAGCATCACACCTACCTGAGGATCCCCTATGAATTCTTTGAAATTGGGAAATTCATGTTACTGGCTAGGCCATTCAAAAATTATGCAGAATCTTCTCATGCTTTCTCTTTAGTATCCTCGGTCATCCGAATTTATAGAAAGACTGAACTATCTAAAGCAGTCGTTCTCAACCTTCCTAATGCTGCAACCCTTTAATAACAGTTCATGTTGTGGTGACCCTCAACTATAAAATTATGGTACTTCATAACTGTAATTTTGCTACTGTTATGAATTGGGCAATTCCTGTGAAAGGGTTGTTCAACCCCCAAAAGGGTCGTGACCCACAGGTTGAGAACCACTGATCTAAAGGCTCTGTTATAATCTAACAGGATCTGTTCAGTATAATATAACCATAATTTGTTTTCTTCGGGACCAAATGACATACAGACTGATAGAAATCAAACAATCCCGACTGATATATCTTAGTATAGACATTAACTTCCTTAGCAAATATATAAGCATCCTTACATAATTTTGGAAAACCTTTAACAGTGCTGGATAATTTAGAGAAGAGTCCAGAGAATAAAATAAATAGCAAGATTCTTTGAATTTTCTCTCTTACCCACTCCAGATTGTGTAGAGTAAATCTTAAAAGACATTTCAGGAATTGACTTTGGAAAATCAAGCTTTGGATCTTAAATAGATTCTTAATTTAAAGGAGAATTTTGCAGAAGGGCAGGAAGGTAGAAGAGGGTACGCAGAAGCAGATGGTGGTAGAAGATCAGAGGGAACTGCCGGGGAGGGAGGAATAAGAACCGAAGACTTTATAATTTCTTAATTTTTTTAGTTTCTTAAGAAACAGAATCTTAAAATTCTTTATTCTGTTCAATCAATTTATAAAGAGTTTTTTTGCAAAGAAGTTATGCAACGTTTGTGTCTTTAAGAGTCCTCAAGTTACCAATTTTAAAAAGGCATCCTACTGCCACTTCTTAGTGTGTCTTTGTTTTCTAATCTATTGTGCAGAAAAACTAGTTTAGATTGAATTTCCTGAAAGTATCTACTGATACTTTGAACTGTCTTTGGATGGGTCATGTCAAGCAGGCAGAAAGAAGCATGTCGAAGAACTAAAATGATTGCTCTTAGCATGAGTAGGAGTTCCTGAAAGAGGTTCAGTGTCACTCTTAGATTTGGCAATTTCCATGTTCCCAAAGACAGCATAAAGATAGCTTCAGAAACTTTAAACAAAGGATCAGACCTTTCGGGGTCTCAGAATCAAATACTGAAGGTGTCTCACAAAATCTCTGTGGCAATGTTTTCACCTTGACTGCTCATTATTGAGGCTTTAAAGTTCTGATATCCTAAAACATTGCCAATGTGAACCTAAAACCAAAGGAACTTTTGTCCCACTTTATTTTAAAAGAGAGGAAAGAGAAAGACAAATCCTACAATAAAGCACAGGGAGCTTCTCCACAAAGAGAGCAGAGATGAAGAACAACCCCCCCGAGAGATATATTGACTTTTCCATCACCCCCAAAATTGCTGTGGGAACATAAGGATCAAAAATGACCCAGCATGGTAGCTGGACTGAATCTCCAGTGACTTGGAAGATGCCGAGACAAATTCCCCTTGGGACCCATTTGTGGTTCTCAAGATGTTTTGTAGTGAATTAATAACCTTACACTCCAGTGAAAGCAAAGAGTTTTACTGAAAGGAGATGAGGTCCATGAATCAGAAAATGCCCTAACACCTAGGCAGGGTACTATAGTATTTCAAGTGGAAACAAGAGAGTGAAATTTTTATCCATCAGAGAAAACAAAAAGCTACAAGCTCACAGTCATGAGGAGGTACATGAAAATGTACAAAGGGGTTATTTAACTACATTCTTTCTTAGAACTATTCTATTTTCTGACCTCCTGAACTATGTGGACCAAGCCTTTGTGGACCTTCCTGACAAACATCTTTTAGAAAACAATTCTTCACACAAATTAAAATCTTGATCCTTATTGGGTTACAAGTAGTTAAGTTTTTATAAGGAGTTGAATTGTCATTTCAGAGCAGGAGATACAAAGATTTTAGTCCAACCATCATTTTAATTCAATAAAGAGTTTAACGTAGATCTAGGGCAGTAATTTTCATTTTGACAAATGCTTTGATTTGGGGGTTCACTGATAGGGATGTGTGCATTTTGCTTTGTGTACATTTTATATAAAAGTTGTGTCATGTAGTGTGTATTAGCCAGTTTGACCAGAGAAACAAATCCACTGACATTTATATATTGACATTTTCATTAAGAAAAATCTTTATATCAAGAAGAAATTATATATCAGGAAAATATCCTAGTCCAGTTCAGCTCAAGTCCATAAGTTTGATATTAGTTCATAAGTCCCTGTCCAAACCCACAAAACTACATAGAATGATGCAGAATGCATGAAGATCACAGGCCGGTGGGTATAAAGTCTTGTGTATCCAATGGCGGTGGCTGCATCACAGAACTTGAAGGTCTCAGTGTGGCTCTGGCAGCTCTCTGAGTGACTCCACAGCAGGAAGGCAAAGGCAGAGAAAGAGTGGCCCACTCCAGAGAGTCATTTATCTTGCTACCATGTCCAAAGGAGGTCAGAAAGCTGTGACCTGATTGACAGGATAGATTCCACCTCTACACTTCAAGTTGACAGAAAATTATGTAACTACCACGTAGTATTTCTAAGAACATATTTAGACATTTGCAATTTAAACAAAAAGAAAGTAAGATGAATTCATGAATGGATAGAGGTCATGATATTGGATTGATATCAAGCGTAGGGATTTTCAATTGCCTCATAGGCATGTGAAAGTTGGATAAGGAAGACAAATGAAGACTCAATGCATTTGAATTCTGGTGAGGTGAAGAATGCCGAAAGTACCATGAGCTGCCAAAAGAACAAATAAACCTGTCTTGGAAGAAGTACAATCAGAAAGCTCCTTCGAGGTGAGGTTGGCTAAACTTTGCCTCACATACTTTGGGCATGGTATGGAGAGACCAGTGCCTCAAAAAGGGCATTATGTTTGATAAAGTAGATGGGAAGCTAAAATGAGGAAGGCCTTTGAAATGAAAGCAGCTGATGGCTGTGATCATGGGCTTAAACATAACAATTATGAGGATGTTTAGGATCTCGAAGGGTTTCCTTCTGTTGTGCATAAGGTCACGATGGGTTAGAACCCAGCAATAGCAACCTATGATTGAGGAAGAGCAGTAGAATGCTAATGGCAGAATTTAGGTGGTGGATTTTGGTGTTCACTGAAAAGTGCTTTCAACCTGGTTGTATAACCAGTGTTGAAGAACAGAAAGCAGAATTAAAAGTGCATATCAGTTATTCACCATGTCGAGCATTTTCTATGTTAATGAATGTATTCAGGACTGTACTGAAATCTATTTAATTTTAATGCTGCCTTTTCATATGTCCTCACTGTTCATAATATTGAAAGCTATTTCCTGCATGTGTTCCCTTTAGAACGTAATTAACATTGATTTGTCCATCGCTGAAAACTATATTAACACTAACAACTGAGAATAAATTAGTGTTTGCTCTTTATGAATAAGTTAAATAACTTGCTGCTTTTATTCGTACTTCCTTCCCAATGTGTTCTAATTAAAAGCTATTAATGTTTGCGTTTCCTAGCAATCCTATTTTTTTATTCATATTCAAATTACACCTCTGAACTGTATGTTTTTCTAATAAATGTCAGAATTTATTGTTTGTTATTTTATTTAAGAGTTTAATGACTCTACTTGGATGTTCAGCATTTAATTTCTTTTTAAAAGTTTATAAATTCAATAAGCTCTCTTTTCAGTTATGATTGTACTAAAAGCTAGCAATCGGGCAGTGGTCCCCACAATTATCAGCTTCATTGGTGATGTCAGAGAAAGTATCATAAAGACTATTTGCACTAATTTTTATTTATCAAAACTTAACTAATATTTAATGTATAGATTCACTAAATGAACTCACTTGGTCTTTATCAAAGAGTCACATATCACACAGTATGTGAATTTCTCAAAAAAAGAGAGTTTAGCATTGGAGCAAGATTAGCAGTTAAATTCATTTTATTATATTTGACTACTCGATCATTTTAAGTAGAATGAATAGCCAGCCATTTTAGCTATGTTAACTCTCTATGAAGGGTGCATGCTTAAACCATTTCTAAGCAAAAGGGAAATTTGAAGGAAGAAAAGGAAAGACAACTGAGGTAAAGAATGTAAACCAAAGAGAACAAGCAGAAAACTCCAAAATTGACTATTCTGTCTGAACAAAAATAGGAACCTTTCAGAAACTTTGTTAGATGAGATTATTGGATCAAAAGTTCACCTAAAATGATAGTTATCAATAAAGATATTTGATATTATATTCTCTATAAAAATTAAGTATTTATACATTAGGGAATTTTATGTATTGAGATCTTAACTGATGCTCTTCTGAAGTCTTCATTAGGACCCTGACTTTTTAAACATAGGTAAAATGAAGACAAATCTCTGCAGTATTTGGACAAAGGAAGGGTGATGTACACAGAATTTTGTTGCTCTATCTAGTACTTTACAAAAGTTTACTAACTTAAATAATAAATGAATACTTTGAAAAACAAAATAAATTATCCCAAGATTTAAACAAATGAGCTCATTGTGGGAGGTATATGAGGGGGGTAACCCCCCCAAAACAGAATTTTCTCCCAAAGTCATGTATTTAAATTGCTTTACAAAATAACCTTATCACCTCCATTACACTTAATACATTTGTCAAATCTGTGACTCTAGGAAACATTTCTCAAACTCATCTGTTTGGATGGCTGACAGCATCGCCCTTGTTTTTTTCTTCACCTCTTCTGTATGGTCAAATCGTTGTCCTTTCATGTCCCTCTGAATTTGTGGAAACAAAAAGAAGTCACGATGAGCAAGGTCAGGTGAGTGAGGTGCGTGGTTTAAGGGAGGCATACTGTTTTTGTGCCCAAAACTGGTGCACCCACTGAGATGACTGCGTGAGCAGATGCACTGTCGTGGTGGCAAATCCAGACCCTGGGGTGCCACAAATCAGGCCATTTTTGTCGTACACTGTTGTGCTCCCTTTTCAGCTCCTCTAAATAGAAAGCTTGACCTGGTGGAAGGAACTCCAATACAGGATAAGTTGACATTTCCGTCCGTTTGGGAAATTGATGGACATGTAGAAAGAAGTTTGTCATCAATTGACATTTCACCTTTTTTGAAATGAGAACCATTCTTACACTTGAGTTTTTCCCATAGTGCTGTCCTTTTAAGCTGATTTTAACATCACAACAGCTTCTGCTGCTTTTTTCCCCAATCAGGAAACAAAATTCCACAGCCTCATGCTGTTCTCTTAAATAGGCCAACACAGAAAAAACGAGGTATGAGTGAAATTGCTTTTATGCCTATGGTGAAAAATGTGTACTATGAAAGTTCTGCCTAGTGGGGCTTTATTCCATTTAGGTGCTTATATTTCAAATATGTCCCAGTTTCTGAAATGTTCTAGGTTCCACATTAGTAATGAAATACACAAAGACCTATATTTTGGTGACTTTCTAGAATTAAGTATATATTTTAAATATAATATATCTTAAGTGTAATATAATTGTTAATTTATTTTTAAATTAATCCACTGCCACTGAATTGATTCTGCCTCAATTGCACAGAGTAGAATATAGTACAAAGAGTAGAACTGTTCCCTACCATTACTTGTTTTTTTTTGTTTGTTTGTTTGTTTTGGGTTTTTTTTGGGGGGTGGTAGGAACCAAAGGGTCATTAAAAAGAAAAAGAAAGCAAAAAGTCATTTAAAAGACAGAAAAGATCGAAGTAGATACCATAAGAGACTCTGAAACATGCTGAAATCATGGAGTAGTTAAGACTCTTGGAAGAAATGATGAAGTAAGAGAACTGAACAGAAAATATTAAGAGGCAGATCAAGAAGACAAAGTAAAGTATTATAATGAAATGGGGAAACCATAAAAGAAGAGCACATTCAGCATATTTGAAACTACAAGAACTCATGAAAAAATGCAAGGCTTAAACTGCAATATTTAAAGAATCTATGGGCAAAATCTTGATAGATACATAAAGCATTAAAAGAATATGGAAAGTATACATAGAGTGATTGTACCCAAAATAACTAATTGACATTTCACCATTTCAGGAGGTAGCATATAAGCAAGAACCAATGGTAGTGAAGGAGAAAGTTTAAATTCAACTGAAACTGAAATCCAAAGCCAAGACTCTAGGGATTGATGGAAGACCAATAGAAATATTTCAACAAGCTGACGAAGCACTGGAGACACACGACTGTGCATAGAAATTTGGAAGTCAGCTACTTGGCCAAATAATTGGAAAAGATCCATATTTTACCCATTCCAAAAAAGGTGACCCAACAAACTCTGCAAATTACAGAACAAACCATTAATATCAATAGCAATAAGGTCACTTGCACTGATATCACATACAAGTAAAAGTTTGCGGAAGATCATTCAACAAAGGTTATAGCAGTACATTGACAGGAAGCTTCCAGAAATTCAAGGCAGATTCAGAATAGGACCTGGAACAGGGGATATCGTCACTGATGTCAGAGAACTTCAGAAATATGTTTATTTATGTTTAATTAAATATGCCAAGGCATTCAACTATGGTTATAATAACCAAGTGTGGATTACCATGAGAAGAATGGGGATTTCAGAACAATTCACTGTGCTTATGTAGAACCTGTAATATTGACCAAGAGATAGTTATGCAAACAGAACAAGGGAATACTGCATGGTTTAATATCAGGAAAGATACTTATCTAGGTTATATCTTTCACCATACTCATTCAAATTTTATTAACAACCTGTGGCATGCAGATGACACAACCTTACTTGCTGCAAGTGAGGAGGACTTGAAATATGTGCTGATAAATAGCAAGGATTGCAACCTTCGTTGTGTGTTGCAACTCAATGTTAAGAAGACCAAAATTCTCACAACTGGATCAATAGACAAGATCATTATAAACAAAGAAAAGGTTGAAGGTGTGAAGAATTTAATCTTGCTTGGATCCCCAAGCAGGCTCATGGAAGCAGTGGTCCATCTCCTGTAACGGTGCATTACATTGGGTAACTCGCTGCACAAAATCTTTTTAAGGTGTTGAAAGGCAAGGATATTAGTGTGAGAACTAAGTTGCACCTGACCCAAGCCATGGCGTTTTCAATGGTCTCAAATGGATGTGGAAGTTGGACATTGAGTAAGGAAGACCTAGGAAGAATGGATGCAGTTGAATTATGGTGCCGGTGGAGAATGTTCAAAGTACTCTAGACTGCAAAAACAAAACAGACAACTCTAAGAAGTACAGCTAAAATACTCCTTAAAACAAGGATGGTGTGACTTCATCGATATTCATTGGATCTGTTTTCAGGAAAGACCAATCCTGGGAAAGGACATCATGTTTGATAAAGTCCTTGGGGAAGAGGACCAGAAGGACTGCCCCACCATCGTTTCAAATGTAACAACAATTGTGAGGATGACACGGGACTGGGTGGTGCTTTATCCCATTGTATATAGGGTTGCTGTGAGTCAGAACCAACTCCAGAGCATTTAACAACAACAACAAGGGGGAGCAAGAGTCACCATCAGTACCATGCCAAAAATGTTTCCCATGAAATGAAGATCAGAGACACCTCCTCTCTCCCACATTTTTAACCAATTCTGATGCCAGCTGGCTTTCCAAGGCACTCCCTCCTCTCTTGGCTTTGACAATCTGTTGAAACGATTACCCAGAACTCACTGATAGCAGTCATGATTATGAGGTTTCATAGAGAATAACAGATTATAATGCAGGTTAAGGAAAGACGTAATACATTTCTTCAGTCAAAAGAGATTTTTGGCCATACTCATAGGAAAGTCTTAAGTCTTTGGGGCCAACTTGGCCTCTACCTTACTCAGCTAAGTGTTTCAAAACTCGTTAACCCCAAAGGCACTCCATCATACCAGTAAGCCTTGCCCCAAAGTCCCTCTGCTCTCTAGCTCTGTCGAGAGGCAGACCTGGATCCCCTGACAAATGCCTGAAGGCACCACACTTCGACCGCTATCAATAAGTATTTCAAATTCTCTTGCAAGGTTGTATCATCTGCATATCACAGGTTGTTATATCAGCCTTCCTCCTATCCTCAGGCAGCATAGTTCATCTTCTGGAATGATTTACTTAACATTCAGGGGAAGTGAAGTGAAGGGATACATCCATTGAGTTAGACTACTGAAATATCTGCTACTTGATTATTGCAGAACAGTGAATTACTTAAGATGACTCTTACAGCCATTGTCCTGCATTTGGGGAAGTACTGTGAATTCTATGCTTTAGGTCTGTAGTTATGCTCCCATTTCTGAACGAGTTTTCAGATTAATAAGGCAGGATTAAGGAACGATGTAAATTGAGTCACTGTCTCAGGCAAGGGTGTAACTCATCACCCTTAGCTTATGCTGGGGTATGGTCTGCGTTCCAATACGTAGCAATATTCTGGAAAAGCTTGATTCCTCTTCTGGATCTTGCATCTGGCTCATTTTAGTCTTTTATCTTGAAACTTAGTTAATGGGCTCCTGTGTCACCAGCTTCACCAGCTTCTGAAGTCCTGTGAGCCAGTGACACGATCTGCCTATTTGAGTGAATCAACCCAGGTGAGTCGTGGTTATTGGTTGGGCTGCTAACCACTCGGCTGAAACCACCAGCATCTCACCAGGAGAAAGATGGGGCTTTCTACTCCTATAAAGAGCTACAGTCTCATAAACTCACAGGGGCAGTTTACCCTGTGCTATAGGGTCACTGTGGAGTCAAAATGGACTCAATGGTAGTCAGTGAGGTTGGGTTGGGGATCCCCTTGGGTCAGTAGAGTCCTCCAGATTGACACTGCATGTCTATATTTGGAACTTGTCTATATTTGGAGAGTGACACGATCATGTCACCCATTTTCTTGACAGCCCTGCAATGAGCGCAGTGCAGTAGGACCGGATTCAGCACATCCTACTACTCCAGGAGCCCGCCGTGTCTGGGCTGCTGGCTCTTGGCTCTCCTGCTCCCGCAACAACAACCTATTATCTGAGTTGATGCTCCAGCTTCCGCAGCCTGATGCTCGAGCTGCTTGTGATCTGGCTGGCTGATTTGGGTTCATAAACCCCCATGACTGCATGAATAAAGAAAATCCTCCACGCTGACACTGGACATGGGGATTTGGGATTTGCCAGCCCCTGCACCTGCCGTTTCCTTGATAAATTCATGAGTTCTGTGAGACATCACAGCCATTATGAAATCCTGAGCGTGCAGGCTGCGTACGGAGGATAGGAGAAATAGTCATCAGAGATGATGGATTGGTATAGCAGTTTGGAAAAGTTGGATGTTTGGAACATCATCAACCTCCACCTCCTAGTGGCCAGCCTTGTGCTGATCTTTCCAAAATAAATTATTCATGCAACTATTCAGGAAAAAATGAAAAATTGTGTATGATTAATTAATGTATTATTATCGTTGCAAGATCTGTCTATCTTCTGTTTCACCATTTCTATCGAATGAAGCCATCTTTCTTATTGAATGAAGTACTTTGTTATGTGCCTCACTATTACAGTCACTCGGCTTTTGCTGAACTTCCTGAACTCAAGCTCTGGATAGGAACTGAAAGAGACCTGGATAGGAACGGAAAGAGAAACTCACCTATCTTGCTTTTGTTATTGTGGGGTATTTTCTTATGCCTGTAGGCCACTTCTCTGGTTATTGCCCCTGGTGTTGTTGCTTCTTTCTTACACAGAGTACCTCTGGGATGATGACTTAAACTTTTCCACAAAACTCCCAAAGAGATTCTTTCTGTGGTCTGCTGCTTAAGAATGTTTTCATCAACTTTTCCTACTCAACAAGGTTCATAAAATAAACTTATGATAGGGAGGAATGATCAGGAACTCTCTCACCTCTAGCCAGCTAGAATGTAAATCTTTTGAGGGATATTCAAAATTTACAGAATACCTAACTGGTGGAAATAGTTAATGTAATTGGCTTATCAAAGATTGAATGTTCAAGTCCACCCAGAGGCTCCTCAGAAGAAATCTCTTGGGCTTTACTTCCCCAAAATTGGCCAGGAGGAACCTTCTGGGGCACACATGGGTCTACTCTGACACATGTGGTTCTCCATGACTCAAACAGACTTGACAACTTGTGGCTCTTGGCTTACAGTGATTGTGTTAGTCTGAGTAGACTAGAGAAACAAATCCATAGGCACACATATGTGTATAAGAAAGAGATTTATATACAAGAGCAATTGAACATTGAGAAAACACTCCAGCCCACTCCAGATAAAGTCCTTAAGTCCGATATTAGCCCCTATGTCCAATATCAATCTATAAGGTCCTCTTCAGACTCAGAAAACACATGCAATGATGCCGAATGTAGAAGATCACAGGCCAGTGGGTAGAAAGTCTTTGGATCCAGTGACATTGGAAATATCTCGGCACTGAGAGGGCCTCTGCATGGCCTCCCAGGACTGCATCAGGGTGGGTCCATGTGTCTTGTCAGGTGCTATGTCTCCCAGGGTGTAGCAGAGAGAGAGAGGTGTCTTCTGCCCCCAAGGAGGAAGTACCAGATTTCCCAGAATTCTCAGGAGAAGGCCATACCTACACAGAAGTCTCATTGACTGTGTCCAGAGTGACAGCCTAGACTCCACCCCTACACTCTTAATCCTTAAATTGACAGCAGTTTAGGTGCTACCACAGTGACCCAGCTCATCATCTTCTCCTCTATTTAACAGGAAGCAGTTTGAGAGAATAACTTGTGGAGTGAGACATCCCGAGGTTTTATTCCAATTATTTCCATGAGTAGCGGTGGAATCCAGGGTAAATTCCTCAATCTTTCAGGACTCAATTTTCTGATTTATGAAATTATAAGATTATTATCCCTTTGTCCTCTGTGTCAGACCATATTTTAATGAAAATTAACTTTTAAATGCTAATGTGGTTAGTTCTCCAACCTGTTCTTTTTATTAGGGCGCTGTCTTAGGTACATTTTATCTAATATTGTTGTTCTAAATATTATCTATTCACTAATTACTCCAAATTTACATCACATTTTTTTGACATTTAAATAGTGTGCCTTTGGGTCTAAGACACTTTTGTGTATACTTATTATGGATTCCTAAAATAGTATCTATTAATTGAAACCTTGAAATCCAAATGTAGTTATTTAATTAGCTTCTAGAAATGTTATTCTTGAGCTCTGAATTAAAATTCCCAACATACATTGAAGCTCCAGCAGGGAAAATTTCAGAAGAAACTGTTCAAAATATACAGGTGAACATTTACAATCCTCCGATGTTTGCTTAGTTGTTTCCTATTAGTAGGAATTGGTTTATTAAATTGGTACATTATTGTGTTGGATCATGAAGAGAAGAACTTGAGAGGATGTCAAAGAAACGTTTTCAGTGTTATGGGATCAATTAATCATGGATGTGATTAGTAAGCTAAACCACAGAGTGACTGTATTAGGCCATGGAAGTCCATATAATCACTTGATAGAGAATCATGGCCTGAAGACAATGTATTCATTGATTGAATAAGTGAGTGACCAATAGACTCTAAACAAGAGGAAGCCATTACTATGAAATCTGCAGAGGAGCAATTTATTAAGTCTCTACAAACCTTTATTCAAAAGACACACTTGAAAGTTTTTGTCCAGCAATATAAAGAGGTCTCCTGTCATTTGAAGTAATTGTGCCAATCTCTAAAGAATAGAAATAGTGTGGGAAGAGGAAGAAAATATAAAGTAGTTGAGAGCCAAGGGTCATCTTAAAGCAGTTGCAAAACTTAATCTTTTGAGAAAATAAATGCAAGAGAGCAAGGTATTGGAACAGCCCATAATTATGTTAACTCCCTTAAGGTTAATGCCCAGCACATTAAACATGTTATAATTGAAATGTTGAGAAACAAATTAAAATTTTAATGATCTCTCCTCCCTTTGGAAGTAAACTTGGTTCCCTATTATCAAAGCTGCCAGAACACATAATATCATTGTCTAATCAGCACTTAATAGCCCACACTCAGTTCCTCTAATTTCAAGTAATTAATATGCATATGGCCTACTACTATATCCTTCCTTTGGAATCGCTTGGGAATGTGGTCTGTATTTTCTCATAGATACGACAGCACACATGGTCAGTGCCTACCTGGACAAATTTGTAAACTCCAGTTCTCTTTCTCTTCTAACTCCCTATCCTCAGGTCAAATTTTGGTTACCATTTTGGGTGCTATTGAACATACTAAAAACGTAAATGAAAAGAAAAGAAATCAGTTACCCTTGAGTAGAATGAAACTCTTGATGGCCCCATGTGTGTAAAGTAAAACTGCACTCCTCTTGATTTTCCAGGTTGTTACATTGTACCATCAGAGAACTAGACTTTTCTTCTGAATCACCTCTGAGTGGATTTCAATTATTAAGCATGTTTGGTAGTACATAATTTAACCATTCACATCAACCCGGTATCAATGAAAATCTATTTTATGATAACACAATTCATTGCAAATGTTAAAATTTACTTAATGAAATTAAGTAACTACAAGTATTGTTTTTGTCTCTCTCTGTGTCTTTTTGCTTAAGGATGTTCATACAAATAAATTTTACCTCATATGACTTTCTATTAAAATTCATCTAGCTTTGAATCTACATCCTCTATTGAAATGGCCCTCCCTTAGAGCTGAGCCAGCCTAAGACTTTGCCCATACTTTGCAGTTATCCCTTCTTCAGTTCGGCATTTGGCATGACAGTGTATTCCTGGCATAAACTTCTGTTGAGCCAATATATTTTGAAGTATAGATTTAGCTCTTAGTAAGACCTGCCTGGGTAGTTGGCACTTAGAAACCACCAGCTGTTCCTTGGGAGAAAAGCTAGGTTTTCTACTTCCATAAGCAATTATAAACGCAGAAGCCCATAGGGCAGTGTTTCGCAATCATCCTAATGAGGTGACCCTGTAATACAGTTCCTCATGTTGTGGTGACACCCACCCATAAAATTACTTTCTTTGCTGCTTCATAACTGTCATTTGGCTACGGTTAGGAATCAGGCGACCCCTGTGAAAGGGTCATTCGACCCCCAAAGAAGTTGCGGTCCACGGGTTAAGATCCGCTGCCCTAGGGGTCATGATGAGTCGGCATTGACTTGGTGGCCTTGAGTGAGAGTGAGTGATTTGCTACTTGATCTTTATGATCTCCTCTAAGGCACTTATTTCAGACTCGTCTTTCTTGAGCCTCTTCATGATAAGGCCTTGCTAAGTCAAGACCACTTGAAAAGGCTCTAAATAATGTTAAGGTATATATCTCAGTTAAAATTCAGGTTATACAAGGTGATTGTTTTAAACACACTGTAGCAATGGATTGCCACAAAGCCTCAGAATGAAACAAAGTTAAAAGTGTGAGTATGAAGTCAGTATGAAAATATGAACAATATTTTCATGCTCAGGATTCAGACTAGGAATAGTTTCAAAATTTCCAATCCAATTAATATGTACAAGCACACAGAAGTTATTATAGCCAATATTAACTGACCCAAGGGGGTTAACCTACAGAGGTTCAAGTTGAAGAGAAGGGCATAAGCAAGAACACAAGTCAAATACACAAGCAATATTTCTGAGTTCAAGTTAGGCTTGAGAAAGCTCGAGGGGGCAGTTTTTATAACAGATGATTAGTGACAGCTGCACAGGAAGATTAATAAAGTCACTGTGACTTTATAAAGTACTGGTGACTCTAAGGCAGGAAATTGTATATATATATATAAAATTGCACTTCTCTGCATGTGCATGTGTATCGTAGGGTTGAGTAACTCACTAAGGGATGACAGGTGTAGGATTCTTCCAGACGGAGGCAGATCTCTGCAGACGCTGTTGAGAATAAATTCTTACAGACCTAGTTGTTCCTCCTAATTGTCCTGTTTCTGATAAATATCTTGAATCTACCCTCTTAATCCTTCACTTGATTTTTCCTTGTCTATATTACTCCTGAAAAAGAGAGTGATAACTATTTAAATAATGTGACTATTCATCAAAGGCACTGAACCGTATTATTTTTCCCCTTTAATAAGGTAGGAGTGATATTGGGGAAATTTCACATTTAGTTGGCATAAATATTCTCAGAAAATTAAAATAAATGCAAAAGATGGCATTTGACAAGATTGCTTTCCATTCTTAACCTAATGAACAATTCAGTCATTGCTGAATAGCCAATCTATCTTATTTCTCTGAACAAATTCCACTGTAAGAGCCAACATCATTCATGTGATTCCAAAGCAGAAAGCAATTATCATCACAATTAGCTTTTACAAAGATTCAACATTTCCTTATGCATTGCTTCTTAACTTCACTGTAGTCTCCAATTCGTATTCATAGTTTCAAAGTGGCTTGTATATAATAGATTACCTCTTTTGCATCTACTAGGAGCCACAGTGCTACAGTGAGTTAAACGTTTGGGGCGATGAGATAAAAGATTGGTGGTTTAAACCTACTAGCTGCATTTTAGGAGGAAGATGAGGCTGCCTGATACCAGGCTTCTCTCCAGCCTCAGCCCGTGTGCCGCCAAACCCCTCCTATGGGGCAGTGCTGTCCCACACAGCCCCACCTCAGCCACCCCTCAAGGCTTTCTGCAATCCATCCAGGCCACTGGCCTTGCCACAACGGCCACTCAATTTTCTGCTACTCCCATGGGTCTCATGAGGGAGATGAGGTGTTCGATGTTCGCTGGGTGACATACTTCAACCAACCGATTATTGATGCCCGGGAATAGCACAATGGACTGAACACCCTCAGTGGTTATGATCTAGTTGCCAAACCCAAAAATAATCAATGCTGCAAAGCATTCAGAACATTAAACGATTTTGCTACTGCAGTTCGCATACTAGAGGTTATTAAGGAGGAAGACCTCATAAGGGTCCCCTACGTCATCAAGGAATTTACACCAACTTTAAATAATCTGGGAATATTCACTCCAGAAAAACTGGGCCTTGATAAAGTGTAAATGCCCACAGGTGGGCTTCCTAAGGATTCATTGGTGTTGCTGCTTGTTTGTAAACACTCACCTGGAAATACTGACAATAACATATGACCTTATTTGAACAAGTTTTCCTTTATTGGGTACCAAACCCTGTAACAGTAACTTGGGTCTCTATAAAAGGTAAGCGATGTTGAACTGAAAAGAGAGAGAGAGAGAGAGAGAGAGAGAG
>NW_022111369.1:83681341-83685331 GCF_000313985.2 Echinops telfairi
GAGAGAGAGATTGAGATTTACTGCCTCAGAAACTCTAAGGAAGAGCTCCACTCTCTTCTGCAGAGCCATCATGAGTATGAACCCACTGTATGCCAGGGAAGCACTTATGCCTACATCAACAAACGTGTGCCTTAGGGCTGTATCTTTTCACCACACACATTTAATCTGTACGCAAAGCAAATCATCCGAGAAGCTGGGGTCTCATATAAAAGAATGTGGCCTCAGGATGGTACTATTACAACTTGACATGCTGAAAGGACTTGAGGCAGTAATGGATGGAGAAGGAAGACGATGATGGTCTGTAGTGTATGTGTATGGTCGTCAGCATTATTGTTTGTTGTTCTTAGGTGTTGTCGAGGCAGTTCCCAATCATAGAGAGCCTACGCACAACAACAAAACACTGCCTGGTCCAGCACCATCCTCACAATGGTTAGGTTTCAGACCCTGGTTGCCCTCACTGTGTCAATCCATCTCCTTGAGGGTCTTCCTATTGTCCTCTGATCCTTTACTTCACCAAGGATAATGCTGTTTTCCAGGGAATGGTCTCCCCTGTTAACGTGTCCAAAGTGTGCAAAGCAAAGTCTTGTCATCCTGGTTTCTAAGGAGTTTCTGGCTGAATTTCTTCCTAGCAGATTTATTCGTTCTTCTGGCAAACCATCATACTATCAATATTTTCTGCCAACACCATAATTTAAATTTAAATGAATCAAGTCTTCCTAATTTAGTTCCACCTGCAGAAGTGTATGAGGCAGTTCAGATGCACCTTAGTCTTCAAAGTAACAGCCTTGTTCTTCAATCCTTTAAAGAGGCCTTGGGTCGCAGATTTGTGCCCAAGCAATGCCTTGCTTGATACCTTCTTGATCACTGCCTTCAGAAGCATTGATTGTGGAGCCAAGCAAAAATTCTCAGCACAGATGAAACAGAAGCCTCACAATTGAACTAATATGCAACATCATGATCAACAGAAGACAGAAGGACTCGCTTTTTAGTTGTCGTCACAATCAAGGCCCTAGGAGCAGCAGTCAAAAAAGCAAAGGAGGCATTTCATTGAGCAAATCTGCTGCAAACGATTTCTTTAAAGTGTCAGAAAGCAAAGGTTTACTTTGAGGACTAAGGTGTGTCTGACTAACGCCAGGATTTCTCAATCACTTTATATGCGTACAAAAGCTGGCCAATAAATGAAAATTATAATTGATGTTTTTGAAATGTGATGTTGACAAAGGATATTCCATTTGCCAAAGAGAAGGACAAACAAAACAAAACAGCTGTCTTTGAAGGAGTGCAGCCAGAATAAATACCGCCAAGAGGGACGCTTGGCGTGACCTTATCTCATGAAGCTGGTCATGTTATCAGTGGGAACAGGCCCTAAAGAAAGACATCATGTTTGCTAAAGCATAGAGTCTACCAAAAAGTGAAGACGTGTCAGCAGTGTAGATTGACACAGTGGTTGCAACAATGGGCGCCAAATCGCATTGACTGTGAGGATGGGGCGGGATGGGGAGCGTTCTTTGCTCTTGTGCACAGCATCGCTGTGAGTTGGCACTGACTTCACACACCTTGCAAAAATAATATTTATATAAAAGAAATAAAGAGCATTTTCAATGAAGCACTACTCAAAAATAACAGTCTAGATTTTTTTTTATGGAAGAGTTCTTAGTACATTGAAGAGACTAAGTAGTCATAATTCTACATAAATAGTTGCAGAACAAAGAGAGGAAACTTTTTCATAAGGCATATATAACTTTAATACCTACTCTAATAAAATCAGTGCCAGAAACATATATATGAGGGAGCTTAAAAAACTTCCATTATGTTATAATTCCATTTTTTATACAATGGATTATATATATATATATATACACACACACACACATAGTCTCATTTCTAAATACAGCATTAGTAACATTAATGGTACAGGACACTAAAGTACAAGGATAATTCACTATTAGTGTCTCCATTTATGCACCGCAGTCCAAAGACAGCAAATGGGTCACAAGCAAATACGGAATGGACTCCTCCCTTGTCCTTGCCGGTGCGGATTCACGGCTGTGGACCCAGTGCTGTCACTACAGGCCTCCCACGATCATTACTGTGTTGAGCCAGGAGTTACAGTCACAATGTTAATCCTTCTCATGGAAGGTTTCCCTGCTTTGGTGAACCTCTACTTCACCAAGTACTTACAAAGGTTCCTGGTGAGTGCAATGCTGTCCTGAAATTCTTTCAGCCTTTCATGGCTGTCCTGAAATTCTTACTAAGTTTTGTTCTTTTTGGTTTGTTTTAGTAAGGAGCCCTACCTTTTCATTGAACTCATACATTATGCATACAGTTTGGGTTCCTTTCTCATGGAACTAACAGTAGATTATAAAGTATGGACCTGCAGACAAATCTTCGTACTATATTGTGATCAGTTCGGGGATAGAAATGTGGGGAGTTCTTAGGCTTCAGATGTGCTATGCCATGCATTATGTTCCTGTCCTTCGACAAGTCATTAACGTCACTGTACTATGTGATTATCAAGATGTGCTATGGTGGAGACACTGATATTTGATAATACCAGACAATTAAGAAGCGCAATAATCAAACTCACACCCAGCGCTGTCAAGTAGATTCTGATTCATGTCAACCCTGTATAGGGTTTTTGAAGCTGTAAATCTTTATGGAAGTGTATAGCCTCATCTTTCCCCCAAGGAGCTGCCAGGGAATTTGAACTTAACCCTTACCCAACAGCACCACCAGAGTTGGCGCTGCTTCATCAATGCTATAGTACGTACCAAATTATATGGCAATTGCGGCTGTCTTTTTGTCATCGTGGTACTGGTGCTGCTGGTGTAGGTGGCTGTTAGGCGCAACATGTTCCTTAGGTGTAGCATTGGTATAAGGAGCCCTGGTGGTGTGGCATATTATATGTTGGGCTTCTAACCACAAGCTCAGCTGTTCTAACCCACCACGCTCTTCAAGGGAGAGTGAGACTGATTTGAAGTACCATGGATTTCTTTAAAAGGAAATATATTCTCTGAGTCTTGAAGAAAAAAGCAAAAACACCCTCTGTCATGGAGTTGATTATCATAATGATCCTCTCGGATGGCGCAGAACTTCCTCTGTGAGTTTAGAGAGTAACTGTTTACAGAAGTAGAAAGCCTCATCTTTCTCCCACGGTGGCTTCGAACTGCTGACCTTGTGGCTAGCAGCCCAATATGTAACCACTACACAACCATGGTTCCTTAATCTTGATTAGAAACTGTTCCACCAGAAATGGAGAAGCGTATTCAAGATGAAAATGGCTACTCTTAAATTGATTCCAACTCATCGAGCCCCATGATTTCAGAGTTGAACTCTGCTCATGAGAGTCTCAAGTCTGTGGTATTCCAAAAGTAGACCAGTAAGGCCTTCTCTGAGAAACATGGAGTTGGGTTCAAATATAAAGTTTGTGTTTCACTATCTGAGAATTCAATCCTTTTTTTCATCCAGATACATTTAGGATGAAGAGAATAGCAAAATAGCAAAGCAGAAATGCGGAGGCTTGCAATTAGATTGGGACGTAGAGGAGTCAACATAGTGATTAGGAACATGGAGTTGATATACATTCTAATTTCCCGGGCTGCATGACCTCTGTATCCAAATTTCTTCATCTGCAGAAAGAAAGGTGTTAGTCATATTTACATGAGGGCTTCTGCATGGATTGTAAATCAATGTTTCCCTGAAAGTAAGACATCCCCCGAAAATAAGACCTACTTACAGTTTTGCCTCTGGCTGAAATATAAGGCATCCCGTGAAAATAAGACCTCCCCGATAATAAAGCCTCCCCCGAACATAAGGCCTCCCTGATAATAAGGCCCCCCCAAAGCTACCATAACCCTGGACTCTGGACGGTAGTGGTGGGCACCACCGCACAGCTCACTGTTGGCCACAGCGCAGCCAGAGCAGACAGGAAGTGCGAGGTCTTTTTTAATCAGAGAGTCTGCGCCGCCGTCAAGACAAGCTGCCGCCTGC
>NW_022111369.1:83686682-83688213 GCF_000313985.2 Echinops telfairi
TCGAAAGTTGTCAGACAGCTAAAGGTTTGGGAGTCAATTCTAAGAGAAAACTCTACATTCTCTTAATGAGCCAAAAGTGTTCATTTATCATTCATAATAAATGTTGTTGTTGTTTTAATTTGACTTCTTCACTCATTGGAGGAAGATTTGAGAAGCAACCAATATCTGAAAGAGTGAAAAGCATTTTATTTTTGAGCATTAAGTTTTTACAAAAAACCTTCAATAGCATCAATACTTATTACCCTATATCCTTGAGTATAAGCCGACCCGAATGTCAGCCGAGGCACCTAATTTTACAACAAAAGCTGTATGAAAAATGTGCTGAAAAACACGATTTATGCACTAGTATATACGGTAAGTTACTTCCTCCAACAGGGAGATTGTGTTTGTTTTGTGAAGCTAAGTAATTTTGAATTCCCCTAGAGGAATGAATCGAAGGCTTTGCTTTGAAAGTGTACATCTCAACAGTGTACCCTGGCACCTTCGTGCCATTAAGATGCTCTTTGGGAGGGTAGGGGTGAGGTGACCATTAGTGTGTAAAACCATGCTTCATTATAAGTAGAAATATAATTACTTTTTGTAATTCATTTTGTGTATACACAACCCTGGTACACAATCCCATTATCTCAATGTCGGTCACTAAGTAATATTCTCCAGTTCAACTTTCCTGTTTTTTTTCAAACTATAATTGCCCAAAGCCATGCTATAATTGTATCCATAAGGAAAGATGAGGGACTTTGTTTTAGATTTCAACCTCTTCCCAAAAATAAGATTGAATCGCATGTCAGATTGTTCAACTCTGCTGAAAGAAAAACATTCTGGAGACCCCGTTTGTGTGACAACAACATGCATTTAACAAAACAAAAAATAATCAATTCCATGCCAGCGACAGGAGGTGATTCAGCTTGCTGGCTGGCAGTAAAGGTTGGTTAGCAGGTTTCGGATTCCTAATTGGGCGTCTAGCTTGCTAAGTAGCAGCTGGTCTTTAATTAGTTGAAAAATTATTACCACTAAGAGTTGCTTTAAAAAGAAAAAGAACAAAATAATTAAAATGTTAGAATCCATATGGTGGGTGCTTCTCCTCACTTGTCAATAGCTGTTTCCCTTCTTTACCACTAATAGGTTTAAAAATATTCCTATGCCACTTACTTTTTAAAGGGGAACTCATGTAATGTAAATTCCCTAGACTTCCAGAACAGAATACCACAGGACAGTTTGGTGGGGCGGCAAGGGATTTGCTCCTTGCATTTGATGATTCTTTTTGACCATGAGATGATCTACAACCCACCCACAGTGAATGGAGTATGTGCTTGATAATTGAATCTTACAACAGATTTTATTTTTGAAGGGATTATGAAAATGCCCAATTTGATTGGTTATAAACACAGCAACACAGGGGAAAATCTTAGTACCTGACAGAAGACAGGAGGATTACAGTAGGGCTTCATGAAGTCCATGCTGACTCCTAACGACCTCCTGGGTTTCTGAGACTGTAACTGTTGATGGGAGTTGAAACCCAGTCTTTTTCCCA
>NW_022111369.1:83689025-83690506 GCF_000313985.2 Echinops telfairi
GAATGTTTTCTCAATACTCAATTGCTCTCATATATAAAATTCTTTCTTATACACATATGAGTGTCCATGAATTTGTTTCTCTAGTCTACCTGGACTAACACAAGTAGTGAGTTCGTAGAGAGCGATACATGCTAAAAGAAGCTCAGTGATCTACCGACTTTGAGCCGGGCACCAGTGTTTTTTAACTCAGTCTGTCAAGAAATTTTGTTGCTATGAAACATGCATGCTGCTCATATTTTCTAAGAGGAATCTTAATTTTCTAATAAGGCTTCCACTTGGAATTATTCCCATTTGAATTAGTGCCCTAGTTCATGCATAATTTAAAATTTGGGGTCCATTCTACTGTCACTGTATTAGCTCTACCTGAACCAGCATGAACTGGTTTGATGTCCTGTTGTGCAACTGGATTGCATCTAAGAATTAGTCGGAAAGAAAGTAATATTGCCTGGACACATGTGTAGAGTTAGCCTGACCCCATGGTGGCAACAATCGACTAAAACGTAACAATTGCGAGGATGGCACAGATCTGGCAGTGTTTCATTCTTTTGGGTAAAGTGGCACAATGAGTTCGAACTGACTCAGTGGAATTTAACAACAGCAATAGAATTATAATTACAATATCATGGAAACCTGCTTACTATCATGCTGTAATTATAATTCTTCCCTTTTTAGAAATAAAAATTTTGAAAAAAAATAGCTATTTAGAGATAAACCATTCTACACCTGTTTAAAAAGAAAACTAGAGTTTAGTACAAAATTTCTAAGTTTTGGTAATAGTAGGGCTATGTTAAAATTTGAGCACTCCCCTTCTCTAACCTATATACCCTCAATCATCGTTGTTCTACATTTCCCATGGTGTAAAAATAATAAAAGCTCACCTTTCAGATGATTGTGAAGATTAGATATTAATTCAATAAAGTAGCTATCATTGTTTCTAGAAGGCATCACGTGCTCGGTAAGAACTTTTCTTAAGCTTATGTCTTCTCTTATTTCCACAGGCATGCCATGCATTTTAGGCATTTGCCGAAACCATTTATTAGGTACAAGCCATGATGTTATGACACTGTCTCTGTGAGGAATCCATTACATGTGCATTTAATTTTATTTTGAGTATTTAAAGCCTCACAAACTTCTAAGGGCCTACTTTTTGGAACGTTATGATCTGATTTTTATGCTGCTCACTCCAGCAATTGCTAGTGATAATAGGACAGATTTGCATTAGAGTTTCGAGATAGCATCTACACTGCCTCCTACTTAGTTGTTGCTCTTTTATTGTTGTTAGGCGCTGTGGAGTCAGTGCCAACCCACAGTCAGATTCTATAGAGCAGAACAAAGCAACGCCCGTGGGTGGCAGTCTCGCAATTGTTGCGATGTTTGAGCTCCTTGCTCCGGCCAGTTTCCCGAGAATGAGGTCCTTCTCTTGGGGACTGGTTCCTCTTGATAGCATGTTGAAAGTCCTTGAGACAAAGTCTTGCCATCCT
>NW_022111369.1:83691556-83693506 GCF_000313985.2 Echinops telfairi
AAAAAAATGAAGGATGCGGATTTGGCCAGCTGTGTCCTCCATGGACTTATGTAGGGAGGGACTGTGGAACTTTTCATGGGAACTTCAAGCTAAAAGTATCATCGGGGAAGGAGGCCAGAACAGGGGATCTTGTACAGTTTCCAGGCATTTGTTTTTTCATGATTACTCTGATGGTGCATTAAAGACATTCATCCTACAGGAAACTCCTAAGATTTTAATTTCTTTCTCTTTCTAAATTGAATTACTGTGTATACTCGAGTGTAAGCCAACCCAAATATCAGCCGAGGCACCTAATTTTACCACAAAAACCGCATAAAAATGTGCTGGAAAAACTCAGCTTATATACAGGTATATACGGTAAGCTTACTATACTGTGAATGTTACTGGTCCCCTTGTTCACTTGTCAAAAGGGGATTTCTTGGGTTATCTGTTTTTGTTCCTCTGTACATTTTCTGCAACAAGTTTCACTGTGGTTCAGTCTTTGGCTGCTTTTGAAATGGTCAGCAGTTCAAGCCCACCTGATACTCTCTGGAAGGAAGGGGTGGGATTCCGTTTCTGCATAATTAAGAGTGTGGGGAACCGCATGGAGACGGTCTACTCTGTCGTCCAGGGTCCTTATGAGTTGGAATCAATTTGATGACAGTCAGTCTATTGGTTCCTCTCTGGTCCCATCTTTTCTCAGTGCCCTCGGGACCTGGACTTGCCCTTGTAGATGGGTTCTTGCAGACCTCCTCAGTAAGGATGAAGGCAACAAGTGTACACATGTGCTTGACACAATGGATGAATGGATGGATTGTGATAAGAGTTGCACGAGCCCCCAATAAAATGATTAGTTTTTTTTTAAAAAGAATCTTTCTTGGGAACCTATTTTAAGATATAGGACTAATGTCCTTTTATTTATTTATTTTCCCAAATCTATGTATTTACTTATTTATTTAAGGATCATTTTAGTGGGGGCTCTTACAGCTTTTCTAACAATCGGTTGTATAAAGTATATTTGAACATAGGTTGCCCTCATCATTTTTAAAACATTTAATTTCTCTTTGAGCCCTTGGTATCAGCTCCTCTTTTTATCCTCCCTCCCACACCCTCCCACCCTTGTGACCCCTTGATAAATAATACATTATTATTATTTTCATATTTTACACTGACCACAGTCTCCCTTCACCCACGCTTCTGTTGTTCATCCTTCTAGGGGACTGGGGTGTGGAGGGGTTATGAGTTGATTATTGCAATCAGTTCCCCATTCCTCCCACTTCACCCCCAACATCCCCTTATGCTGCTGCTACACACCTAAATGATTTAGTTCATCCATTCAGCCACACTTATAGGGCACTCAAGTGACAGCTCACTGCCCTTAGTTTCTCCACAATAAAGGCAGCTCATTCACATTTCTGTTCCTGAGGGGTTTATCTGACTAGGATTCCTTGTGTTCTGAGCTCTTATCTGTACCAGTGTGCATGCTCTGATCTAGTCAGAACTGAAAGGCAGGACTGGGGTCATGATAGTACGGGGTGAGGAAGCCTCCAAGAACCAGAGGAATATTGTGTGCTTCATCAGTGCTACACTGCACCTTGATTGACCCATCCTTTCCTTGTGACCCTTCTGTGAGGGAATGTCCTATAGTCTACAGATGGGTTTAGGGTCTCTGTTCCAACCCCCCTCATTCTCAACAATATGTTTTTTGGTTTTTCTTTGTTTGGGGTCTTCTGGTACCTCTTACCTGATCCTGTCGACACCTCATAATCACACACGCTGGTGTGCTTCTTCCATGTGGGTTGTTACTTCTCTGCAGGATGGCTGCTTGCTTACCTTCATGCCTTTAAGATCCCAGGTGCTATATCTTTTGATAGGTGGGCACCATCTGCTTTCTTCCCTGCATTTGCTTATGTACTCATTTTGTATTCAGCAATCCTGTTGTGAGGCTGAGCATCATAGAATGCCAACTTG
>NW_022111369.1:83693931-83714501 GCF_000313985.2 Echinops telfairi
GTCTCCCTTCACCTCCTTTACTGTTGTCCATTCCCCCAGGGAGGGGGTTATATGTAGATCCTTGTAATTGGTTCCCCCTTTCTACCCCACCTACCTTCCACCTTCCTGGTATCGCTACTCTCACCACTGGTCATGAAGGGATCATCCACCCTGGATTCCCTGTGTTTCCAGTTTCTATCTGTACCAGTGTATCTCCTCTGGTCCAGCTGGTCTTGCAAGGTAGAATTGGGACCATGAGAGTGCGTGGGTAGAGGAAGCATTTAAAATTAGAGGAAAGTTGTATGTTTCATCGTTGCTACCCTGTACACCGAGTAGTTGGTCTCCTCCCAGAGACATTTCTGTAAGGGGATGTCCAGTTGCCTACAGATGGGCTTTGTGTCTCCACTCTGCACTCCCCCTATGTTCAATCATATGATTTTTTGTTCTTTGATGCCTGATACCTGATTCCTTTGAAACCTCATGATCATACAGGCTGGTGTGCTTTTTCCTTGTGAGCTTTCTTGTTTCTGAGCTAGATGGCCGCTTGTTTATCTTCAAGCTTTTAAGACCCAAGATGCTATATCTTTTGATAGCCGGGCACCATCAGCTTTCTTCATCACACTTGCTTATGCACCCATTAGTCTTCATTGATCATATCGGGAAGGTGGGCACACACTGATATGATTTTTTTGTTCTTTGATCCCTGATATCTGGTCCCTTCTACACCTCGTGGTCACACAGGCTGGTGTGCTTCTTCTACATGATACTTCTATTTTTATGAATTGATATATTTACTTAAGTGCACACCTATGTTTATACTTCTACCTATAGTTTTGTTTCCTTCATATTTCCTCTGTTTTCCTTTACCTTCCACCTGCCCCACTACCATGTTTGCTCTTCTGCTTCTTAGTGATTCCTCTCAGCTAGATTGCTGTTGCTCCAACAGCACCGGGATCTCTACATCCTCTTTGTTGTTGCTTTTTATTCCCTAGTTGTTCCCCTGTCTGTGGCATTGTTTGCTCACTACTCCCTTCCTCCACCTCCTCCTCCCACCAATTCCCTCCAGAACTGCTGGTCCCATTGCTTCTCCTCAGACTTGCGTCTCAAGCCTATCTTATATATGTAGGGAAAACAACAATAATGGAGACAAAACAAAAAGAAAACAAAAGATTGTAGGGGGGAAAAAGCAAAAAAATGAAAAAGAATACACAAATCTAGGTCTATCTGCTGACCTTTAAGACTATCCCCCCACCAGTCCTGGAGGGTTCTGGAAACTGCCCCTCCCTGCCTGAAGTCTATTTTTGAGGCTTTGTGGCTTGGCTTTGCTCCTATTGCTGATCTATTATGTTCCTTTCTTGATTTGCCCCATCTGGGGGTTCAGTCTAGACTCACTCCCCACCATGTATCCCCATTATTGTCCTCTGTCATGGTCTGTGACCCTACAGTACTCTCTGTCCCTTAGCAGCTCCATGCAGGGATGTTGTCCTCAGAGCTCGGTGTGCCAGTATGGGGTCTCTTCCTCCCTCTCTCTTTCTTCTTCTTGGTTTGCTTCTATGTGGGTTCAGCAGGCCAGCCCCTTGCTCTGATTATCATCATCCTCTGTAGCAGATATTTCTCGGGAGGAGGTCAGTTTGGCTCTGATGGGGACAGGCCCTGGAGACCTCTCTGTTCATGAGTTGCTACATGTGGTTACGTTGTGCTCATGGTTTGGAGCACCATGGTGGAGTCTGCACTTACACTCCCATTTCTGTGGAGGCATAAATAATACCCTCTCACTGGGTGAATTAATGCCCTGATCCCCCAATGGCATGGTCTCTCTCTCTTTGTTTTTCTTTTCTCTGTTCCCCTACCCCGACCCCCTTCCCCTTCTTTGTGTTGGTATGGCATGCACATCCTTGAGTTTGGTCTGTCTCCTGCCCTATTGCCTGTATCTCAATCCGTATAGTCTGAGATAAATGGCTTTTCTTCTAAATCTACTATGCTAACTATACTTACCTCCGTGGACTCATGTTTTACTTGTCCTTTTGTGATTGTCTAACTTTGCTTAGCATAATTTCCTCCAATTCTTCCCATGAGATGATGTGCTTCATGCGATCATCAGTGCTTTTTAGTGATGCGTAGAACTCCATTATTTGTATGTGACAGAGTTTTCTAATCCATTCACCTATCGATGAAAATTTTAGGTTGTTTCCAATTCTTCACGTTGGTGAATTGTGTAACAATAAACATTGTGGTTGGGGTCTATTTCTTCCCTCTTCTGTGTACAAAACCAGGTGAGGGATTGCTGGATTGTAAGGTAACTCAATTTCATTTGCTTCAAATATTGCCGATGGCTTTCCACAGTGACTGTACATATCTACACGACCACCAGCAGTGGAGGAGAGTTCCTATCTCACCACATCCCCTCCAAAATTTTCTCTCTGATTTTCTGCCTTGGGCAACCCTCAATGGTGTTAGGTGGTATCTCAGAGTTGTTTTCATTTGCATTTCTCTGATGGCTAAGGATTGTGTGCATTTTCTCATATGTGTATTGGCTTTTCAGGTCACTTCCCTAGTGAAACTTTTGTTCAGGTATTTTGCCCACTTCCTCAGGGGGTTAACAGTTTTTTTCTTTTTTTCAGGCTAGGAGGGTATTGTCAATTTTAGTAACAAGCCATTTGTCTGTTGTGTCATTATTAACAATTATTAACAATATTGCCCTTACACTCAGTCTAAGGGCAAAGCTGTTCATATTGCTGGTTAATGGTCAGAAAGATTTCAGTGGAAGTGGAATTTATATGGAGATTCAAAATGGGTTTAGGGCTTCCACTGTAAACCGTGATGTTGTTACTGTCTTGTGCCATCAACTCATCTCTAACCCATAACTCCCATCTGCACAAAAGTTCCTGCCCTGGTAAACCATAGTCTTCTGCAAACGTGAAAAAAAAAAATTGCCATCAAATCAATTCTAATTCATAGAGACCATAGAGGGCAGGGTAAAATTCTCTCTGTGTGATTCTTAGGCTATATACATTTTTATGGGAGAAAGCTTCATCTTTCTCCCTCAGAGCAGCTAGTGGGTTTGAACTGCTGACTCTCTGATTAAACCGCAGCACATAATCACTTATGCCACCCAGGCTTTGGTGCTTTGAAGTTAAGATATAATACAGTTTTCATTGTAACTTCACATATTTATTGTGGAAGAAAGCATAATAAAAGAAGAAAATGAGTGGAGTGTGTTATTGTAACAGATATCTTTCTTTTATGACAGTGTTAAATATTAAGATATTTTAATATTTTGTTTACTAGTTAGGGATAAAATGAGCAACTGTTCGCGGGGACCTTAAAATAGTGTTTGCATAAAATGACAGAGGTGAGTTTACTTACATTCAAAATTCTAAGCTTATAATTACTGCTAAAATGCCTTCTTTGTGTGTCTTCTCTAGGTTGTTCATTTCATCCACAGTTTTTTTGTGAAGGCCTAACACCATGTCCACTTTGAGCCCTAAAGAAACAGTGGAAGGAGAAAGAGAAATCACATATTTTCCTTGTTAAAAAAAAGTTTTAGTGACTTGTAATGCACACATATCATATACTTCAAAAATTTAGTAATATTTAAAAGAGTTGTACCATCATCAGTTCCAGAATACTTTCTTCCTTTTCATACTCATTGTTGTTAGCTCCCCCTTGTCCTCCAACCTTCCTTGCTTGCCCCCAATGAACCATTAATCCAGTTCCTATCTCTATGGACCTAACCAATAATGGGTTTCATGTAGTGGAAAACATACCAAACAATGACAACAACAAACAAAACCCCCAAACAAGAACAAAATAAGCCGGGGCAACACTTCAATAGAAAAGGAAGCACAGGATCTAGAAAGTTTGAACACATTCAAAGTGGTCAAAAGGGAGTTCCAACGAGAAGCGGTTCCATTTTAGCCCAACTGGTCCTGCCACCGTCCACTTTCCGTGCTCTCTGCATGACGGCAGCCCATTGACCTTCTGGCTTTGTGGCCAGAGGGTATTCACCTGCGGCTTATTCCATGTGCACCACCACCCCTGTTTTTTCCGATATGAAACTACTTCAAAATGGGTCAAAGGGAGATCAGACAATAAAGTATTACTTTTTCCTACCCCTTTCTAAAAGCATCTGCTAGAGGTCACTCTGCTGTTGGTGTCGGTGCCATTGCCGCAGCTCTGACGCAGACCAGCACTGGGTGCAGCAGAAGGAAGTCCTGCCAGTCCTTTGCCATCCTCACATGTGTTGTTATGTTTAAACCCATGGTTCCAGTCACCGTGTCAATTATCTTACAGGTTCTATTCTTTTTCATTTGCCTTTCACTTTACCAAACACGATAGTCCTTTAAGATGAGTCCCTCCAGATAACATATGCAAATGCTGTGAGAGGAAGTCTCACCATGCTCACTTGGAAGGGGCATTCATACTGTATTTCCTACAACAGATGTGATGTGGTCTCCTGGGAGTCAATGAACTAAGTTAATTTCCCCCCTACACCCACATATCTTGTGTTCTTCTCACTGATACTCCCATTTCCACTCTTGTTTTCTATAGTTTGCGTTGCCGTTCAGAGATAATGACTCCTCATAGTTGGCCGTGTGCGTATAAAGGCCTCGGTCCACAAATCAAACAAACCAGACTCACTGCCATCGCGTTAATGCTGACTCGTGGTGACTGTGCGTTTCTGAGCCTGGAACAGTTTAGAGGAGTGGAAAGCCCAGGCTTTCTCCTCGGAGTTGTTGGTGGGTTTGAACTGCCAACCACGCAATCACAGCCCAATACATAGCACCGACCCTTAAGCTCCTCCTCTCTTCTCTGCCATTCTTTTTCTTCACTCGCTGTCCTGCGGTTTCACTGTTTGCTGCTTCTTTAACACACCGGACCACACTAAACAGCAGTGTGCATGCCGTTCCCTCTCCAGGAAGCACTTACCATTTTCATTAGTCTCATCTTAAATGTAATTTTATACAGTCGGTACTCTCTGAAACGCGTTCTTTGTGCAAATTCCAATCCCCATCTTCCAGTGCGCCTTCTTCTCATGCTGATCCATTTTTTCACACGTGACCTGGCATGTGTAATGCTTTGGTTGTTTTCTCTCCCTTTCTCCCAGTGTTTTAATGAACACTAAAATGATTCTTTCCCCCCTTGATTAGCATTTAAGAGTGTGAGAGAAAGTATTTTGTTTATTTTTATTTTTTAAAATTCCTAGCACCAAGAATTTTGCTTGGCACAGAATGGGTTCCCTACAATATTTATTAAGTGAATAAATTTATGAGTGTACCTCACTTAAGATGCACCAAAATTACTGAGTTGCTAAGAAATAGATTTTCATTTGACACTGATTTATATATATATTTAAAGTGGGTTTTATAAAATCATCTATATAGTATTTTTTACATTTTCAACTGTCATTTTATGTGCTGGGCTTCAGACTTTGCCGGATTGTGTGATTTCAAATAGCGTATGGTAAAACAAATGAGCCCAGATTTGACACCATCTGACCTTTAAATGACAATGAGAGTGAAAGGTCAGAATGCATGTGGCCTTGTCAGACTCTTATGAGAATGGAAAATGTCCAGCCTGCCTAGAGAAGGTCACAAGAAGTCTACCATAAATGGAATGGGGAGCCAACAGAAAGTTTTTCATTGAGTGAGGGTGACAGACAGAGGTCTCTCAAAGAATATATAATGAGGATCATCTATGTCATTCAAACTGAAGCATGGCCAAGAGGTTGTATGATTTATCTCACTTTTTTCAACAGGGTATAATCATTATGAGGAGTAATATATTTTTAAAGGTAATTCATGACAATGTTATAAAAATTCAAACGGTGTATAAAGATGGAAAGGCAAAATCCTCTTTACTCTCCATCCCATTTAGCTCCCTGACTACCTTCTTCAAAAATACCAACTGCAACTAATTAGTTTTACAAAATGTTAAAGATTCTATGTATAAGCAAAATTTGGATTATATTTCTTTTCACTACTACAAACTCAAGAATATTTCAAACAAGTAAGAATTGTAGAGGTTAACAGAACAGACACTAAAGTACACACTACAAGATTTTAAAAATATTAATATTAGTCCAATTTGCCTTAGGCAGGTATTAAAAAATAAAATGTACAGATATAGCAGAAACCTCAACAGTATTTTACCATTCCCTTCCCAGGGGTAAACCTAGAGGTATGGCTCTCTTAATCATGTTTCCCCATATTCTTAATTGCATACATCTCCATTAAACATTATGCAATTGTATCAGTCCTTAAATTTATGTAAGTGCTACCATTCTGTATATATCCCTTTGTAACTTACCTTTTCATTTGCTTTCTTTTCAGTTGCTTTCTTTCATGGAGTGACTGGTGGTTTGAACTGTTGACCTTGTGGTGCAGAGCCAAGCACATCATTTACTAAGCTACCAGGGTCCCTATGGTGCTACTAGGTCTAGGAAAAATGCAGCAATGTAGCAACCCCAATCACTATCACCAGCACCACCAACATGGTGACAAAGACAACAACTGCATTAATAATAATTGCCAGGTATTTGGCACTTGTTGTAGCACTTATTAAGGAGTCCTGCTGGTGCTGTTGGGTAAGGCCAGCAGTTTAAACCCTTGGAAAACAGTTGGAGCTATCTGCTCCCTAAGGATGTACAGCCCCAGAGGCCTCATGCAGGGTCGGAGTGAACCAGAATCGACTTGAGAGCAGTGGGTTTGGTTTGGGGTATAACCCTAACGATTCCCTTGCCAATGTCAGACACCAACTTCAGCCTCCAAAATAGCACATGATTGAAAATCACGTGGTGCAGTGACACCAAGCTAAGTGACTTGCCTAAAGACAGGACAACCATGAGTGGTAGAGCACATGGCAGAGGATGAAGCCTGTCAGTTTGTTATTCTGTGGTGGTTGCATTTTTCTATGATTCTGCATGTGATATTTCAAATACCAGGGGGTCACCCCAAATGAATAGGCTTCACTGGAGCTTCGGACTAAGAACAAACAGTGACAAAGGAATAGGTTCGCCACTTCAGCATAATTAACCACTAACAACCATATAGCTAGCATCAGAACATATACTGTAAACCTCATCAACTTTAGCAGAACATTGTCAGATACAGTGCCAGAAGATGAGCCTGTCAAAATATAACCGAGGAAGAACTGAGGAAGAGCTGCTGTCTTAAATGAGAGTCTAATGTGATTTGGGGGACAGAGTAATGATTTCAGGAGACCAACTTCTGGACCTTAGTTTATTAATGGGGCATGGCTCAAAATGAGAAGAAACAGCTACAAGCATCTATCAGTGATTGGATGAATATAGGAAAGATGGAAATCAGCAAAAATGAAAAGGAAGGCATGGTAATCAATGTCCTAAGCAGTAGTGAGCTGAAATGGACTGGTATTGGCCATTTTGAATAACAAAATTATATGGTTTACTATGTCATGAATGACAGATTCAAGAGAGATGGAGTCAAGGTCATCTTCACATGAGATATTTCATGATCTATCTCCAAGGACAATGCTATTTATGATAGGATAATGTCTAAATGAATACAAGAAAATCTAATCAATAACAACTATTTTTCAAACTTATGCACCAACCACTAGGCTAGTGATGAAGAAATTGAAGAATTCTACTAACATCTTCATTCTGAAATGGATAAAACATGAAATCAATATACATTGATAATTTTTGGCAGCTGGAATACAAAAGTTAAAAACAAAGAGGAAAGAATAGTATATGAATAATATGACCTTGGTGATAGAATCAAAGCTAGAGATTACATGATAGAACTTTGCAAGACCAACAATTTCCCTATAGTAAATATCCTTTGTTCTAACAACACAAATGGTAATTATACATGTGGACATCGCCAGAAATAAAATTGACTACATTTGTGGGAAAAGATGATGGAGAAGCTCAGTATCTGCAGCTAAAACCAGGCCAAGGGCTGACTGTGAAACAGACTTTCAATTGCTTATATGGAAGTTCACATTGAAGCTGAAGAAAATTAAAACCATTACACAAGAGCCAAAACATGACTTTGAAGATATCACCCAACTCAAGAACATCTCAAGAAAATACTTGCCATATGGAATAATAATGACAAAAGTCTATGTATTGAACTTTAATTAATGACAGAAGACAAAATGATTTATGGGATGACATCAAGAACAACATACATGAAGAAAGCAAAAGGTCATTGAAAAGACAAGAAAAAAGGAAAAGAACTAAGTGGATGTCAGGAAACTCTTAAACTTGGTTTACATCATAGAGCAGCTAAGGCAAATGAAAGAAATGATGAAGTCAAAGAACTGAACAAATAATTCCAGGGGCATCTCAATGAGACAAAGTACAATATTATGATGTGCAAAGACCTAGAGTTAGAAACTAAAAAGGAAAAACACACTCAGCATTTCTCAAGCTAAAAGAATTCCAGAAAAATTCAAGCTGTGGGTTGTAAAATTGAAAGAATCTGTGGGTAAAATATTGAACTACGGTGGGAGTATCAGAAGAAGATAAAACGAATGCATGAAGTCACTATACCTGAAAGAATTGGTGGGAATCCAATCATTGCAAGGGTCGCATATGATTAAGAACCAATAGTTCTGAGGGAGAAGTCCAAGCTGCACTGAAGGTATTAGCCCAAAACAAGGCTCCAGGCATTGATGGAATACCAATTAAAACATTTCAATAAACTGAGGAAGCACTAGAAGCACTCACTCATTTATACCAAGAAATTTGGAACACAGCTACCTGATCAACTGACTGGCCATCTTACATGCATCCCATAGAAAGGTGTCCTATGGAATGCTGAAATTATAGAATAATATTGGTCTCACATGGAAGTAAAATTTTGCTGAGATCATCCAACATTTGTTGCATCAGTACATTGGCAGGGAGCTGCCAAAAATTCAGGCTGAATCCAGAGAAGGACATGGAACATGCTATATTATTGTTCAAGTCAGATGGATTTTGACTGAAAGCAGAAAATATGAGAAAGATGTTTATTTGTGTTTTATTGAAAATGCCAAACATTTAACTGTATGGACCATGGAAAACTATTAACCTAGAGAAGCCTGTAATTTAAGAATACTTAATTGTAGGTGGAACCTGTATATGGATCAATAAGTAGTTGTGGAAACAAAACAAGGAAATATTGCATGTTTCAAAAATCAAGAAAGGTTTGAATTTCATTATCCTTATTAATATTACACGCTGAGAAAATAATCAGCAAAACTGGACATATGCAGACGAATGTGGCATTAGAATCAGAGGAAGGCTTATTAACAACCCATGATATGCAGATAATACAACCTGGCTTGCTGAATGTGATGCACTTGCTGAGGATGATCAAGGCTTGGAACCTTCATTATGGATTAAACTTCAATGTAAAGAAAACCAAAATCCTCACAACTGGACCAATAGATAGCATGATAAATGGAAAAAGATTGAGGTTGTCAAGGATTTCAACTTGCTGGGATCCATTATCAATGCTCATGGAAGCAGCAGTCAAGAAATCAAAAGATTGGGTAAATAATCTGCTGCACAAGACCATTTTAAAGTGTTTAAAAACAAGGATGCTACGTTGAAGACTAAGGTGCACCTGACCCGAGCCAGGGTATTTTGAGTCTCCTCCTATGTATGTAAAAGTTGGACATGGAGCAAGGAAGACTGAAGAAAAATCAGTGCATTTGAACAGTGCTGTTGGTGAAAATTATTTAAGGTAACACGGGCAGCCAAATGAATAAACAGATCTGTCTTGGAAGAGGTGCAGTTAAAATTTTCCTTCTAGGCAGAGATGGGAACTTTTGTCTCACATACTTTGGACAGTTATCAGGAGAGACCAATCCCCCTGAAAGACATCATGCTTGCTCAAATGGAGGTGCAACGATCAAGAGGAAGGCCCTGGCGGAGATGGACTGTCACAGGGGTTGCATCGAAGGGCTCGAACCGAAGAACAAGTGTGAGGAGGGTGCAGGACTGGCTCTTGTTTCATTCTGTTGTATATCGGGCCACTCTGAGTCACAACCGACTTGATGCCACCTATCAGCCACAACACAATGAACGAAACCAGACTATCTAGAAAATAGATCAAGAGTTTCCGGATGAATCAGAAAACACATCAATCATGTTTACAGTAAAATATACAGACTCTTTATACACATATTGATAAAAAAGTTTCATTCCACACCAAATAAAGTATCAAAAAGCATCAAAAATCAAAATGTTAGCAATGACTACAACTCAATTGCTTGCATTATTTAGAATAACATCATGTTAGCAATGTAGAAATGGCACCTTTTCTACTAAAACCAATTTATTTTAGCGATCTAAAGTCTCAGTTGTACCTGATAGAAATGAAATGTTCTGAGATCATGAGACTAACACTTCTTGAAATAGTTCCCAAATGTCACCACACACTTTTTTCAAATAGCTTAGCTATTGCAGCTTACACTTGCTAAAGAAATATAGAAATTTTAACTCGTGCATTCTTAAACTTAAAAATTAAGCATGTTTTGTAATGATCTAATATTGATAAATGTGTTGAAAATTTTAATTGCAGGCTACTTATTTCATTTATTATCATCCTAGTATGCTTTAAACATTTTAGAATCATTGACACATCTAACTCAATATTGCTTTAAATTGTACAATAATTATATGTTATTACTTAGAGTTTTAAAAGCGTTTTCATTTCCAATATTTATTGAGAAACTATGTTTAGCCTGTTATCCATCTTTTTTCCCTTTGAAGAAAGAAATTCAGCTCCCAGATTTCATATGTCTGAGATATTCTAATGTCTAGGACTATATTAGTGTTCCAGTGCATATTGGTGGGCCAGTGGTAGAAAACTCACCATACATTCAGGAGTTTCACGTTCAATTCTTTGAGCTCTCTGGAGATGATAAGATGGCATTTCCTGGCACTCTTGTTCAAAAGAGCCATTGGAAAAATTCTGTTAGACGAATTGTTAATACACATGTCCTTCCTAGAGAGAAGTAAGAGTGAGTCTCTGGATGAGAGTTGCTCAGAAAAGGGCCCAAATCAGATTTATGATATATCTATAACTATAATGAGTTATGAATCATTTCTCATTTATGCCAACGAAGGAAATGGCACAAAGAAAAACACTGCAGAAATTGACAAAATACCAACTGAAATGTTTCAACAAGCTGGTGAGGCACTGCAAGCATTTATTAGTCAATATCAAGACATTTGGAAGACAAGTGTCTAGCCAACCAAGTCCATGTTTGTGCACATTGCAAAGAAAGGTGTTTCAAAAATGTGGATTTTCTCTAACAATATCATTGATATCACATGCAAGTAAAACATTTGGTACAGATAATTAAAAAAATGGTTGTAGTAATACATAGCGAGGTGCCAGAAGACAAGTACCATTCAGAACACATGGCGCCAGGTATCCCACTACTAATGTCCTGTGCATCATATCTAAAAGCAGAGACTACTAGACAGAGATTTACTTGTGTTCTATTGATTATGCAAAGATGACACAACCTTATTTTCTGAAAGTGATAATTAATTTAAGCACTTAGTGATGAAAATCAAAGGTTAACAATGTGGATTACATCTCAACAGAAACAGAACAAAAATCTTCATAACTGGTGCAATAAGTACTATTACTGTGAGTAGAGAAAAGATTGAAGTTCCCAAGGCTCTAGTTTTACTTATTTCCACAGTCAATGACCATGGAAGAGAAGGCAGGAAATCAAACAATGTATTGCTTTGGGCAAATTTTCTGCAAAAGAGCTTCAAGTGTCAAAGAGCAAAATGTCACTTTGGGAACTGAGGTGTACCGGAACCAAGCTGTGGTATTTTCCATTGCCTCATGTGTATATGAACTCTGAACAACCAATAAGGAAGACCAAAGAAAATGGATGTCATTAAATTATGGTGTTGGTGATGAATGTTAAATATACCACCAATTAAACCTTTCTTGAAAGAAGTACAGTCAGAATGTTCCTTATAAGCAAGGTTGATGAGACTTAGAATGTGTTACCAGCAGGGATCTGTTCTTGGAGAAGGCCAGATGAATCGGTACAGTGGCTGCAGCCATCGGCTCACACAGAGGAGTGGTTGAAAGGGTGGTGCAAGATGGGGCTGTGTTTCTGTTGTACATAGATAGTGTTCAAATGGTTTGATGACAAGTATCATCATCACTGAAGATTCCTCAAGCATTGTGGTATATGATTGATAGCTGACAATTAAAATTAAAATACTTAGGTGACAAAGCAGAGAAAATTTAAGATGTTGTGATATTGTAAAATTCTAATTTATAGGGTGAATAATAAAAACAGTGAAAGATAACAACTTTTAATTAATCAAATAGGAGTATACTAGTCTCCATTAGATGCTAAAACAAATATACTTGTTTATTGATATACAGCTTTTTCTATAAAATATTTTCATTCTTTTAAAGAGTATATGAATTGTTGCCATATATGTTTTATTTTTGTATAGGTGTGAGTTTTGGAAAAATTTTCTAAATGCCAAATGGTAAAAACATATAGGAGAAAACATAATTTATTACTGAATTTTTTATAAGATATGTCTTTTTAATTAAATTTTGTGGTGAAGGGTTTTCGTTAACACTAGATGAACTGTTCAAATTTACATGTGGAGAAGAACACTTTATTAAAAACTTTGAGAGTATAAACTTACAGGTTTTAAAAAAATCCATCATGACTAAGTTATGAAGCTCAGGGATATATGCCTTATCTAAGTCATAATTACATATAGTGTCTATTATATTATTCCATCGAAATTATTGATAGGTATTCACTGCAAAAAGCATGACAAATAAATCATAAGAAAATCGGTAGTTGACATATATTCGTCACAAGAAATGATCTTTCTTCTAGATCTTGCTCTTTGGACACTCAAAGTGACAAGCACTTGCTACCCATGTTCAGATGACAATGAGGCTGTGTCATGAAAAGACAAATGAAAAGAATTGGATTAATTTAGTTATGAAGCGATTTACATTTTGCTCTTTCTAACTCGTCTTTTGTAGATGGATGAATAAGAAATGAGATAAGAAAGCCTTTCAGAAACTAACATTGCTGAATATGGAAGAAAAATTGCTCTTGCTGGAAGATGTATCAAGCTTCTGTCAGATAAAGCCAGGGAAAATTCTCTTGTGTTATTAACTGATCTTCCTGGAGAGGATATATTATGCAAGATGTATGACAATGCATTCTTCCTCTCCCAGGAGTCAGGTGGTTGTGCACTACTCCAATCTAACAAGATTTCTACACCTTTACTTTATTTATTTACCAGCTTAACCATGAGTCTAAAACAAATATTGCCTGATCTTGCCGGTCCGCTAAGCTTCTTCCTGGAGATTTTCATCATTTTAAATTGCCTATTAAATCATTTATAACAACAATAATACCCAATTTGCTGAAGTTATTTGCTTGGCTCGATGTTTCCTCTTGATTGACATATCTTCTTACGGTAAGCAGAAAATAATCTACATCCAAGAGTATGTATTTTTAAAATTTTGACTGCAGGTATATGCCCTACTGTTAATCAGAAGTTTATTTTTTTTAATAACCTTGTGGCAAGTATTTATGAGACCATAAAATCATGAAACTGTAATTCTGTACAATTCTTATCCTTATGTGGGGATTTCAGCAGCGTTTTGTCAAGCACAGCAGTTTAAATTAAAAAAGAATCAACTTCATGTGAAAACACAGTCTGGAAACAAGTGCTATATTTAAGTAGCCTGACTTAGTATTGTAGAAAGAACAAGTATGAGAAAGCGGGCTTATTTCAAACAGCTAAGATTTTGTTTTCTAATTACAGCAAGAGCTAGTTAGTGCAGTCCTTTAAAATCCTGACATTACCCTTTTGGGGATGTTCAAAAGAATTTTGAATTCTTGAGAGTCCTGCGTGGCCTAAATAGCTATCCATGGGCTGCTAACTGGAAGATCAAAGGTTGCATTCTGCCTAGGGGCACTTCAGAAGAAGGGCTGGGCATTGACTTCTGAGCCCATAGCCCTATGGAGCATCATTCCATGGGCACACATGAGATTCCCAGGAGTTGAATTCAACTCTGTAGCAACTAGGTTTTGATCCTCATAATAGACAATTGATAATGACAATTGGGGGGAAACACAAATGCATGATTCAAGCATCACAGTGACAAGTGATTGCTGGTTGCAACTCGGTAGCGTCACTCCGGCTTAGAAACCTGGGCTCTATCCCACCTGAAATACCGTCATCTCCCTTTACTCTGGTGAACAAGCTTCTCTCCCATCCTTCCACTGCTTCTTTGAATAGCCTCCTCCATTTAACCCAGTCCGTTTCAGTGTGGTGTGGCCACTTTAGGTTTCTCTTTTAGGCTAAATTGCCGTTTGGAGGCCTTGGTTCTCCCTGTCCCAGCTGCTCTTCCTGGAATGAACGACCGCCTCTGTAGACCTGCTCTGTTCCTCCCTCCGCGATCACACTTCAAGTCTGGCTTCTCTAGTCAACGTCAGAGTTCACACCTTGGCAACTGAGATTTCCTTCCTTTGAGACAGGAGCTTGTAGTATCTGTGAGAAATACATTTTCAATTAAGGCTCTATTCTGGTTTAAATATGGAAAATGTTAGAATGAGAAATCTATTTCTTCAGGTAAGGTTTTCATGAATGTCTTTAGTATAGAATAATTGGTCTTAATTTCCTGGAATGTCTGTGGTGGCCTTAATGACAGGAATTTGTTGTCTCGCAGCTCTGGAAGCTGGAAGTCTGAAAGGAGGCCCTCTGCAGGAACTTGCTGTCTCCCTGTAGTTTCTAGGGTGAGATCTCTCATCGCCTCTCCCAGCTTCTGGCAGGGCTGGGCGTTCATTGGCTTTCAGGTACATTTTCATATTGACTCTATCTTTTGTTGTAAGACTGCCTTCTTTGCCCTTCTCTCCTTTGAGGCGACTGGACTCAGACCAAACTGGAATTCAAGACGTTATTCTTAAGTTAACTTATACGTTCTCCAACCAAAGAATGTATTTCTTATCTTAAATGGTCATATTCACAGATACAGCTTGTCAACACTCCTTTCTTCTTCTTTTTTTTTTTTTTGGTCAGGATCAATTCACTATAGAACAAACATTTTATAATAAGTAAAAGCATCCTTAGACAATATGTATCAAGGAGGGAAAAGGGGAAATAACACTGCTGAGATCTAATCACACAGTGAGCACATTCTAAAGCAGAATGTGAGCATGAGCAAGTATTCTTAAGTGATTTGTCATAGATCAAAGTTAAAAATTTGAGTAAAAACCAGGTCAAATCATTATGATGAAGGTTTTTTTTAAAATTTATATTTCATTTTCCAAAGCCATCTTATTGGGAGCTAATACAGATATAATATCATTCCATAGTTCAATCGCATCAAGCAGTATTGTACAGTTGTTAATACTATTTTCAAAACATTCTTTTCTTTCTTGAACTCCTTTATATCAGCTCCCCTGTACCTCTCCTCCCCCAGTAAACCCCCAGGAACCCTTATTCTACTTGTTCTCTCATCAATCCTTGTTTTTATTTTTTAACTGTTTTATTGGGGGCTTGTACAATTCTCATCGCAATCCATACAAAAGTCCATTGTGTCAAGCACATATGTACATTCGCTACCCTCATCATTCTCAAAACATTTGCCCTCCATTGGGATACCTTCATCTGGTGAAGCGAAACCTTACCCATGAGTCGTCTGTCGGTTGGTCTTACTGTGGAGGCTTGTGTGTTGCTACGAGATGAAGGCTATGCCGCTGTCATTTCAAACACCAGCAGGGTCCCTAAAATCAAACAGGCGGGCTCCAGACTAAGTACATACTATGAAGAAGGACGAGGCTGTCCACTTCAGAGAATTAGCCACTGAAAATCCTTCCAATAGAGTCAAAACCTGTCAGTGACTGACAACCTAATGAAGACAAGAATATTGTCAGGGACAGTGCCAGAAAATGAGCCCCCCAAGTCGGGAAGGCACTCAAATGATGACTGAGGACTGTTCGAATCGTTCCACGTTAGGGTTGTTGGGGGCCACAAAGTCCGTCTGAACTCATGGCCACGCAGTGGCCAGCACAATGAAAACTGCCGGTCCCGCACCGTCCTCATAGTGGATATGTTCTAGCGCATTCTGGCAACCACTGTGTCAGTCCATCTTGTCAAGCGTCTTCCTCTAATGTGCTCCCCCTTCCTTTACCAAGCATGATGTGCTTTTCCACGACCTGGTCTCTCTTGACACCGCGTCTAAAGGACAAGGATGTCTAGCCATCCTTGCTGTGCTTCGCCCAAGACAGATTTGTCCAAGGACCATCTGGCTGTGCATCTCCCAAGCCAGAGTTTTTTTTTCCGCTCTTCAGTCAGTTAATACTACTTTCAATATTCTTCACCAGCACCATAATTCAAATCCATTAATTCTTCTGTTTTGTCTATTCAATGTACAACTTTCACAGTTTTTGAGGAGATTGAATATACCATATCTTGGGTCAGGTATACCTTAGTCCTCAAAGTAGTATCCTTGACTTTCAACAGTTTAAAGAGTGTGTGCAGCAGATGCACTCAATACAAATGCATCTAATCTCATGACTGCCACTTTCAGCCACGCACCATATAACTAGTCTTGACCATTGGTTTCTATAAATACCTTCATTATGTTGAGGAATTTCTCTTCTATTAATATTTTGCTGAGGATTTTTTTACCATGAATGTCTTTTGTACTTTGTCAAATTCGTTTTCTGAGTTGATTGAGGTGATTATGTGATTATCATTATTTTTTATTTATATGGTGTAGCACAGTGATGCATTTTCTAATTCTCTGCCATCCCCGGTACCTGTATGACTTTCACTGATCATGATAATCATTAAAATTAAACAATATTGTGATTTGGATCATAGTTTACAGGGCACACTGATAGTCCATTCAACATTTTATGCATGACAATGATCACATTGTTTCATGACAATGATCACATTCTCTGCAATGCAATAGCACTCTTCCAATGTCCTTCTTCCTTTGGTGTTTCCACCTTTCCTTATTTCCTATCCCTTCCTGCTTCCCTGAGCTCAATCTCTGAGCAGACACTCTCCTTCTCATCTCATGTGCTGATTGTTCTGAGGAGTACATACATATAGGATGTTTCTGTATACCTTATAGGCCTATTATTTCACTGGAGGTTGGTCCACAGGCTTAAATCACGATATCTATATCTATATCTATCTATCTATCTATCTATCTATCTATCTATCTATCTATCATCTATCTATCTATCTATCTATCTATCTATCTATCTATCATCATCTATCTATCTATCTAGAGAGAGACAGCACACAGCTATATATATATATCCATAGATTATTATTGTTACTGTTATTGCAGAATTGCGTAATAGTGTCTATCTTTGTCAAATTTGACAATTGTGCTACTCCTCAGGTTTCATTTGCCTTGGTCATTTTGTACTGACCTCCCCATTTCCTTCTAACCAAATTAATGAGTGTCTACCCTCAAGTTTGTCGATTCCTTTTCCCTCGCATCCCTGGTAACTTTCAACGCGCATTTATTTTTGTTGTTAAATCTTTTATTGAATTTTTATAGTAGTGGTTCCATATACTATTTGTATTTTTGCGGTTGATTTTTGAAGGTGAGTAAAAAAGTGTAGCTGGGGTTTCAGTTGACATACGTTGTTAGGTACAGTCCTCTCCAAAACTCATAGCAATGCAATTCTCAACAGAATGAAACACTGCCTGGCCCTGCACTCTCCTCTCAATTGTTATGCTTGAGCCCATCGTTGCCACTGCCATGTCTGCTCATCACATTGAAGGTCTTCCTTTGCACTGCTCTTCCACTCCACCAAGCGCGAAATCCTGTTCCAAGGGCTGGTCTCTCCTGACAACATATTCAAAATACATGAGGCAAAGTCTTGCTATCTTCATTTCCAAGAAGCATTCTACCTGTAATCTAAAGATAGATTTATTTATTCCTGTGTCAGCCCATGGCACTTTCAATATCCTCGCCAACATCATAGATCCAATACTTTCATTATCCTTCAGACTTCCAGAGTCCAGTGGGCAACATTCACACGAAAATGAGGAGAGGGAAAATACCATGGCGTGGGTCAGCCATACGTTAGTCCTCAAAGTAACATCTTTGCTTTTCAACACTTTAAGGTTTTGTGCAGGAGATTTTCCCAATGCAGTGCATTCTTTTATCTCTTGACTGCAGCTGCCATGAACTTGATTGTGGTTGCAAGCAAGATTATATCCTTGATAACACCTGTTTTTTCATCATTTGTCTTGATGTGACCGTTTAGGACAGTAGTGAGGATTTTGGTCTTTTTTACAATGAGTTGGAATTCGTATTGAACGATCTTTGACTCATCATCAAGTGCTCCAAGTCCTCCTGACTTTCAGAAAGAAAGGCTACTAATAAGCTTTTCCCCAATCCTGATACCACTTTCTTCAGACAGTCCAGCTTTTTGGATTATTGGCTCAGCATACAGATGGAACACGCATAATAAGAGGGTACAATCCTGGTGCACACCTTTCCTGATGTTAACCCATGCAGTTTTCCCTTGTTCTGGTGTTAGAACAACTGCCTCTTGGCTCATATATAAGTTCTGCATGAGCACAGTGAATTATTCTGGAATTCACATTATTTTCAATTCTATCCATAGTCCATTAAGCCACAAAGTGAAATGCCTTTTCCTAGTCAATAAAATACAAGTAACTGATTTTCAAGGATTTTTTGCTTTCAGACAAGATACATCTGACATCAGCAATGACATCCCTTGGTCCATATTCTCTTCTGAACACAGCTGGAATTTCCAACAGCTTCGTTTTGATGTACTTCTCCAACCACTGTTGAGTAATCTTCAGCACAATTTTGCTTGCAGGTAATATGAATGCTAGTGTTAAATGATGTTAATGTTTTGTTAGGTCACTTTCCTTTAGCATGTGTACAAGGACGGCTCTCTTCCCGTCAGGCGATCTCTCACATTTCTTGTAGTAGGTGAGTGAGTACTTGCAGTGCTTTATCAACTTGTTGAAACCTTTCAGTGGCTATTCTGTCAATTCCTGGAGCCCTGTTTTTAGTTAATGCCTTTAGTGAAACTTGGACTTCTTCCTTCAATGCCATTGATTCTTGAGCATCTGCTCTTTAACAGTTTAAAGTCAACTAGTTCCTTTTTGTTAAAGTGGCTCTCTTGATTCTTTCCACAGTCTCTTGATGCTTCTTGCATCCTACAATATTTTACCCATAGGATATTTTAATATTGCAATGTGAATTCACATTTTGGTTCTTATGGAGTTGTTTAAAATTTTTCAACTTCAGCTTTTCCTTAACTGTTTTTTAAAAATTAATTTAAAGGTGTTCTTTTTGCTGTATATAAGATTGTAGGTTGATATTTTATATATTCAGCACTTTAAATATACAATTCCAAAAGCTCTTATCCTCTGTTGCTTCTAATGAAATCCCAGTTGTGGATGTTATTGGGACTCCCTTGTACATGAACGTTTTTTTTAGAAAACCTGAATTTAAAACGTTCTCTCTTTCTCTGAATTTCAACATTTGGAGTATGATCTGTCTGGATCATACTCTGGATCATACAATCCATGTCTGGATTGTGTTTATCCTACTTGAAATTCATTGGGGTTTTTGAATTTGTAAATTAATGAGTTAATCAGCTATGGAAAGTTTACCTCTATTATTTCTTGTAATCTATATAAAAGGGTAAGTAAAAAGAGGATTACTGCAGTGCATAAGGCACGGAAATTGTAGAATATAGGAATCAGACAGCAAGCACAGGAAGATCTCCTCAGCAACTTCTATGAGGAAAAGAAAACTATAGACCAATATCCAACTCCACTTCTGATAAAACACACAATCAAATTGGAATAGAGGGGGGGGGTCTTCCCTAACATATTAAATGCCACATATATTCATTAGGGAAAAACTAAAAACCCCCTTTTCCTGAAAACAGGAATCAGACAAGGATGCCTCCTATCACCACTCTTTTTCAACATTGTGCTGAAAGTCTTAGCCCAAACCATTAGACAACTAAAAGAAATCAAGAGAGCAATACTGGGTAAAGTGAAGTGAAACTCTTGCTAGCTGCAGATTCTCTATAGCAAGAACCCAAACACCTCTATGAAAAACTTGTTGGAAACATTGAAGCATCCTGCAAAGTAGCAGGATCTAAGATTCAACTGGATCCCTACATACCAATGCAGAGAACTTAAAAAACGACATCAAGAAAGCAATACCATTTATAATAACCATACAAAAATGAAATATTTGGGGGAAAATTCTAACCAAAGAAACAAAAGACCTGTTCAAAGAAAAATAAAGAACATTATTACAAGAAACCAAAGATCTACACAAATGGAAGAATATCCCCTGTTCATGAATAGGAACACTTAATACTGTGAAAATGTCAATACAACCTAAATCAATCTACAAATATAATATAATTTTGAATCCACTACCAATTTCATTCTATAAAGTAATGGGAAATCTAATGACCAGCCTCACATGGTGAGCGAAGAGGCTTGAAATAAGCACAGCATTTTTCAGAAAGAAGTACAAAGTAGGAGGCCTCCCACC
>NW_022111369.1:83715014-83725888 GCF_000313985.2 Echinops telfairi
TGGCACAATTAACTAACTCACACCCCCTGACCTCAACACATGCTACAAAGGCACAGTGTTCAAAATAACCTGATATTGGTGCAATCGACCACTGGAAAAGTACAGGAAACTCAGATATAAAAGCATCCACTTCTAGGCAACTGTCTTAGAAGACATATACCCAGAATGCTCCTTAGAACTCGGCTGACTAGTCTTCATCTCCCACACTTAGGGCATTTTGTTGTAAGAGACTAGTCTCTACAGAAAGACGTCGCACTTGCTAACATCGCAGGGAAGGGAAAAGGATGAAGCCCTTCAACAAGATGAATTGGCACAGTTCGAGCGCTCCAACAATTGTGAGGATAGCATAGGACTGGGCCATGTGTCACTCTGTTGTACATAAGGTCACTGTGAGTCTGAACGAACTTAGTGCAGTACCTAACAACAACAACAAGAGGCAACTGATTTTTGAGAAAGCACCAAAAACATAAAATGGGAGAGGGACAACCTCTTCAACAAATGGTGCTGGAAAATCGGAGCTTCATTGGAAGAAGAATGAAACAGGAGCGATACCTCACCTCATGCAGAAAAATGAACTCATGGTGGCTTAGAGACCTAAGTGAAAATTCCAGACCTCTAAGGTTCATATATGAGAAAACTGATACAAACATATGGCCCCTTTCTGGTGCATACATAGATTAACAAATATAATACAGGAAGCACACACAGTGTAAGACAAAACAGATGACTGGAAAATAGTAAAAACAAAACATGTACACACCAAAAGACTTCACGAACAGAATACAATGACAGCACACAAATAAGGAAAGAACCCTTGGCAACAACACAGTGGATAAGGGACGAATTACTAAAAATCTATACCACCTGAATAATTAAAAACATATGATCCAATTAAAAAGTGGACAAAAGACACAAATAGGTAATTCATCAGGAACAGCACTAGAATAGCTAACTAATACATGAAGAAAAGCTCAGGATCACTAACCATCCAGGAGATGCAAATCAAAACAAATGATGAGATATCACTTTACACCTACAATGATAGCCCAATTTAAAACCAAACAACACCGATGAGAAACAACAAATGCTAAATGTATATGGAGAGATTGGAGTTCTTATACACAGCTGAAGGGCTTGTAAATATGTACAGCCAGCATGGGAACTGATATGGCACTCCCTAAAACAATTGAGAATAGAAATACCACACGACCCAGCAATACTTTTGCTGGCCATATGACCCCAAAATATATGCAACAGAACACGGACAGTTGTATGCGCTCCCATTTGATTGTAGCACCATTCATAATAGCAAAGATCTGGAAATAGTCCAAATGTCCAACAGTAGAAAAATGGATAGAATACTCTTGTCCGTGCACGTAATGGAATACTCTGCATCCCTCAAAATCCAGTGATGAAACCATGAAATACCCCATGACATAGCTGCAATCGTCAAATAATCATCAGAACTTGGACGTTATGAACCTTGTATTAGGTAAATCTTCTGCACAAGACCTCTTTCCAGTGTTGACAATCAAGGGTCTTCCTTTGAGGATTAAGGTATGCCTGACCCAAGCCAGGATCTTTTCATTGGCCTCACATGAGTGTGGAAGTTGTATAATGGATCAGAAAGGCTGAAGAAGAATCGATGCATTTGAATTGTGGTGCTGGCAAAAAGAAATGAAAGTACGTGGACTGCCAAAAGAGTAAATAAATCTGTTTTGGAAGAAGTGCAGTCAGAATGTTCCTTAGCGGCAAGGATGGCAATACTTCATCTCACATACTTTGAACATGTTTTCAAGTGAGCCCAATCCCTAGTAAAGGACATCATGCTTGGTAAAATAGCAGGTAATTAAAAAGGAGAAGGATCTTTTACAAGCTGGATTGACACAGTGGCTGCGTTGATGGGCTCAAACAAAGGAACAATAGTGGGGGTGGCGGAAGACTGGACGAGGTATCCTTCTATTGTAATTGGGTCGTTATGAGCTGGATCTGACTCAACTGCACTTAACAACATCAACAGAAATACTTCATATCCTAGCAGGATGATTATAATCTTCTTTTTCATAAAATAATTATGATATTTCTAAAGTGGACCAGAGACATATATAAGCCATAGATATAAGAAATGAATTTTGGGCTTTCATTTAATTCTAGCCCCAATCTAAGAACAAGTAGTTCTTATGGCATGGCCTTATTCCATATCGTCCTCATGAAGAGATGGGTGGTATAGCAAAGTGTGGCGAAGAAACTAGATGGTCCCTGACTATCAGAAAGAATAGCGTCTGGCATGTGAAAGGGTTGCATTTCAAACAAGCAGCCATGCAAGTGAGGCATAAACTAAGTCCACATGGAAGAAGCACAACAGTCTGTGTGAACCAAGGATTGTAAAGAATAAAATCCAAATCCAAAGAAGGGCTTGATATCACAGCTTTAATTCTAAACACCCATTTTGCAGAAGGCTACGAATGACAGTGAAGCCCAAAATTCATTTGCAGGGTCTCTACATGGATTAAACCACAGGTGAATTCCTTCTAAACATATTTCAGGGATATAAATGACCTTGCTATCAGACAGAGAACATTGAAAAGTAAATTGTGACAGATGTAGTTAGATCAAATTGTAATACTTTATCATATGATTTCCCTTTAGATCCATTGTAAAGCTTCAGTTTTAACATTTTATGCTTTCTTTTGAGTAAGGTTTGTCTGTTTTGACTAGTCAAAGTTGCTGGTTTTGTTTGTTTGCATTTTTCTACTTCCTATTTGTGTTTTGTATGGTATTCTGTATATGAAGTCCATGATGGTGAGTATTGAGAGAGTAACTGGATTAATAATTACCTAGGGGAATGACATGGGAGGTTTGGGGGGAAATAGGAGATAACAAGTGTCTGAGAAAAACATTTTCTGAAATTGATTTTGGTAATGACTGCACATATCTTCTTCATATAAGTAAACAATCAAATGATATGTGAATCATATGCCAATAAAAGTTTTTTCGTAAGTGTTTACGACATCTGATAGCCACACAGGTGTACTCATGAAGACATTGTGGCTACCATGTTTGCATGTGGAAGAGTTTTCTCCATCACCAAGAAAGTTGAGCACTTGGGAGCATGTCATCTTCCTTAAAGCCCATGATGTGTGTTTCATTTTTAAATTATGGTCCAGAGAGAGGATTGAGTAGGGTCAGAATTGCAGTCAGCAGAAGGTTGGTAGGGTATTGATGGTAACACTCCATTTAGAACCCTTTAGCATAAAACAAGGCACCAAGAAATCATCAGTGTCCCACAACTCACTCATCTGACGAAGGTACTCCCATACCACAGCGGTTTTCAAAACTGCCACATGGTAACCTGCTGCTACATTTGGTCCCCTTGTAGTTCCAGTCATTTTAATATTGATTTCCTAGCAGACAATAATATTATCTGAAATTATGAAACATTTTTATCTCTTTTATATATATGTTTAATTTTTTGCGTCTTCTTGCACTGTCTAGACAAACAAGCAGACATACTTAGGGTTACACTGTGATCTGTTGGAATGCCTCTAAGTTTTCACTATAAATGTAGTGCTAGAAATTTGTTCCAGAAAGAACTTATTATCCTAAAAAACTTTTCTTAGTAAAAGTTTCCTTGTAAAAATTTAAACAAGGATTGCTAGAAAATAACTTTTGTTAAACAAAAAGATAAATATGTGAAGCAATTGTTTCATGACATATTCTTTTTTTAAGTAATATTTTTGTTGACATATCTTACACAATCCAATATATCCACTCGCATACATTGCTGTGGTTCAATCCCTTTGAGAGGAGTTATAGGGTCACCAGTGCTACCCCACCCACCCCCAACCCCGTTCCCTACCCTCAGGAACATGCCTGTTACTCTTTCTGCAGAGTAATCGATCTTAACTTTCAGGTACTGAACAACAATCTTAAATATACAGATGAACATACTCAAATCTAGCATGATTGATGAGGTAAAACAAAAATCAGCCTTATGTAAGGGGAAGAAATATTTTTAAAATCCAGCTGATAAGTATGCGGTTCATCGGTGCCATACTACACCTTAGATTATCATCATTTCTGTGTGGCCCTTCTGAGAGGGACTGTCCGATCATCTTGAAGGTGGGTTGGTTGGGGGTCCCTATTGCGTCCACGCCCCTTCACATCGAGTTGGTTGCATATTTTTGAACTTCTGATACCTCTTCCCGTCAATTCTTCATGATCACACAGGATGGTAAGCTTCTTCCATGTGGACTTTGTTGCTTCCCTGGTAGATGGCCTCTTGTTTTATTACAAGCCTTTAAGAGCCCAGGCGTTATATCTTTTGAGAACTGGGCACCATCAACTTTCTTTACCACATTTGCTTATGCACCCACGTTGTCTTCAGCGATCGTGTCTTGACAAAGTCTTCATCTAAATCTATGTACTTCTGAGATGGTGTTCCCTTCACTCTAACCCTTACCTAAGCCGTTCTCCCCTCTTTAATTTACACTACTTCAGAATAACACCGTGGGCATTCCTGAGGGTAGCAAACATCCCAGTGAATAAGAAATACTACTACAGAATATTTAGACAACTTTTTAAAATTTGGAACAACACCATGGATGTATAAGATGGCTTTAGGAGATTTGTGAAAAATTCCATTAGCTTTTAATTCCATATTTCCATGAACTGAAAAAGACTTCTTATTTATTCTTTTCTGTTCTTTTTTCTTATTCAGCCTACTATAATATATTTTGTAAACAAACGAACTAAAAAGCTTACAATATACGTGTGATAGAAGCCAATTTTCTGATATATATCATAATTGAAAGAACCCAAAAAGAAAACTCACAACTTTCTTTCCTTGGAATAAATGTGATAAATAGAATAAATAGTGGAGAATTATCAAAAGGACAGTTCTCTATTTTTAATAAGATCAATAATAACAACACGATATTAGAAATGATTAGAATTTCCTTTACCTCATCTGCTAAAGGAAGGAGAGGGTTTGATTACATAATCTTCATGGTTTCTTTTTTCTTATAGCAAATATTCCTTGGCAATTTGCTCATTCATATGTATGTGTATGTCTATGCTTGTGCCTCTATTTATCTATGTGAATGAGTAATTTGTATGCATGAACAGACAATAATATCATAGCGTACCATGCAAAGCAACTGTTCTAGAAACTGTTCCTGTTGTTTCTATCCCAGTATTTATAACAAAAATGTAATAAGAGGCTCAAAGGGAAAGAAAAATCACATAATTCAAAAGACAGAGAGGTAACTTTGCCATGGGTTGCCTTATATCGTGACTTTACTACGATGCACTTCTGTTACTATCACAGAAACATTTCAGCAGTTTTCCTGGTTCCCATTTTGAAGATCAGGGAACTGAGTCCCAGGACAATCCAATAACTTAACTGAAAAACAAAAGCAACAAGATTAAAAAAAACATAAAAATCCAGAGTTCAGTTAACTAATTAGTGTTGTAATTAAAACACAATTAGTGGAAAAGTTAAACTCATTAGAACAAAATGTTCCCCGATTCTACACTTTCCCAATGCTCCGTGAAGAGGAAACAGTTCTGGTCAGCATGTGATAATGGAAAGGAAACTGGACTATACAACTACAAGGGACTGTTGTCCTGGCCCTGACCCTGAGCTCCTTAATGTAGTTGTTCGAAGTCATGGAGTTGGCCCTGATTCGTGATCACTCCTTACAGCAGAACAAGCTCTTGCCTAGTCCTGTATCAGTTTCACCATCATTGGTGTGTGTAAGTCCATTGAGTGGCCAGTGGGGAGCTCATCTTCAATCACTATGTAGCCACTGCCTCAGACCTATTTCAGGACCCATAAGATCCATTGGACAATATTCTGTTGTGATCCTAAGAGTTTTCATTTGTTACTTTTCAAAAATGGATCACTGGGCATCTCTACATAATTTTCCTTTGTCTGTATATTCCAGTGACAGCTATTATCGGCAAACCGGTTTGTAGGAGGCACCTCCAAGCAAACAAACCCAACCAGACTCCTGCCATGGACTCCACTTGGACTGAGAGTCTGCAGATTGGGATAGGGGCAGAAAGGCTAGGGGGTTCAATCAATCTGTAAAAGAAGCGCACAGTATTCTGGGAGAAAAGGGAACAATAGCCCTATATAAGCACTTCAAAGTTTAAGGTGTCGAGTTAGTTAGTTAATGATTTTTAAAAAATGGTAGAGATTATGATCAGTATTATGTAGGGCAATCACTCCCCTGTAGTAACATGACCTGAAGAATCTAGACACATGATAAAGTATAACATGTTTTGTAAGATTATTGCCTATGGCTAAAGCTAGAGAGTGGTAGTGAAGTATAATTGCTTTACTATGGCTGTTCTTTCCAGGCCTTTGTTACGTCCACCTAATAATTGGGTGGGACCAGGCAAATAGGATTATGAAACCTTATTAAAGGAGGTCGGTCCACTTATTCACTCCTTTCTGTTTAAGAGAGCCATTTCAGGAGCAATGAGATACTCTTGTGACCTCTAAGGAAAAAGAGCCACGAGTTGAATGCCTGAAGGATCCTGTGTGGAGTGGCAGAGGGACCAGAGACCACAGTCCCAAGGCCATAAAGCAGAGCAGAGGAGCCATGCTAAGACCATGAACAGGGCAGGGGAGCAGCAGCCCAAACCACAGAGTCAGAAAGAGTAGTGGGCTTCCTGGTCCATGGACAATGGCAATGCCTAAGGGACCACATGGTTTAGAGGCTGAGGACCAGAGAGCCATGAAGAAGAGGTGTTGAGGCCAAAAGATTGAATCCTTAATGTTTGCCAATCCTGGATTACATTAACTTGTTACCTCCCCTAATAAACCCCATAATAGTATTCACTGGAAGTACTGTGTGGCCATGGCATTGAATCAGCGGAGTAGTACAGGGCTCTGGGAGGGATAGTAAGTGTCAGAGACATGTCTGACCTTTGCCTTGGGGGTTGCCCCTGGGTTGGTGTGGTGCTGGGCTCTCCTTCTTCCTTGTGTAGCCAAAGGTGACCAGATGTGGAACCGTGCCATCTCCTGAAGACCACTCTAAGATACAGTTAACCCTGAGGAGCTGTGAATTTGGTCCCCGATGTGAGGAGCGATCACAGTGGTGGTGGAGGAGTGGAGGAAAAGGGAATCATTTCACATACTATTTATTGTCTGTCTCAAGTTTGTTACCCGATAGTAGAATTTACACGTGGCAGGAAGAAGCAAGGGCAGTAATTAAATGATCATTTTCTAGTCCTCCTTATATTTCCTTTTTGAACCCATTTGCCCGGCTCATGAACATTTTTGCAGGCGAGGCCTCTGCTGAAAATGTCTGGCTGCCTTTGATTGGCTACCACTTTAGCAATTAACTAGAGGCGAAACTGAGGTGAGAGCTTATTTAAACTCTTGAATCTAAATGCTTGAGGAAGATAGTCAGGTAAATCTATAGTAGGATGTAATTTTAATTTTGACCCAACAGTATGTGAAACAGGTTCATAAGCCATAATATGATGAACAATGGGTTTCCGCAGTGTGATATGCAGAATTGAAATTGTGGATGTGGTGCCTTGAAATTGTCCAAGCTTGAAATGACATTCCAGAATCTCAGTTTCCACCCACCTTTTTCTTTTCTCCAACTGTTTTATTGGCATATAATTCATATAGCATACCATTCAATAGCTCAATCACATCAATACCAGTTGTACAAGGTCAATTTTCAAATAAAAATCAATTCAGATGGAATATAAATCAATAGATGCTATGTAATAATAAATTATTTGAATCAAATGAAATTGTTAGTTTCATTTACAAATTCATCTCGGGTTCCTTCCAGAATATTCTACTTAGATAAAGGAAAGTTACTCATATTAGTTTATATAAAAAGAGACTTTGACTGGGAGGGAACAAAGCTATTTTATTAAATTGATGAGTAAGAAGTAGAAGCATGCCCAATGAAATAATGTAACTTGGAACTAATAAGCACAAAGATCTAATTAAAAAATAAGCAAACAAACCCACTGCCATCAAGTGAATTCTGACACACAGCGACACTATAGGGCGGGGCTGACCTGTCCTTGTACCTTTCCCAGACACAAACTAGGAAGCCTCTGCTTTCTCCTGTGGGGCGGCTGGTGGTTTCAACCTGCAGACCTCAGAGGTAGCAGCAGCCCAATGCACATTATACTGCACAGATCGACATACGAAGATCGCATATGAGGCTAATTTAGCAGAAGTGTGCAGGAAGGGCAATACAATTGAAATTGATTCTCTAATTCCTTATTTTCATGGTTTGTAGGAGAGAACTGTCCTTGAGGGCTCCTTGCTTAATGACTTGAACAAAGCAAAACAAGAGATTGTCTTCTTTGGGACCTGAAGCTCCAGGAGAGCAAAAATGACGCGTGTCTTCGTCACAGCAGCAGTTCCCGCATCTGGAATGGGGCCTGGCACTGGCTGGACATAGCCAATGCTGCCCACTCTAATTATTATTAGAATTGTGGCAATTGCTGTAGGTGTTACTGAATACATTTCTATATTTTTGGATAAGGAATTGTAGTTGTCATGCTTGTATTTTTAGGGAACTGACTAAGGGTTAAGCTTCATCAGCAGACATGAATTTACATTTATTTCTCTCCAGAGCTTCAGGTGGCTCAATGTCGAAGGGGCATTTAGAAGTGTCGTCCGCCTGAATGGTTCCACACTTCATAACATGGTGCTCCACCTCGGGGTCTAAGGCATCTCTCCCCTTTGAAAACAACCTCTCAGCTAATAGGAAAAAGCAAAAGTGAAAGGAAAGCCCAGTGCATAGGCCTGCCTTTCTAAGTAAATGACCGGGACATAGTACATACATGATGTTTCTTCATATCCTTTTAGCCAACAGTATTCTTGAGGTAACATCTAACTGCACAGAAGGCTGGGAAATATGACCATGCCTGGGGGTTCTGTTATTAAAAGTGTCAATCACAGGGGGGATTCTGAGAAACAACATCCATGCACATACTAATGTAGATGAAAATACAGCTATTGTGTTTGTTTTGTACTATATAGGATGTGTAGGTTAAGCTCTTCTATAGATATGTATGCACATTACACATGTATATGTATGTGAATATAAATAAATGCAGCATGTGTACATATTGTGCTCTACAGAGATGCCATCATTTATTAATACTCACAAAGATGGATATTTTATTGTAATTTTTATTTTTGGAAAATTGCAAGACAATTTTGAAGTAGCAAATATGAAATATTTCCAAACATAAAAATTGCAATGAACTTAGAGGGTAATTGAAATTCCATAAAGATAACTAAAGAGACGATGCAGAGGCATGGACGGTTTTGTAATGCCTTTTATTTTTGCATATTGTGCAGTGCGTTTCTAACAGCACTGTCACTCATTCTATGTTTATTAAGCATAGAACACTCAAGGCTCAATATTAAGTATTAGAGAAATAGTGGCTAAATCAATGGTTCTCAACCTTCCTAATACCCCTACCCTTTAATACAGTTCCTCATGTTGTGGTGACCCCCCCCACCCCAACCATAAAATTATTTTCCTTGCTACTTCATCACTAATTTTGCTACTGTTATGAATCGGGCGACTCCTGTGAAAGGGTCGTTCAAACTTCCAAAGGGGTCGTGACCCACAGCTTGAGAACCGCTGGTTTAAATAGAGAAGAGATGGCGTCTTCAGCTAGGTTCTTTAGGGAAGCTAAACCAGTGGAGCTTGTATATGTGTATATGTAGACATGGAGAGAGGTAAATGTCCTGACATTAGCTCACTCAGTTGCAGAAGCAGGCTAGCTTCCAAATCTGTGGTGGGATCCATGTTAGGCTAAAGCCTTCTCCTAACTCACACAGCCATATGGGATACTGGACCTAAGGTCATCAAGGACAAGTTTGTGGCTGCAGAGATGAATGGAACTTTGTCAGGTAAGATTGTAGGCCCCTTATGACTCCAAGAATTGGCATCCAAATACAGTAGCTATTGGCTGAAGTTCAAAGTACAGGTGGCCAATGAGCCAGCCAGATGCAGGATCCAGAGCCAGCAAAAGGCAAGTACGTTTTTTCCAGTATCTGATTATATTCAAAGTCAACCTCACCCTCAAGGGGATCGCATCATGGATGGTTAACAAATCTTAAGTGACAAACTACTGAGAAAGCTGGCCAAATGTGGTGTGACATCTTGTCTTTTGATTGTGTTGAATTCTAGAAGTGTATCAATACAAAGGTATTTTATTATTTACAGTTGCAAGAAATACTTATTAAATGCAGGTGAACAGATTTTGAAAACAGGGCTCCTGACTCGTAGAACAGAATTTTTCCCCCTGTGTGTTACTGCAGGTCACTTGCCTGTATACAGCCAACCATGAGTTATCTGTATCAGTAAAACAGAGTGGCAACCAAAACTTTTTTGGTAGCCTATGTCGAATTCAGGAGCATTCTAGGAAGAAGCTAGGAAGGGACTTGAAATTGTGTGCAAGGAAAGTCTTGCCAGAGTCCGTTTCTATTGCTCTTAGTTGCACTGGGCTTCCTTCCAAGTCTTGGTGTCCCTGTGAGTGCCAGGTAGCAGCTCCTCTCACATCTTTAGCAATGACACATCAGACAAAGGCCTGATTACTAAAATCTACAATACTCTGCTAGCTTCCAAAAAGGAAAAAAACGAATTGCCCACTTGAGAGGTGGGCGAAGGACCTGAACAGAAGTTTCACAGGGGCAGAAATCCGAATGGCCAACAAACACATGAGAAAATGTTCCTGATCTTTAGCCATAAGAGTAATGCAAATTAAAACAATAATGAGTTACCACCTAACACCCTTAAAGGTAGCCCAACTCAAAAACTCAGAAAGCAACAAGTGTTGGAGGGGCTGTGGGGAGACAGGAACTCTCA
>NW_022111369.1:83728722-83736358 GCF_000313985.2 Echinops telfairi
TGGGTGAAGGGAGATGTTGGACAGGGCAAGATATGACAAAATAATAATTTATAAATTATCAAGGGCTCATGAGGGAGGGGGGAGAAGGGAAGGGAGGGGAAAAATGAGGACCTGATGCCTGGGGCTTAAGTGGAGAGCAAATGCTTCGAGAATGATGAGGGCAATGAATGTACAAATGTGCTTTACACCATTGATGTATGTATGGATTGTGATAAGAGTTACATGGGCCCCTAATAAAACGATTAGAAAATAAATTAACAAAACAAATGAATATAGTCAGAAGCACCCCTCAAAAAAAAAGAAAGAAAAGAAAAGGGCTGTTAAGGCAGGCACATCTCAAAACCAGATACGACCGAGGCTTTACTTCCAAAATGCCCCGTCACTATCCACCTTGTTGGGGTGACTGTTGAAATCTTCATGAAGTCATGGGACAGACACTGATGGTGACAGCAGCTGGTTGCTCCTGACTGAGCAGTTTCCTACTATTTAGGCTTAAACACCAGGACCATAATTATTGTGAGCATTCAATAATGGCCCCTGGGGAGTGGATCCACTTGTTTAAACGCTGAAGAGCTGCTTCTGCTCTGTGATGATTTGATAATTCAGCTCCTAGCCTAAGAGCACTTCTCTGAAAAGCGACTGGGGAGTCTGGGAAAGTAGGAGAAACTTGATATTGACATCACATCTTTTATTTTGGTGTCAGCTCATGGGTATATTTAACGGCTTATCTAGCTCAGCATGTATACAGTGTCTGATGACATTCACACAATGCTGGTAGAATTAGATTGCCTTTATCTAAATTTGGCTCTACTAAAACATCACAGCTAATACAAGGAGACTCCTTTTTTCTTCTTCTCTTTATCATTTAATAATAACAGATTTTTGGTGTTCTGATTTGTAAAGACAGCCTCCTGTCACATATTGCTCATTGACTAACTTTGTAAGGGAGTCGCACACTTAATTCCTTTGGTTGGTGATGGTGGGGGTTAGGTGCTATCCAGTCAATTCTGACTCATGTTTACCTTACGTACCAGTACTACAGAACTGAGCATTACCTGGTCCGGCACCATCCTCACCATTGTCCCTATGTTTGAGCCAATTATTACAACCACTGTGTTAATCTATTGACTTGAGCGCCTTCCTCTTTTTTGCTGCTCCTCTGCTTACCAAGCATGATGTCCTTCTCCGGAGACTGGTCTCTCCTGACAACGTGTCTGATGTATATAAAATAAATCTTGCCATCCTGGCCTACAAGGAGCATTCTGGCTGTACTTCTTCCATAACAATCTGTTGGTTCTTTTGTCAGCCCATGGTACTTTCAAATGCATCGATTCTTCTCTGTCTTCTTTATTCAATTTCCAACTTTCACAAGCATATGAGGCAGTGGAAAATACCATGTCTTGGGTCAAATGAACATTAGTCTTCAAAGTAACATCCTTGCTTTTCAACACTTTAGAGGTCTTGCGCAGCAGATTTACCTAATGCAATGCATCATTTGATCTCTTGTCTGGGGTTTCCATGAGCATTGATTGTGGATCCAAGCAAGGTGAAATTCTTGACAGCTTCAATCTTTTCTCCCTTTATTGTGATGTTACCTATTAGAGCCATTGTGTTAGTTTAGGTTGACTACAGAAAAAAATTCAAGGACACTTACATGTATATAGGAAGGAGCTTTATATCAAAGAGCAATTGTATATTGAGAAAACATCCCAGCCCAGTCCAGATCAAGCCCATAAGTCCGATATTAGCTCATATATCTGATACTAGTCCATAAATTCCACTTCTGATTCATGAAGCACATGCAATGAAGTCAAATGCAGGAAGATCACAGGCCGGTGGGTGAAAAGTCTCGTGGAAGCATCTCGGCATTGGCACGGGTCTCCGCTTGGCTCCCCCAGCTCCAAGAGTGTGTTTCCTCATCAGGAAGGAGAAGCAAAGAGAGATTGTGGCCCGCCTTCCAGGAGAAAGAGAGGAAGTTCCCAGAATCCGCATGAGAACGCTATACCCACAAGGAGGCAACATCAGGCTGTGACCTGTTTGACAGGCTAGACTCCACCCCTTTACTCTTAATAAGCTCAAATTAATATGAGATTATGTAACTACCATACCTGTTGTGATTATTTTTGTTTTCTTTCCATTGAGTTACAATCGATAGTGAAGACAGCAGTCCTTGATCTTCCTCAGCAAGTGCTTCAAGTCTTCACTATAACAAGCAGCTCACGTCTCAGGTTGTTAATAAGCCCTGCTCCAGTTCTGAAATGACATTCTTCTTCATATAATCCCGTTTCTCTGATTATTTGCTCAGCATACAGATTAATTAAGTGTGTTGAAAGGATGCAACCTTGACACATACCTTTCCTGGTAGATAGATATTATTTTCTGGGTTGGAAATTGTAGTAAGTGGGTATAAGAGCAGTTGAGACACTTCAAATAGTTGGCACAGCTAAAGGAATGGGAAAGATAGGTCAAATAATAGATCATTCTCTTTGATCAGTTAGCTCTGGCTCTACAAATCCTTGCTATCTATCATCTTGTAACTCCAAATAGTGTATGAAGGGGTATTAGAATTTAAACACTAGATTCACTACGAAATGGTTATTGTTGTACCCTGATTGTATGCCAGGCATTATGCAAACCACTTTAGCAACATAATAAATACAGACATCTTACTATCTCCATTTTATAGATAAAAACAATTGAGAACTTATTAATTTAAGTCATGGGCTCAAGAAAACATTTATTTTCTCAATGCTGAATATATTTAATAAACCCCAGCAAATTTGGAAAACAGAACAAACTCTACAGCTTCATTCTACAAGACCGTGCTTCATTTTAAAACGGGATTTTTAAAATTCAGTAAAAGCTCATTATGGAGACAGAAACCGAGTTACAGATGTCGCAGAACCAAGGAAGTATTATCTTCCAATGCTTATTTATTTACCTTTGAAGTTGGGTCATTGAAAAGGCTGTGTCAGGTCCTCTTTCAATCCCTTGGTTCCATGACTTGAGAAGAATAGATGCTTACTACAAGTGAGAGTGAACGCTTTCCTAAGCAGATTTCCCAACACGTTGTATCTGTGTGCAGCTAGTCCCACCAGGGACCCACCTGTATCCAGTCATTCTTGTGTATGTATTACTTATGTGTCTCTGGTCTACTTTAGAGATATCACTATACATTTATTGGTGAGTTTTGTAAACCATCCCTATGGAGCATATGGTAATTCTATTAAGAGGATCAGTACTTTAGCCAAGGTCTGTTCATTTTAATGCTTTAAAATAAGCTATATAAATCAGTACTTGGTATCTAACTATAACAACAAAAAAACAAACAAACAAAAGCAACCAAACTCAGTGCTATAAATTGATTCTGAGTCATGGGGACCTGATAGGGCAAGGTAGAACTGCCCCTGTGAATTTTCAAGAGTTTAACTACTCTTCAGGAGACTAGAAAGACTCATTTTTCCTCTCAATATATAATAATAACTTGCATTTATTAATGAACACTTAATATGTGCTTATTTCTTACAGAAATGTTATAAAAGATATGCTATTGAGTCTCACCAGTTTACTGCTGAGGAAACTAAGATGGAAAGAAATGATACAAATCTCACAGCTGTAGAATTACTCATTTTAAGGTTGCAAAACAATAACCCAATCTGTTCTTAGGGTTTGAAAAAGGCCTTATGTTAATCATGATTAAACAATTGACTTAAAATCAGAATACTTACAAATAGAATACTTTGGAGAGCTGATTATAATATTTAGTTTATAATTTCATGTACAGGAGTTAGTCAGAAAGTAGTGTTACTGGCATTCTGCTGTGGGATAAACATTGGGCTTCTAACTTCAAGGTGATTGGTTATATCTACTTGATATTCCTTAAGGGAATTATGGGACTGTCTGTTCCCCTAACAACCCTGTGGGATTGATAGAAGCCCTGGTGGCAAAGCAAGGTCAGTAGTTTGCAACCACTGGCTGCTCCGTGGGAGAAAGACCTGCTGTAATACAGAGTTGCTGTCTTGAGAAGGCATAGGGGCAGGTGTTCTCTGTTCTCTAGGGTGGCTGTGGGTCAGATTTTCTGTTTTTAATGGGGTGATATGAGCCAATATCTCCTTGACGGCAGTGAGTTTCAGACCGGTGTTTCAATGCAGACACGCATGGATTAATCCAAACAAACCAGGGGCAATCCACAGATGGCTCCAGACAACTTCTCTCCGGCATGTCCTTGTCTTAGTCTGGTTAAGGTGCCTTCAAAATAAGGTACAATTCAAGGCTGGACCAGTTAAACTCGAGGTAGAGGTCAGTTGAGAAGGTTATAGTGACAGTGTTTGGGGATTGCAAAGCAGAACTTTTGATAAATTTTCTCATAGGACACTGGATGAGTATGGGAGTTTATTATGAAGATGTTTTAAGAAAATTGAAAGCTGCTTTGGTGAGGAAATGGCCAGGACAGTTACACTGAGGAATTTCCCCCTCATTCATTGTCAGGGGCTGTCCTCTGAGAATCCTGTAAGGAGCACTTACCTCAGCCACTCTCACCCCTGATCTGAACATTTAAGACTTATTTTTGTTTCTCAAACTAGAAGAACATAATTAAAGGAACATAATTTGAATCCCTTGAGGATTCAAGGTCAGGACTGCCGTTTTTGTGTAACGTAGTGTGAATCAAAGAGGACTGAATTCTGTCAGGGGAAAGATTAGAGAGATGGGAACCCACCTCAGAAATATGTAGACTTTGATGCAAGGTGTGTTGAGAAGCAATAGCTTCCAATTTTGATGCTTGTCCCTAATAAAGACTTTAATGATTCCGTATCAATGCTTTTTGACTTACCCTAATACATATTATAACATTTATTATAAAAGTAGGTTACTTGTAGGTGTGTTTCCCAATATCTGACAAATCTGGACAGCAGAGAGCTTCTCTGTGCAATGTTGACTTCCAAAAATTACAATGGTCCTGAATGATCAGAGTTGATTCCGTAATATTATAATAATGACCAATGTTTGTTGCTCTTTTTTCTTTTCCCCTGCCATCTCCTCATTGCCCTTTACTGCCTCATCTTCTCTTTCTCTTTTGCTTAGGGTTTTGAAATTGTCACACAGAAAATAGCTTTCTTGGTTTTCTCTCTTCCCTACCCCACCCTGCCTTTACTCTGAAGCATTAGGATTTTAATGGTTAAACCCAGACAACTACCAAGAGAGTTCAACATTTATTAACCATCATTGACTCAGTTTGCCAAAAAACTGCTGTCTACATTAGGTTTTATTGAACAATGTGCCTGAAGATATTTTTCTCATATTTTCCCACATTAAGTAGAAAGGAACAGTATCATCAGTCACAGGAAATCATATACGCCCTCAGTGATAAACTGGCCAACTGTGGACAAACACTGCACAGTTAAAGCACTACCTTTTCAAGCCAGTGGGAGAGATGTTTTTGCAAATGCCAGAGAGTCAGATGTGAATGTGAAGCTAAATCAGGGTGGAAAATGTCGGGTTGAGGGAGAGAGGGAGTGTGAAAAATACTCTTAGAACATTGACTATCTAATCCTGGCAAAAGAAGTTTCAAAAGTCAGATGAGTATTTTATGTTTTCGTATCAGCTTTGTACCCTTTTGCCATATTTTTTTTCAAGCTGTATGTGGAGCAAATAATCTGAGAAGTTGGACTAAATGAGGAAGAATGTGTGTCAGGATCGGAGAAAGATTCAATAATAATCTATGAGGTACAGATGGCACAACCTTCCTGGCTGAAATGGAAGGGGATTTGATGCACTGACTCATGAAATCAAAGAACTGCACCCATCAGTTTAGGCTATATGCCTCAAGATAAAGAAAACAACAATACTCACCCCTGGACCAGCAGGGAACATTATGACAAACGGAGAGGAGATTGAGGTTGTCAAGTTTTACCCAAGTAAATTAGTGTATCCACAACCAGTGCCTGTAGAAGCAGCAGTCAAGAAGCCAAAAGTTGAATTGCAATGGGCAAATCTGTTGCAAAAGACCTTTTTAATCCGTGAAAACACAAAGATGCCGTCTTGAGGACCAAGGTGCTCCTGATCATCCATTGGTCTGTAAGCATGTGAAGGCTAGACAATGAATCAGGAAGGATGAAGAACGAATGATGTATATTTTACCTGTGGCGGTTAAGAATAATTATATATATATATATATAACTCTGTCAGAACAATGAGCAAATCTATCTTAGAAAAAAATACTACCAGAATGCTCCTTGGAAGAAAGGATGGCGAGACTTTGTCTCGTGTCCTTTGGGCATGCTATGTGGAGTCCCTGGCGTCCATCATGTGTCTAAAGTAGAGGGTGGGGAAAGCAGCGGAAGGCCCTTAACAAGATGGACTGACACGTTGGCTGCCATGATTTGGCTCAAGCACAGCGACTTTTGGGACGCTGGCACAGCATCGGTTCGTGCCTGCTGTACATGGAGTCCTTAGGGGTTGGAAGTGATTTTAAGGCATCTAGCAATAACAACACTATTTGAATTATTCCCTGAAAACTGGTTATTTGAATACCGTCCATGTTTGTGTGTGTATGTGGAAGAATGCCCTGAAAACATGAACTCTTCAGAGATTTAAAATAGCTCTACGCCAGAACTGAAATGCAAACCACCATTGATTCTCTAGAATATAAAACTCTAATTTTAACCTGCACTCTGGAACTTCCCACAAGCAGGAAAGAACTATTAATAAATATATGTATTCATATGTATATCATCTATGTGTGTCCATATGCATACATGTATTATACATAGACATGTGTGTATGTTAGTGGCAGTTGAGTAAATACCAACACCATGCATGCAAAATAGAACTACCCCTCTGGGTTCAAAGCTATGGCCATTTAGAAGCATATTACTCATGGCCTGTCTTCCTAGGTTCCTCTGGGTGGTTTTAATTTAAGCAAGTTAAATGTTGACTTGATCCAACAGAGGCAAATACTACTCTATAAACAATTTTGCAATAGTGATGATCTACAAATAGATGCTTGGATAGACATTCAGGCTGAACAGGTGAAGTGGGATTTGGAGTGTATCCATGAATATATACAGATCTGATCAAGGATATTTGTATATGTGTATTTACCTTTGCTGCAAATATACCCATGAATGTAGTGGAACATACTAGGGCAAAATTTTGAAAATTTCCTAAATATATAACCACACACTTTGAGGGAATGACTCAAAGGGCCTGGGGATCAGGGCATTGGTATCAGGTGACTTTAAGTTTAAGGGGGACATCAGAGATCACTTTTCTACATGCTACTTTAATGGGTGGTCATTGAGGTCTTCAGAGTCTGTGATCATCCATCTAACATCCAACTATGGTTCTATCCCCATTCAGAACATAAAAGAATGATGAAATGAGAAGAGCATGCATGACCCTCAGTCACGCTTCAGGTATGGAACAAAACACACACAAAATACAACTTACCCCTATATTTTAGATAAAAGGTCAGCAAATATCAAAGGATAATGTACAGCAGGTTAGTAAAAAAGGAGGAAGAGAGACAGGTAAAACAGGGAATGGAATAAATGATAGTATACTGTGGGAATTTCAATGGATAAGCTGAAACAAAATGTGTAGAAACTATTGAATAAAAATGAAATATATTCACTGT
>NW_022111369.1:83737383-83748929 GCF_000313985.2 Echinops telfairi
CTATCAAGGGCTCATGAGGGATGGGGGAGTGGGGAGGGAGGGGAAAAATGAGGACCTAATGCCGGGGGTTTAAGTGGAGAGAAAATGTTTTGAGATTGATGAGGGCAATAAATGTACAAATGTGCTTTACACAATTGATGTGTGTATGGATTGGGATAAGAGTTGTATGAGCCCCTAATAAAATGATTAGAAAAAAAAAGAAGATAGATTTCTTTGTACTTCAAAAAAAAAGTTTTAAAATATCAGGGAGGGTCACAACAACTTTTATGTATTATGGATGTTACCAAAAATGTGTGTGCCAACCTACATAGGATTGCGATGAGTCATGCTATACACACATATATACAAGGGGGTACTTAACCCCACCCCCACCTACCCACCCCCCCAAATAGGAAAAAAGCTCTACTGGGCAGAGCTTTCATAGCACACATGTTTTCACTAGGTGAGCAAGGAGCAAAGTGCCCTGAGTGAGTGCTCCCAGTGGGTCCCTGAGAAAGTTCTCTCTACTCAGTAAAATTTTTAATAAAAGCAGTTTTGCTCAATCCTTGTTTTATGTGATGGCCATTTTAAGAGAACAGCTTGGGACTTTGAAACATTGTTTCCTGCCCAGGAAAAATGCTGCAGAAACTGTTGTGATGTTGAACACAGCTTGCAAGGACAGTGCTATAGGGAAAATTCAACAGCAGGAGTAGTTTTTTCTTTTCCAAAAAAGGTGAAATGTTGATTGATAACAAATCTCCTTTTTGATGTCCATTACCTTCCGGAATGGAAGTCAATGTCAACTCATAATACATTTAGAGTTTATTCCGCTAGGTCAGACTGATGAACTAGCTTGCAATTTAGAGGTTCTGAAAAGATTGTGTAACAGTTGTGCCACAGATAAGGTCTGATTTATGGCAGACGGGAACTGGCTTTGCCACCACGACAAAGCACCTGCTCACGCAGTGATCACAGTGGCCAGTTTTTGGCAAAAACAAAGCAGTATTCCTCTCTTGCCTCATGCACCTTACTCACCCAACCTTGTCCATGTGAAGAGGGACATGAAAGTACAGGAATTTTCTGACATAGAAGAGGTGAAGAAGAAAAAAAAAAGAGGGAGGTGCTGTCAGACCTCCAAACAGATGATTTTGAAAAATGTTTCCTAGAATGGAATCGCAAATTTGACAAATGTATTAAGTGTAATGGAGAGTACTTTGAAGTGATGATTGTTTTGTAAAAAAATTTAAATACATCGCTTGAAAAAATATTCCGATTTTTTGAGTGGTACCCCCTATATCTGCTTATATAGATCTCAAAAAAAAAACAAAACACACCACCCAAACTGACTGTAATTGAATATATGTGTGTGTGTGTGTGTGTGTGTGTGTGTGTGTGTGTGTGTATGAGAGAAAATGAGGCTTTTGGCTCCCATAACGATATACAATCTTAGAAACCCACCAGATAAGCTGTACTCTGTTGCTATGAGTCAGAAATGAGTTGATTGCAGTGAATTTGAGGGTTGTTTTTATTTTAATATATACATACACATATGGTAGAGCTTCAAGAAGTACATTGAAAATTCTGTTGTTGTTTTCTTTCTTTTTTTTCTCATGATTTTTCAAGGCCCCACATATATGGACAAATAATAAGCATACTGTGAAGTAGTTTATGTCCTCAAGAATGCTAAATACTTTTTCTTATGTAAGACTTATGTAGGGGTCTAATATGCTTGCAGTTTATATGGTGCCAAAACACATATAGCAGACTTCCTTCTTTGTGCCTTCAATTTTCATAATTTCTCCTTATCTTCCAAGGATAACTTTATCTTAAGACCTTTGTAATTTTATTGGGTATGATATGTATTTGTAACCTGTATTGATTTTTCTCCTAGGCATGGTTCATAGTGCTTAGCATAGCATCTTGCAAATACTAGACGCTCCTTGAATGCACTTTGAAATAATTAATATGTAAAGGTTTGATAAGTGTGTTACGTGATGCAGGATTAGTAGTGTCCAAGTCTTTGCTCTGCTACTCACTTCTTAGTGTCTGATGGTGTTGTTGTTGCCATTACTTGCTGTGGACTTGGTTCGGATGCATGGTGAGCCCAGGTATAACAAGAGACCATCTTCATGCCCCTGTATCATTGTTGAGGCCTCTGTGAATTCTGAGCAACTTCTAACCTAGAGGGCTCATCTTCCAGCTAAATCAAGCAAAACTTTGTTGTGATCCTAATGTTTTTATTGGCTAATCTTTAGATGTGGGTTGCCAGGACTTTCTTCCTAATCCGTATTCATCTGGAAACTCCGCTGAGGCCAGTCTCACATGAAAGACTGCTGGAGTTTGAAACAATGGTGGCATAATCTCCAGTGTCATTGCAACACAAAAGCCACAGCAGTACAACACACTGACTGACAGGTAGGTGATAATGACTAATGGCAAGTCTTCAAATTTCCTTGAGCTAGACTTTCCTCATTTACAATATAAAGACCTGGGACTAGATGTCCTCTGAGACATCCCTCTGACCTTTACTTTCTAGGTATTGATGAGTTAGGGAAAGCCAGGATAATGAAAGCTCAAGGAAGAGAAGCAATTGTTTTTATAAGCATCGTATTTATTTACTTAAATATGTCACAGTTTGCCCAGTCCAGTAGAATGAAAGTCTTTGAAGGCATTATTTTAATTGTCACATTAGAGAGCGGGGTAGCTGAAATTTGCTTTCTTCATTCCCCTTCTTTTTGTAGTAGACCTAACTTTTGTAATGAAGAATCCATTCAAGGTCATTAATACCCACTGCTGGTCATTCAGCAAGCTACACAGCCATCTCCTCAACATTCGTTCCTTTTGCCCTTTGATTCCTTTATGCTACAAATGTAGCATGGAATTTCAAACTCTTGTGCTCCATTCTTGGACATGTTACTTCTAGTTTACTTTGAACTGTGAACTTCCATTTTGTGTTTCCATTACATATAAGTAAAATATTTTTATCTGCACATATATAGAGTGTAATAAACCACTGGAGTGCCAACAAACTGGAAAGTCAGTGTATTTTATGTCATTTGAAAAATGTAAAACCTGTATCCCATGGCCCTTTAGAGCATGTTTTGTATTTCTAAGACACGGCGACTTAACTTAAACAGCAACACTTTTAATTTGTTGGAAAAAGTGTTATTGCTCTAAGAATTATTGGCTCTATCCTAAGTAGCTCTGTGAGTTATGAACACACGGCTCCATGTCATAGAGTGGATATAAAAGGATGCTCCACAGCCTTCAGAGTGTACTCACGTCTTGGTCATTTTAGTCACAATCAGTGTTGCCAGTAATCATGAACCGTCTTCCTCAATATTAACCACAGAGTGGTTTTTGCCCATTTTTCATCCGACTGGGACATATTTCTCCTGGAATACAGGGCTTCAGCTCATCACCTTCATTTTCTGAAGGAGTTAATGCTGAACAGCACCACTGATAAGAACATATGAACCCTGGAAGGGTCCTGGATCACTCTCTGGACATATAAGTCATACCCACCAGAAAGAACACTCTATCTTTTCTTGATTCATCGATTGAAACTATTTCTTTTTCTAAGAAGATAAAACTATATATCTTATTCAGGAGCACAATGACCATCTCACAGATACTTTAGTCATTGATTAATGAGGACATGATTTGACAACTGGTTAGAAGGAAACTCACACTGCTACATATTAGTAGTCTGATAAGGACCACTGAGACGAATTTACAAATTTATAGAGTGTAAAAGTTTGGTAAAACTCTTGACATCTACAAGGCCATAATAAAGTACATTCCCCCAAAGATAATCTGCATTCGCATGGACAGGAATTATTTGCATGAATATCAGTTTGCTATAAGTTAACTTCTGTTTGTACAGAGGCATGAAATAGCATAATCAGAGACAAAGGTGAAGCCAGCAGGATGAATGGACTAGCCAGCAGGCTCAATAAATTTCTAAGTCTTTAACAATGTTCCCTTAAGAAAGGACATCTTAGAGTCTTCTAAGCATCACTTCATTTGTTTAATGAGAGTACTAGAGCCTTTGTACCCTGCATATACTCCTATACCTATAGGCATGTTTTGTGGTCAATCACTTGCTCCATAGAAGATCATACAAATTGACTTTACACCAGGCCTTGTCTTTCTAGGTAAGTTTTCATTGTCGTTCTCTCTGGTCTCCCACTAAAGTAATAGCCCCTGAAGGTCACTGCTAGGAACTGCCAGGAACACACAGTCTAGGGTGATCGCTAGTTCACACCAGAGGCTTAGTTAGGTTAGAATGAAGTCAGGAAGGGCTTGAGAGACAACTGTTCTATAAAGACTTTGCTAACTTAAAAGATAACTTCTTTCTTTGTCCTTGGAAAAACTCGTTACGAAAGCATAAGTACTAAAACAGTACTCATGATATTCCATGATGTTTAAGAGGAGGTGTTCAGATAACATTTTGTTGTCATCATTTTTTTCACATGAGCAAATCTTTTGAGGGAACGCTTGAAAAGACTTCCCAGTCATGTGTCACTTCATTTCTCAGGGTCCACAGTGTTTGTTTTCCCCTACCTTGGAGCATTTGGCACCCAGGCTCCCAGGAGCAGCTCCGGCAATGAGCGAATATGTTTTGTGCTCTCCTGGTGATGGTGGCACTGTTTTCAAACTCAAATTAATTTTTAAACAGTAGGCTTCTGTGACCGTGACACTGTTATTAAAATATCTTTTTCGGCACAATATCCGGCTTCCTTTAGTCACTGTTGATGTTTTTATTTTTAAAAGGCTATATTTTATGCTACATTGGTACCTTTTCTTCAGAATTAATATTTAATCCAAAGTATATTGGAAAATAAAGTAGAAATGCATTAACATTACATAAGCCTGAAGTTAGTAGGGTCTTAAACTTTTATTTAGTAAGTTGGAATGAGGCACACACGCATATATATTTCATTTCTGGAAAGAGAAAGCATAGAAAAAGGAGTGTGTTAAGAACAAATAGATTAGAAAAATCTATTTACTTACAGCCAGTCTTGTTATAATAATAAAAAATGATAATATCATATATTTACCTCATGAAAAAGGTTTTGGCATATATATTATAATTATTTTTGCACCTAATTATAGTAAATGTTTTAGAAACATTAGGTGTTTGAAATAGAGTATCAGAATGATTTATGTAAGTTACCTTAAAATAAGGAGCATTGGTGCTGCCATTAGGTAGGTGTTGTACTGCTATAACACAAGGTTGGCAGTTCAAACCCAGCAGCTGCTCCATGGAAAAAAAAAAAGGCTATCTGACCCTGTAAAGACGTACAGCTTCAGAAACACCATTAAAGGTCACTGTGAATTGGAATCGATTGGATGGCTGTTGGTGTTAGGTGGGTGAAAGAGGAGAAATGGTTCGCTCTAACTTTTTCAGTTTTAGTTTAAAATAGTAATATGTAGCTTATAAAATCAATAATAAAGACATTTAGTAATGGGTTGCAAGTTACTTTTAATAATAGAGTTACCTTGTCTAGGGCATTTGCTGCTACTTCTTGGCATTAATTTGATTTTTTCCGAGTGGATTCATTCTCTTTTGAAAAAAATATACCTTCCAATTTCAATATGTCTCTTCTAGAGAAAAAATGTTGGCCAGATCCATTCAGGTTAGTTCATTAAGCATCTCTTGACAGTCTGCTATGTATCAGACTTTATTCTTAATTATAGGAATACAAAAATGAATGCCACTTTCACACTAGTGGGAGAGATAAATACAAAAATAATTTCTTGTTCCAGTGCATAGTTCTCTAAGGAACCAGTTAGGAGAGTCATATTGCTTAACCCATCGATTTTGGAAAACTCAGGAGTACATGACTCCTGGCTTAAGAATAAAGTTAGCAATATGGAGAAACATGAAAAATCATCCCAGGCATGGTAAAGACATAAAGATTTTTGGAAAGTATAGTGTGTGTGTGTGTGTGTGTGTGTGTGTGTGTGTGTGTATGCAATTTTAAGCTGCTTTTATTTAGAAAAGTTAAAGGGTCAAATGAGTTATAGCAATAAAATATGGCTGATGAAAATATATTTTCAACCAAAAGCTCTGGTTCTACATACTTGCTCCATAAATGCAGCTCCCAGTTTTATGGTGATATATGTAACCACAGAAGCAATTGCAACAGCAAGATGATATTGTGGTGACGGGAGAAAGATGAGGGTATGTCAGTATACATAAGGAGCCCTGGTGGCATTGTTGGGTGTGTTGACTTGCTAATCTCACGCTTGACGGTTAAAATCCACCGGCCACTCTGAAGAAGAAAATGGGTCTATTGGCTCTGCAAACACCTGTAGCCTCAGAAACTCTCTGCAGTTTCCATGAGTCAGAATTGACTGATGGCATTAGATTTAGTTTACTTATGTATACATAGTAGGTGCATCTACTTGAGTTAGATTAAGAAATTTCCCGAAGACGTGCAAAATGAGACAAAAATGAGTATGGACTAACAAAAATAGAAGTGGAATGGAGGTGTAGCCATTTAAATACAGAGATACAAGAGAATATGTGGTATTGGAAGGAGTCTTAGCGGTGTCATACTTTGAGAGTGTGTGCTTTGCAGATGAAAAGTGGGTCAATGTGAGGCTGGGAAAGAATATGGAATATTGACATACACAACATTATTTAAAGCATATTTTTGAACAGTTTTATATATTTTAATACCTATTGCCAAGAGAGTACAGAGTTCTCATATACCTCAGACCCAATTACACCTATTATTAAAATCTTATATTATAATGGTATATTTAGTATAGTCCATGAACCAATACTTTATTATTAACTAAAATCTATGCTTTACTAGGATTTCTATTTAATGTCCTTTTTCTGTTCCAGGAACACATCCCTGGTATTACTGTACAGTTAGTAGTCATCATGTCTGCCGAGGTATCTCTTTACGGTAGGAGTCCCTCAGAATGTACTGTGTAAATGAGATGGACGAAGCACTGGAACACTTACTTGCCTATGCCAGGACATTTGTAACATAGCTGCTTGGCCAACTGACTGGAAGAGATCCATATTTGCATCCATTCCAGAGAAAGGTGATCGAACAGAATGCTCAAATTATAAAATATTGTAACACACATAAGTTAAATGTTGCTGAAAATCATTAGCAGTATGCTGTTGAGGGAACTGCCAGAGGTTCAGGCTGGATTCAGAAGAGGACATGGAACAAGGGATATCATTGCGGATGTCAAATGGATGGATCTTGGCTCAATGCAGAGAATACCAGAAAGATGTTTACTTGTGTTTTGTTGATATGACAAGGCATTCGACTGTGTAGGTCATAACGAACTATGATCAACCTTGAGAAAAGTGTGAATTCCAGAACACTTCATTGTGCACATGTAGAATCTCTACATGGCTCAAGAGGCAGTTGTGTGAAGGGAACAGGGGAATACTGCATGGTTTAAAAGCAGGACAGGCGTGTTCAGTGTTTTATCTTCTCACAATACTTATTCAATCTGCATACAGAGCAAATCAGCAGAGAAGCTGGCTTATCTGAAGAAGATTGTGACATTCGGATTGAAGAAAGGCTTATTACAAACCTGAGCTATGCGGATGGCACCATCTTGCTAGCTGAATTTGAGGAAGACTTGAAGTATTTGCTGATGAACATCGAGGACGGCAGCCTTCAGTATGAATTACAACTCAATGTAAAGAAGAGCAAAATCCTCCCCCCTGAACCAAGAGGTAACGCCATGATAAATGGAGAAAGGTGAAAGGGGTCAGGGACTTTGTCTCGCTTGGGTCCATCATCAATGCTCGTGGGAGCAGCAGTCGAGAGATCAACAGATGCGTTGCACTGAGAAAGCTGGCTGCACAAAGCCTTTTTAGAGTGTTGAAAGGAAGGAGGTTGCTCTGAGAAAGAAAGTATGCCTGACCCAGGCCATGGTGTTTTCAATGGCGTCATATGCACGTGAAAATAGGACACTGAATTGATGAATCTGAGTTGTAGTGCTGGAGAAGAATATGGAAATGCCATGGACTGCTTAAAAAAAGAGTTATTTTGGAAGTACAGTTAGAGCGCTCCTTAGAGCCAAGGATGGGAAAACTTCATCTTGCATACTTTGGACATGTTGTCAGGAGAGACCGGGCCAAGCAGCTGTCTTACAAATGTCCTGGCAAAAGGCAAGTAAGTGATTCTACTACTTCATCCATCTCCTTCAGACAAGAGTCTTGGCCAGGTTTGGTAAGTTAGAGGGGCAGCAAAGAGGAAGGCCTTCCATGAGGTGGATTGACACACTTGCTACAACAGTGGGATCAAGCAAAGGAACTAGCGTGAGGATGTCAGAGGACCTACTGATCTTTTGTTCTGTTGTGCAAAAGGCGGCTGTGGGTTCTAACTGACTTGATGGTACCACAACAAATGAGATTGAGATTTCTGACGAGTATTATGCACACATTCAACTTGAATGAATTTTATGTTACGTTGAAAGGTTTCATCTGGGTTTGTTTATACAGTTACCTACCTCTACACCCACCTACTTACCTATTTCCTTATTTCTGGCATTTGCACATTCCTTGTCAAACATGAAATGTTGAAGAGATGGTCCTTTCTAAGTTGAGTTGCTATTATCCCTTTGTCGATGCTCAGGTGATTGCAGACGGGTAGGCTTGCTTCTGGAGCCTCTATTCTCTTCCATTGATCTATTTCACTATTATTTTGGCAATTCACGCTGCCTCATAGAGTACGTCTTATAACTGGGTAGTATATGAGAAGGTACCCTAAAAAATAAAACAAGAACTTTTTTTCAAAGCTCTGTATTTAAGTTTTTTTTTTTTGTTTTTTTTTTTTAACAAAACAACCTTATCCCCTTCAAAGCACTCTTCATTTCACTTAATACATTCGTCAAACCTGCGATTCCATTCCTGGACACATTTTTTCAAACTCACGTGTTTGGATGGCTGGCAGCACCTCCCTGGTTTTTTTTCTTCACCTCTTCTATGCTGTGAAATCTTTGTCCTTTCCTGTCTATCTGCTTTCTCAGAAACAAAAAGAAGTTGCATGGAGCAAGTTCAGGTGAGTAAGAAGCGGGGGCAAGAGAGGCATGCTGCTTTTTTGCCGAAAACTGGTACACTGAGATGGTGTGAACAGGTGCATTGTCATGGTGACAGAACCAGTCCCCCATCTGCCACAAAGCAGGCCTTCTTTGTTGGACACTGTTACTCAATCTTTTCAGAATCTCTAAATAGAAAGCTTAATTAACAGTCTGACCTGGTGGAATGAACTCCAAATGCGCTACAAGTCAACATTTTCATCTGTTCGAGAAGTTGACAGATCTCCGGAACAAGGTTTGTCATCTCCTATAGTTACAAAGAGGCTTTTCATCTCTTTGAAAATGAGAGAAACCATGTGTACACTTGAGTATTTCCATAGTACCTTCCTTGTAAGCTGTGTTCAACATCACATCAGTTTCTGTGGCATTTTTCTTGAGCAAGAAATAAAATTTCACAGCAGCCCGCTGTTCTTTTAAATTGGCCACCATGGAAAATGAGGTCAGAGCGAAACAACTTTTACAAAAAAAAATCACTGTGACCAAAGAAAACCTTCCCAGGTGGGTGCACTACTGGGTGCACTAACTCAGAGCAAGGGGCTCAAAGCTTGCCTAGCAGGAAAAATGAGGACTAAGTAACTCCACTCTGCACAGCGCCATCGCAGTTTTGTGAGGTGTACTCCCTCATAGGTTCTCCAACTTTGTTCTCTTTTTTCAATATTGTATTGGGTGTTTGAGGATGTTTGTATTTCCCTATGCATTTTAGAATCATTTAATCAATTTCTACAAACAGTGTCAAAATTACCATTTGGGGTTTCTAGCAGACTATGGCGCCAGCAGCCTTTGTTCCGGATACTCCAGAACCCCTTTTCTAAATAATCTTTGTGTTCTTGGTGAAATGTATAGCCAACCAGATTCTCATTTAATGACAGTGTCATAATTCGCTCAGGGCCAATGGCTACATTTTTCATAGCCCATCAACTTTCTTCTCATTAGTTGTGATCCGGTTGTTCCATTTCCAGTCAGCTAGTTTTCTTGATCTTTGTGTGGGAGTACCTGTCTTAGATAGATACATTGAAAAGATGCACATCTTTGTGTGGGAGAACCTATATTACATAGATACATTTAAAAGATGCACAGCGCTTGTGGGTCCTATTTATTTTATGAGGCAATAACTAAAAGATGACCTCATGAAATAGTTCTGGCTCAGGGTTTATAGACTATCTCAGGACAATAGTCCTAGGGAGTCCTTTATTTTCAATTGGTCCAGCACGCATTGACCTTTTCAGAAAGTGAATTCTTTTTACAACTGTTGTTCCCATCTTGTCAGTGTTCATATATCATGCTCCTGATCACACAGTGAGTAGTAGTTGTGGGGCACCATGTGGTTCTTCTGATCTTGGCTTGGAAGAGGTTTGACTTCTGTAAATGATTAGTTCCTGGTCTTTGGCTTCCTTCATTTTCACGTATTCTGGATCCATAGAGATCGACAGTTGTATCTTCTTCTCCATTTCCGATGTGGTGATTTGTCCTCAAAACTGAGTTCTGAGGTGATCCCAAGTAAAATTGTTGATTTTCAGTCAGCCCCATATCCTTTTGTCAGTTCAGAAGCAATGATTTCCAAGATGAAACTATAAATCTTGCTATATATTTTTAGAGTTTAGTGGTCTCTTTTTCACCCCCCAAATTAAATCTGAATCTAATCCCTCATTCTTACAGCATGCAGGGATTCTTGTAGCCACCTTCATTTTAGACATTATCTTCTTGAGTAAGATGAAGTAATCCTTTGTTGCACACAGTGCCAAGGCACAAAGAGAATCCCTCATGTAAAGGTAATTCTTGATTTACAATTGAGTTTTCTTTTGATGACTACTTGTCATAAGTAAGTTCTGACATTGAATTCCCCATCAAAGTTCTTTTTAGAGGTTAGAAACATTACATCTGAGAATAATGGCATTATAAAATTATGTACTACACCTTGTATATAGCACCTATCACTAAGTGTCCAATGTATGAATAGAAAAATAAAGCTAGGAGGCTAAAAGTACAGGGTATTATAATTCAAATACTTGTAAATTGGAGGCTTCCTATACCTGATTTTATGTGCACAGGCCCTTCAGCTTAAATTCAAAATATGTACTCACTGCCATTGAGTTGATGCTGACTCCTAGTGAGACTGTAGGACATGGTAGAGCCTCCCCTATGGGTTTCTGAGACTGTGACTCGTTACTCCGTCTTTCTCCCACAGAGCTGCTGGGGTATTTGAACTGCTGGCCCTGTCTAGCAGTTACTGTGCTAACCACAAAGCCACCGGGATTCCTGGTAGATTATATTGGGCCTGACTACCCACGTGCTGCTTCTGCTTAAGAATCCATTCTTAAATCCATTCCCTCTATCGCATTCCATTCCTGTCATTCATTGTCAGAGTATAGAAAATAGTGCCCAGGGTCTAGATCATTGTTGGTCATCTATCATATAAACTTCTATTGCATCCACATCTCTGGCTATTTTGGCTCTGTTGTTTTTTCTAGCTATTCTTCTTT
>NW_022111369.1:83750432-83758842 GCF_000313985.2 Echinops telfairi
CTTGTCCCTAGGTTGGCTTCTTGCAAGTTTTCTTTTCTCTTAGGAAACTTTCGTCACGATAGTTTCAATATAGTAAATGTTTAAAAATCTTTTCAGTTTATTAAATGTTCTTAACAAAATGAAAGCCAGAAAGAGAAGTGCCTTCTCGAAGGAAAACTAAATTTCCCCTGGGTTATATACCCAAATTCAACAGATGTGATTTTTCTCAACATAATAAACACTATCACACCAGTACCTTTATGTGGCTGTGTGTGAAGTCACACCTGAAGATGCATGTATATGGATGAGAAACAAGGAAAATAGGTATAGGGAAATATGTACATTTTGAAATAGTCACAATAGTTGGTTGGTTTTTCTCCCTATTGCATAACCTACAGCTAAAAAGTAGGGAAGGGAAAGTCCAGAACCCACTCTGTTGGCTCTGATGTACTCTTGGAATTCAAATTTCAAGTCAGCTTGATCTAAAAAATTAAAATTTTTAAATTTCAAATAAAAATCTTACAACTGAATTCACGGACATACATATTCTTAAATCTTGACCTTATTTCTACTGTATTTGAAATAGTTGAAGATTTTAAAAAATGTGCTCTTTCAGGAAAACAGTACAGGAACAAGTATAAATCAGAGGCTTATTTGTAATCTATGAAATTTATTTTAAAAACTTTGTTTCTGGAAAAGAAAAATTAATTGGAAAAAAGAAAGTAACATGTTAAGAACAAAAATCATGATAATACTTCCATTGTGGGCTTGGTTTCATTTCTACTGACATCATTAACAGCACAATATAAACATCTCATTTTATTTGCTTGTAACCCCTCAATGTTTCCATAGTGCAGTAGTAGTTTTTAAAATAAAATCAAAAGATCATTTTATCTCCTTCCCAGGATAACTTTTCTGTACTGTTTCACTCTTAGCATCTAAAAACTATGAAATCATATCAGAATAAGGCATTAATGGAACTTTAATATTCAATTGATTCACATATGTGGACATATACATATAAATGTCCAAATATATATTCTATAGAAAGATATCCAGAGACAGAGAATCAGATCATACAGAGACAAAGGTTTTGCTTTATTACCTGTTGGACTGGTATGAGTAAATATTTATCAGTGCTTTAATCACGTGCACAACCTCTAGACTCTTTCCCATAGTGTGCATTAATTCATCATTCAAATTGCAATGAAAGAGCTGAACTCCACAGCCGTCAACAATTACTCACACTTGATGTAATGTGAGGAGAAACCATATTTCTGAGCTCCGGGATGTCAGTGTATCTTCTAGGACGAATGGTATTTGGAATATGTTAACCATTAACTTCCATTTCCAGAACACAGCTTGGGTGTGTTATCAGTTAGACTGATGGGTTGTCCTCAGAGGTTGAAGTAGACTGGGGTCGCTAGGGTAATGGGAATCTGTCAGCGGAGGGGACAACTGCAACCCTGTGAGGGGTTCGAAGTCTGCAGTGCTTGGGAGGTCTGGTGCTGCCATTTAGATTTCTCTTCCCTGGAACTCTCTTCATAACAGATTTTGAACTAAAAATAAGGAAAATATCCTATACGCTGCTAGATGTATAATTTTTCAAAAAAATCTTGCAACCTCCTTGAAGAAAATTTCTAATTAATTTTACATTCTTTCTTCTTTTTATTATTTTTTACCAATCTGGTCACATTTGTATCATAAAATAAAGATATTATGATCAATATTGCTTGTTATTTTTACAACATCCATTTTTTTGCCTGCCAGTTCTTTAGAAATTTTGAGCTTCTGGAGTTAATGTTCACTGAATATATGCTATGATTTAGGTTTTCTTGCTTTTATTGCATACTTAGAAAATATTTAAATTTAATCACCCAATATATTACTGTGTGTGTGCATGTGTCTGCACATGCTTGTTTAAGGCACAAATAATTGAGCTTTACTGTGTATAAATAAAATAACCCAATGAACAACAAATGAAAATACTTAAGCTGCTTTTTTAGGGGACGTATATTTACTCACTGGAGGTACATATCAATAGATCTGTAATATAATTTTGAGATGCACATTATTTGTCATTATGAAAATGCACAACTATGACTGTGAAGCTATATATTCATAGAATTTTGAACTGAATCAAACTGCATGTGATAATCTATCAAGTTATATGAAAAAATAATTTAATTTGAAAGCATCCAAGTTATCAGACTTTTATTGTGATGATATACGATTAATGGCATGTTTATCATAATCAAAGTCCCTAAACTCAAATGCGCTGGAGTTGGAAATTAATATTACTGAGCAGAAGTGTTAGATGAAAAAAATGCTAACAAAATCTGCCTGGATAAGGGTTTTTAATGGAAAAATTCTACATATGTTTTGACATTGCTAAAGATAACAATTTTTAAAGCTAACATAATATCCTTTAAATAATTTTTAGAATGCATTTACCGTACTACGTGGTGATTTCTGAAGAGCCTACATTTGGGGTTTAGGTATATTTCCTAGTTAAAATAATTTTATAACCAAATTATATTCCCAGCAAGAGAAAGTTGCAGAATCTTACACTGGAAAGGGTTTTCTAAGCCACCTGGTCAAACTTCATCCAAGATACAATTTAATGTTATTATAAACCTCACCACATGGTAGCAACTAGTTTCTATCTGGACCCATCTATTATGGGAGTTTTGACCTCATGTAAAAGTAGTCATTGCTACTCAACTGAAACTTGCATCAATGATTTCATTATATGAGCATTCTACTCTTGAGTTCTGCTATTTCTTTTGAACTTACCATAAGTATGTATTCCCCCCACCCCCACCCCCATTATCTTAATGTCTTTTATTTAAGGGCAGCTGTTGTTAAGGCTGCCCTCATATCCATTCTGACTAGTGTTGTTGTCTTCAGGTGCTGTCAAATTGGTTACGATTCATAGCTACCCTGCTTACAACAGAATAAAACACAACCAGGTCCTGTGTCATTCTTAAAATTGTTCTTATGTTTGAGCCCATTGGTGCAGCCACATTGTCATTGAGGCCATTCCTCTTTTGCTTTTCCACCTTCACCTTAGTAAGCATGATGTCCTTCTCTAGGGACTGACCTCTCTTGATAACATATCCAAAGTAGAACAGGCAAATTCTCATCTTCCATGTCTCTAAGGAGCATTCTGGCTAGACTCCTTCAAAGACAGATCTATTTGTTTATTTGGCAGTCCATAGTAGGTTTAATATTCCTCTCCAACACCATAATTTAAAAGCATCATTTTTTCTTCATTCTTATTTAACCAATGTACAACTTTCATATGCTTATGAGATGATTTAAAATAGCATGGCTTGAGCCAGGTTCATCTTCATCCTCAAAGTAACATCCTTGCTTTTCAACACTTTAAAGAGGTCTTGGGTAGCAGATTTACCCCATGCAACATGTAATTTGTTATCTTGACTACTGCTTCCATGAACATTGATTATGGATTCAAGCAAGTTGAAACACTCAAGAATTTCAATATTTTCTCCATTTATCACGATGTTACCTATTGGTCCAGTTGGGAGGATTTGGGTTTTCTTCTTTACTTTGTAATCTGTTCTGAAGGCTGAAATCCTTGATCATCTTCAGCAAGTGCTTCTCACTTTCAGCAAGCAAGGTGATGTCATCTGTGTATTCCAGGTTGTTAATAAGCCTTCCTCCAATCCTGATGCCACAGTCTCTTTCATATAGTTCAGCTTCTCTGATTATTGACTCAGCACACAGTATGGATATGTATGGTGAGAGGATAAAGCCTTGAGCCACATCTTCCCTGAGTTTACAGCATGCATCATTCCTTTGTTCTGTTTGCACAACTGCCTTTTCATCTATGTAAACATTCAGCATGAGCACAATTAAGTGTTATGTACTCCCATTCTTTTCAAGGATATCCATAGTTTGTTATGATCCACACCGTGGAGTGCCTCTGCATAGAGAATGAAAGAAATAAATACCATTCAGGTAATCTCTGCTTTTCACCAAGATCCATCTGATGTCAGTGATGATGTCCTCTTCTGAATCTGGCCTACATCTCTACCATCACCCTGTCAATGCCATGTTGCAACCATTGGATGACCATCAACAACATTTTACTTGCATATGATATCCAAGATATTGTTCTGTAATTTGAGTGTTTTGTTGACTCAATGGGTAAAAATATGCATCTTTTTCAGTCAGTTGGCCAGGTAGTTGTTGCCTAAATTTCCTGGTCTAGATGAGTCCACACTTCCAGTGCTTCATCAACTTGTTGAAACACTTCCATTGATATTCCATCAGTTCTTGGAACCTTGTTTTGGGCTAATGCCTTCAGTTAAGCTTGGACTTCTTCCTTTAGTACCATTGGTTCTTGCTCATGTGATGCCTCTTGAAAGGTTTGAATGTCAGCTAGTTCTTTTTGGTACAGTGACTCTTCTTTTGATGCTTCTTGCATATTCAATATTTTTCCCATAGAATCTTTCAATACTTCAACTCAAGAATATAATTTTTCTTTAGTTCTTTCCATTTTACATATGCTGGGTATGTTCTTTCTCTTTGATTTTCTAACTCTGGGTCTTTTCATATTTCATTATAATATTTCCCTTTTTCTTCTAGAGCTTCCCTTTAAAAATTTCTGTTTAGCTCATTTCATCATTTATTGCATTTGCCTTAGTTACTCTATGATGAATAGCAAATTTTAGAGTTTCTTCTGGCGTCTACTTTGGCTATTTCTTTCTTTCCTGTCTTTTTAATGACTTTTTGCTTTCTTCATGTACGGTATTCTTGATGTTCTCCATAGCCCCTCTGGTCTTCTGTCTCTAGTTTTTAATGCAGTAAATCTGTTCTCAAGATATTCTTGAAATTTGGGTGCAATATATTCAAGGTGATATCTTGGCTCCCATGAACTTGTTTTAATTTTCTTGAACTTAAACCTTAACTTACATATGAGCAATTGATGGTCTTTTCTACAGTCAGCCCCTGGCCTGGTTTTAGCTGCTGATACTGAGCTTCTCCATCACCCCTTCCCATAGATGTAGTCAATTTCATTTCTGTGTATTTCTCTTGTGAAGTCAGTGCGTATAGTCTCCATTTGTGTTGTTTAAAAATGTATTTACTTTGAAGAAATTGTTAGTCTTGCAAAATTCTATATGGGATCTCTGGCTTTGTTACGATCACTAATGCTATATTTCCCAGCTAATGTGCCTTCATTTTTATCTCCATCTTTTCTATCCCAAACACTAATAACTATCCATGCATTTCGACTACATGTTTGATCAATTTCAGACTGAAACTTAGGTATAATTCTTCAAATTCTTCAGCACTAGATTTTGTGGTTAGTGAATAATTTTGAAAAATAGTTGTATCGATTAGATATCCTTCTATGTAGATAGACATTATCCTATTATAGAAAGCATTGTCTTTCAAAGTAGGGTTTGAAATATTTTTTTGATGATGAATGTAAAGCCAAGCTTATTAAGCCATCTGATTTTCTGATTCAAATGGCTACTACCAGTCCCTTTCAGCTCACTATCACCTAGAATATTGATCTTTATGCATTCCATTTCATTTTTTAACAACTTCTAATTTTCCTAGATTCAGTCTTGACCATGCCAAGTTTAAATTATTAATTGAATTTTGCAGGGCTTTCCCCCCTCATTTTGAGCTTTTTCTTTTATCTCATTTTTCTCATCAGCAAATGAAGGTCCCAAAGACTTTTGCCTGCATGCTGTACTGCATCTGAGTCATTATGTTTGACTTTACTTTGAGAAGAAGGCTTTTTCTCAGTCATATTTTGAGTGCCCTTTGATCTGAGGGGCTTATCTCCTGACACTACTTCTGACAATGTTCTATTTATATTCATTAGGCTATCAGTAGCTGACAACATTTTGATGCGATCCGTAGTGTTTTCAGTTGCCAATTCCTCTGACGTTAACAACCTATTCCTTCTTCATAGCCTGTTCTTAGTCTGGAGGCTCTGCTGAAACCTGTTAACTTTGGGTGACTCTCCTCATATTTGAAATAGCAGTGACATAGCTTTCAGCATCACAGCAACACGCAAGCTACCACAGTCAGACAAACTGAGAAAGGTGGTCATTCTAACACATATATAACAAAATGAAGCACTCTATCCTTCTCAAAATTGTTTTTTATGTTTCAATCCATTGTTGTAGCCCATGTCAACCCCTCTCTCCAAAACAGTTTCTTTGCTTTTTGCTTTGTGAAGCCTGATACCTTTCTCCAGGTGCTGGTCGCTCCTGATAACATGTCCCAAGTGCATGAGATGAAGTCTTGTTATACTCACTTTCATGAGCATCTGGCTGTACTTCTTTGAAAACAGATTGGTTTCTTCTTCCGGCAGTCCATATTATCTTTTCTTTTCTGCTTTAATTAAACTTTGCTTATTCATTCAAAAGGAAGCTTGCTGAAAAAACTATTTAATGATCCTATTCTGAGTCCTGATTGTCTAATTTTTCTTCTTTTTAGTCTTCTTCCTCCCTCCTTTTCTCTCTTCCCTTATGTTCTGTGAGTTACTTTGTCTCATTCCATACCTTTATTTTTGCCGAAATGAGATGGAATTGGATTGGATTGTTTGGGGGAAAAGTCTCCACAGTGAAACAGGTGCTGTGCTCATCAGCATATTCACAACTAAGTCCTAGGTTTCCATTTCATTTTCTAATATATTGACTTTATCATTCGAAAATATTATTTTGAGTTTCCTTGCATTGTAACTTCATTTTTATTTTCTTTGAGAATTTGTAGTAACATTTTATCAGCTCAGTCATGACCTCTTTATATAAAGGAAGATAAAGAGGCATGCACTCACCTCATCTAATTATAAGAATCGACTTTAACAAGAAGGTATGTATGTATGTGCTTGATTAATCCCTCATGCTATATGCTTTCATTGTGAGGAAATAGTAACATTTACATTGGGTAGTTAAGACACGGACATCAATTTGTCTTATATGCTTTCCTACAGTAGAAAACAAAGCCACTCTTTATGCTGAATGTAATTTTAGGTACTCATTAGTAAAATCCTTTAAGTAATTCATCAGGCAAGGCAATTGACAGCTACCTTCAATAAGGGACAGCTTCAGTACTTATTAGGACCAGTGTCTCATCTTCAGAAACACCACATACTAGCTTACACCTGAGGAACGATGGTCTTACTTATCGACAATTTAATACAATAACCTTTTCAGCATCTGCTAAGACAAGTAAGAAATATTTATGCCTGCCTGCCAGGCACATTCCACCTTGCAAGTCTGACTGAGCTCAGCTGGGTTCCAATGGAGTGATCCAAAATAGGAAATGGAGACTAGAAAGTGAACGAAGACTTCGTTAGGAACATCATGATCATGTACATCGCTGTACTGCTCAGCATGGAGAGTTCTTTATCCATTTTCCTGTTTATTAACACTACCCACAGTGGGCCCCTGATGCACCTGTCCAAGAATGGATATCTTATTTATCTGAAAGGAATTTGGGATAATTTTGTCTTTTTTAAATTTTACAAGATCACTGATACTTATTTTAGCGAACAAATTATAATTCACTAAGGTCTCCAGTGTAAACAGAGTGAACAGCACACTTAAATTGCCACCTACAATTTTAATACTGGGGGCAGATTTCATAGCAATTGGTTAGTTATTCAGGTCATGTATCTTCCATTTTCCAAGTTTCCAAATAACTACATGCAAATCCCTTTTTTATATTTCTGTTCAATATTTGCAACCTGCTGAAAAGAGAGAAGTTGAAAATTATTTTTAAAGATAACCCATGTCATAGACATACGAGGGAGAAGAAGATGACAAACATTGCTGTAAAGTGCTAGCAACTGATGCATGTTATGCAAAAGATGGAGGGCAAAAATCGCTCGATTACCTGTGCAACTTGTCTGAAATGTGAGATTATTTAAGAATACAAAGTTAAAAATAAAATAAAATATTTGAGATGTGGGCCAAAGAGAGGGACAATTCCTAATGAATTTATCCTAAATTTCAACACCAAACAAGAAAACCTTAACTCTACAGAGAATGCCTTTGCTAATAATCGATAGGAGTGTGTAGATAGCATGACTCCATTCCCCTTAACATTTCCTAGAAGAAAGCATGCCTTTTTATAAAATCACCTTGACAATGGTTACGCTTTGTGGCAGAGGAAACCTGCTGCCGAGGGTCACCCGGGCTGTCATCTTAAAGGGAGCAGGCCTTGAGGTCTTCTTTTCACCCACAGAGCCACGGGTTGTTTGACACCCGAATGCTTATATGGGTGGCTCCTGAGCTCCTTATGTAACCACTTTATAGTTAATCCATTCTGGAAATATACCCTTGGTTCTATTTTCTCCAAACTATATTCTGCATTTGGCCCAACCATGCCCTTCACTGTACTTGCTTTAAATCCATTCTGGAAATATAACCTTGGTACTATT
>NW_022111369.1:83758942-83778168 GCF_000313985.2 Echinops telfairi
TGGCCCAACCATGCCCTTCACTGTACTTGCTTTAAATCCATTCTGGAAATATAACCTTGGTACTATTTTCTCCAAACTATATTCTGCATTTGGCCTAACCATGCCCTTCATTGTACTTGCTTTCCTCCAGCACTGGGTGTGGGATCACGTATTCCATTTAGCTACCCTCTCTCTTTAGTCTCGTATAACATATAGAAAAGTGTCTCCATTTTTCATTGTCTTTCATGGCAAAGGAAGGCATTTAGGTTCATTGTTTTATGTAATATTCCTCCTTTGGGCTTTGTCCTAGTTGTTGTTGTTTTTTTCATATTTTGATTCTGTTTATACATTCCTGGTTGACATACAACAAAATGGACGGTCCCTGTCTATCAGATTCAGAGGCAGTGTGATCTAATCCTTTGCTATTGTTGGTACAGTTTTTGTGTGTGCAGGGCGAATAACAGAATGTGGCTTTGCTAGCCATAGCCTCTGTAGCCTCCACTTCCCAGGCTTTTTCTGATGGATCTGGGTAGGAGGAGGTAGGAGGAAGGTTTTGATATGATTCAGATGTGAGTGTGTCTTACAGGATTCATTATGACTGACATCTGCTGCAAATGCAATGAGCCCGCTCAAAAGCAGGACAGTGGATTTCACTACCAGCAAGGGCCAGAAGTCGAGCGCATCTACTGGCCCCTCACAGCCCTGTGCGGGAAACTCCTCGATGCAGAAGACAGCTGTGCCATCAGAGGAATGGCGGAGGATGAAGCAGAATCAGGAGCCAGAGCATCAGACTGAGTGGTGGACTTCCCAGATCACAGAGCAAGTCTAGTTGAGTGCTTTTCCACAAGAACCTGCTTGTTGGGTGGGAGAACCTGCTTGTTGGGTGGGAGAACCTGCTTGTTGGGTGGGAGAACCTGCTTGTTGGGTGGGAGACCCCACTTACTGGGGGAGCTGGGTTTACTAACCCATGGAGCTGGAGCTGAGCACCTTTCAGTTGAGGGGTACATTGGAGTAGCATGCTTTGGGGGTAGTGATTAGAAGCCATACAAGAACTTCGTGGCTCATCCTGACTGAATAACTTTATCTTAAACACTTCTCACCTGTGTTTTAACCTGATAACTCTCCTAACCAACGTTTTAATCTTAAATGTAGATTGTGAATTCTGTGCAGCTGTGTTAGTCTAGGTAGACTAGAGAAACAAAATTCATGAACACTCGTATTTTATAAGTGAGTGTTTTATATAAAGGGTACTTGTACATTAAGCATCCCAACCCAGTCCAGTCCAAGCCCATAAGTCCGACGTTAGCCTGTATGTCTGACATCAATCCTCCATCTCACAAAACACACACTATGACACAGACTGCAGGAGGAAAGCCGAATCAGTGAGCGTGTAAGCATCTCAGCATTGGCAGGGGTCTCCACGCAGCTGCTCCAGCACCCAGGGCTGCATCGGGGTAGGTCCATGTGGCTTCTCCTCGGGGCTGTCTCCCAGGAAGAGAGCCTTGCCAGCTGAGGCAGAGAACTGGCTAAGGCAGCCGCAAATGGTCCGACCATCAGAGAGCAAAAGACCAGACAGGCGAGGTTCGCCTGAGCCATTATCTCTCTGCCCTTTAATTAATCCCACATATGTTCATTGGCCAGGTTGGCACATTAAACCTCCCTATCACAGCAGCCATTGCAGTTAATTATTGAACTCAGCAGCTGAAAAATTAAGTGTGGTGTGAGGCAAAATATTGTGTATGTGTATATTGTTATGGTAGTTCACACAATTTTACTTTCTTCCAAAACCCAGTGGAATTTTAAACTGGAAGTGAGTTGGCTCTGACGAGTGGCGAGGTATTCAATGGTGTGTTATCATTCCCAATGAGCCATCGTGACTCACTGCATTAAGGAGTGGGCAAATCAAATGCACCAGCCTCTTTGTGGAAGAAAGACCAGCCTGTCTATGCTTATCAAGTGTTACAGTCTTGAAAATCCTAGGGAGCAGTTCTTCTCTGTGGAGATGCTATGAGTCAGCATTAATTCAGTGGTAGAGGCTTTGGGTTTGGTATATTATGATTCCCATTGGGAAAGGTGATTTCAGCTTGGCTCCTGGCTGGGGAAGCACTTCTCTTGCAAAGAATATTGGCCGGCCCTTTGGACCCCAATTGCAAGCCTTTTGTCAGCAGTGAGGCAAGAATGCAAAGTGCCTTGTCACTGAGACAGTTTACAGATGTGCATTGGAGCGAGAGCGGAGGCGGGGAGGGGTGAACAGATTCTAGGGCCGGGTTATGAAAGGGAAGCTCCATCACGACAGTGGCAAGTAATCAACAGTAGGCATGTTTGTCATAGATAAATATGCTTTTGTTTAAAATCCGCATGGTTAAAAGATGGCTATAGGAAGAGAGATGTGGTTGTCTCGCGGTCCTGCCTGGAGACTGGGAGCTCCTGACTGATGAGCACCTAGTCTCTGGAAGTGAACAGAAGGAGAGCGAGCTCCACTTACAACGTCAAGGCCGTCTCGGATTCCAAGCCGACCTGTCCTCAGCACCAATTGCAACTCTCATACTCGCTCTAGTTTTGGCTTTATCTCCAACACTAACTCATTCAGACTTCCTCCATATGTTTGGCTCTTCTGATGCTTGCAAATCACCCCCTAGTTCACCTTGATGTTTCTTTTTCCATATATGTTGTGGTAATAATTTTTTAAAAGGAATTCATACCAGATTAGACCAAGGATTTGGAGATTAAAGATGTCCCAAGTGTCCCATACAACTCTTCCAAGATGCTCTTCTGCTCCTTTTCCCACCTACTCCTCCCTTGAGCATCTTTTCTCCTGTCCCTGGGCTCTGTGATTCACTGCGACATTCTCACAGAATCTCACAAAACTGTAAGGAGACATCCCACGTGGTGGTGGCTGTTGTTCAGTCCCAAATATGAAGGTCAGGCAGAGGGGAGCCAAAGGCAAGCTCCAGATCCAGAAGTCAAAAATGTCCGAAAGTGAAAGCAGGTCTTCTTTTTCTACCAAAGTTCATTCAGGACACAGAGATATGGCTTTGATCCAGGTGGGGTTTTGCCTTTTTTGCCAATGATACCCTCTCATAAAACAGCACAAAAGCTGTCTTGAGTCACAGTCTCTAGTAAATGATACTCTAAAAGAAATAAAGGGTGTAACTTGGTAAAGTCTCAAGATGCCCTGAAGGAAGCAAACTGGATGCTATCCTCACTCAAAATTAATCCTGTCTATTAGGCCCTCCAAATGGGATTATAGCTGCAAGCATAGAATCCAGCATTATATCGCATAAGGAATTGGGGCTACAGGGGCCATGTTAATCTATTGCAACTCACATGTTTGAGTTGATCGATCATGGGTTTCCTAAATTTTATAAAATTAACTCTTTGAAACCTTACTGGCTGTATGCTAAATGTTGTTACAGTCACTACTTCCAACTAAACACATTATTGATTATTTTTTTCCATTTTGTATAGTAAATACTACCAAAAATTCATTAATGAACACATAATTGAAAATATATTATCAGAAAATATGTTGTTATCATGCATTCTGTGGTTTTTATTTGCTGTCCCATCAGCTGCGACTCATTAAATGAAAAAAAAATCCTAATCCATGTATTTGAGAATACAATCCTATTTGGAAAAAATATTTTCTTTATTATGTTAATGAAGATTTACGGAAGTAGGGTGTTTTCCAACCCTAATCATTTCTGAGTTACAAAGAGAACAGTTTAGGGACAGAGAGCAATAGATGCCTTCTAATGATTTGCCAAGGAACCAGCGCTACTACCAAGAAGGTCAGACCCGATGAGCGTGACTCTCACTTGAACTTGTAGCCCAGATCACGATGAGAAAATAAATATCTACTCAACACTTTCCCTTGTCATATTTGTGTTATACAGTCCCAGGAAACTAGGGCAGTCACAAAATGCATAACAAATCAAAATGTCGCCAGGTCCTACACTGTATTCATGCTTGCTGATAGGTTTGAGAGCGCTGTTGGGATCACTGTGCAGCGATTTTCAACCTCGAGAGTTCCATTTACAGCATTATAGCAACACACAGGTCACCATAGTGCCACCAGTGGACACATGAGGACTACTCACCCTCTATCGTCTGAAGTGCAGAGTTTCTGTAGTGTAACAAACCTGTATATTATCGTCACAAATTTTCTACATAAAGAGAATGCTACAATTATGAGACATATCTGAAATAAGATGGATTCTATAGTTACTAGAACCTCTGTAGGGTCACCACGAGTCAGATTCCATTCGATGGAAAAAGTTTTAAAAAAATTATTTATCAATGTGCACAGCATGGTAAAGTAGCCCATCAAAATAATTACGTGATTGCATATTACATTTAAAGATAGGTGACATGGAAAGGCAAAAGAAGTACCTTGTAACTATTGCTCAAAGGCTTAAAATAAATGAAGACAAAATTTTGATCTTGTGAGGCTACAGGGTCATATTGGTAGAGGCATCACACTTTAATATTGCTATTAATATTTAGCATCCTCAGTTTCGCACTATTAAAGGGGTGCTTTAGAAAAAGACATTGAAACTGTATAATGAAAGATGTAACAGACTTTAGAGAATGTCAGAAACTGTTTTAACTTGAAATCTATCTTGGAGTAAAGTTAGTAACATTTATGATAGTTACATTATTTTTACTGAATCAGTAGTTGCATATTTGTGGCACAGGCCATACGTAATATTCCAGGTGACTGGATCACTCAATCTGTGACCCATAAAATGATCTTGTGTACAATACCAGAGCTTACAAAGCACTGTACACCTTTGTAAGATGCAATGAGGGAGAATATACTACAATCAACTTTGCTTTCAATGATTCAACCATTTTTGATCAATTGCTTTAGAAGGAGGATTGTGTCTCTTAACTGGCATCCACTATTCTGAGGAGAAGGCATTAAAATCATGGCTAAAAATCTGACTTTGTCGATTGCTCCCTGTACGACCTTGATTAAGCCTTTAAGAATATGAAAACATCTGTCCTACAGGTTCTTCAACTGTATGTGAGGAACGTGGACCAGGAATAAGAATCTGACACAGCGTGAGTTAGGAAACTCTTGCCCAGAGCAAATGTCCTTACCTCTCATTCAGATTCGTTTGGTGAGAAGCCGATCACACTGGTATTGCTGTTAGGTGCTATCCAGTCCATTCCAACTCATAGTGACCGTATTACTACAGACGGAAACACTGCCCAGTCCTATGCCACCCTCACAATTGTTCTTTGAGCAATTTTGAGTCCCTTGTTACAGCCACTCTGTCAATTGATCTTTTCAAGTGTCTCTCTCTTTTTCACCACTCTTCTGCTATATCAAGCACGAAGTCTTTCTCTGGGGATGGGTCTCTCCTGACAACATGTCCAAAATACATGAGATGACGTCCCACCACCTTCTTTGCCTCTATGCGGTATTCTCGTTGTACCTCTTCCAAGACAGATTTATTTCTGTCTTTGGCATTCCAGGGTACTTACAATATGTTTGTATGCAGTATAATGCAAATGCATCCATTCTTCTTTCAATCTTTAGTATTCGATATCTACCTTTCAAACATAGGTGGGACAATTGAAAATACCATGACTTAGGATGCTATGTGCACCTTAATCCTCAAAGCAACATCCTTGCTTTTCAACACTTTAAGAAGCTTTTGCGCAACACATTTACCCAATGTGTAAGTGGAGAATGATGAACCTACCAAGGAATTATCATTTGAATCACTTGATCTTATGAAATCAGTCATTTTGTTAGGGATCCTGCCTAGTATGTCTCCCAGGGGTAGAGGGCTGTGGTTAGCAAATCTGGCAACCTTCAACTCTGTAAATGGAAGTACTGCTGCTAAAACACACTTTATGTTTACTCTAACAATTTAGAGGGAACTGTCTTCTCTCTATTATATTCTGTAAGTGTAATATGTTTAAAATGATTCACTGTATGGGGATATTGATTGACATCCTATCAGCTCCTAGAGTTTCCATGCCATTCAGGGGAGGTGATCGTGATCATAGTTGAGCACATTTCAAAATCTTGCATCACCAACTCATTTGGCTCCTTTTGAAGCAGGATTGTCTAGTCAGTGAAAAAGAAATTACACAAAGTGCAGGCCTGCTTTGCCTCCTGTAGATGGGTCCTATGATGGAAATCTCAAATGCTACTGAGATGAGAAGTGGGGTCAAGCAGGAAGGGGCCAGGAGGGCATAAAGAGAGACAGTGAAAGTAGTGTGTAGGACAAAGATATTAGAACTTCGCCTTCTGTTCCTATCTCTTGGCATTGCTGTCCAGTCTTACCACCAATCCTCTGCTCCTTTTCCTTGAATTCTTTGAAGTGAACAAAGAAAGCCTGACATGTGGATTTTATCTATTAAAGCACATACCTAAGCCTCTAACAATTAATAGATGTCTTTAGTATACATCATAAAACATTCACAATTTTTGCCACCTGTTTTATCATAACTGCTTGTATGTATACATTGTACATGGAGACAGACAGCTTCTCCAGCTCTCAGCACCAGGAGCCTGCGGGGGAGGAGACACACATGTGATCACATTACTCATAGAAAGGGGACACTTAGGTTATGTCAAATCCATAATAGATTCTTTTATCTTTGTGATTTAGAGTAAGACATTTTGGAGACTATTAGCTCTTAATGGACTTTTGTTGTCAATCACTCATTGAGTGTGAAATAGCATGGAAATAATTGCTGCTCTCGTCTGATTATGAAGAACAGTGTTTCATGACAACTGAGTTTGCAATCAATATACTATTGATGTTTTGCCATGTAATGGCTTGTAAAGAGCCTAAATTGGAAAGTTAAATGTAAAATCCATCAATGGTGACAATGAGCTGAAGTTACTATTTATTTATTGAGGTGATCAAAGCAATAAAAAACCATTTCACTCATTTTTGAAAAATTGAAAAGGAATTCTTGATATTATGATCAATAGACTGTTTTCCAATTATTTAAGTTCATTGTTCACATGGGCAATGCAGTGTGCGAGATGCTTTTAAAGAAACACGACTGCTCTGATTTCCTTCTAAATGACCATGCCATGGAGGGCCCGTCCATGGTCACTGAAAGTTGCTTTCTTTGGGTAGTAAACCCATGATTCCTGTACACGTTGGGATTGGTTACCAAGCACTGCTGTATGTTCATTCTGTCAGATTACATATAGAACTAACACAAACTAATATCATTTTTTTATTTCTGCAGAAGTTTTCATCCAAGAAACCTAAACAGGATACGGCTGCACAGGACGAGTGAATACGGCCATCCGTGTTCTTCTGGAATGCATCTAAGAATCTCAGAGATGGTCTCCAATTCCTGGTTATTGTTTCATTTTTTATTTCTAAGCTAACTATGTAATAAATTTATTACATGGTTAATAGATAGAGTCTCTCTTGGTTTCCTAGTGCTGCAATAACTAAAGATATTACTAATGAGTGGATGGTTTTAAAGAACAGAAACGTATTTTCTCATTGCCTGAAGGTGAACATTCTAAATCAGGTTCTCAGCCATGTCGATGCCATCTGTGGGTCTGGTTTCTGTCATCTGTTGGCAAACCTTGGACTAACTTGTGCTGTAGTTTAGTTCTTACATAACACCTGTCTTCCATCTGTGAGTTCATTTTGTGTCTATTCTAGTTTGTTTTTTAATGACACTTTCAGAAGTGATTAGGTTTAGGACCCATCTTCTGCTAAGACAGTGGTTCTCAACCTTCCTAATGCCGCCACCCTTTAATATGGTTCCTCATGTTGTGGTGATCCTCCAACCATACAATTATTTTTGTTGCTACTTCATCACTGTCATTTTGCTACTGTGATGAATTGGGTGACCCCTGTGAAAGGTCGCGACCCACAGGTTGAGAACTGCTGTGTTAATGAAAGCCCATTACCAAAAACAAAAGAAATGTAATCTTTCTAAATAACCAAAAAACCCTCCCAAACTGACTGTTATAGAATCAATTACCAACTCATAATGATCCTATAGGACAGGGTGGAACTGCCCCCGAGTTTCTGCGACCGCCCGCGACTCTTTCTGGGAGTCGAAAGCCTCGCCGTTCTCCGAAAGAGCAGTTTTTGGTTCCAAACTGCTGACCCTGCAGTTAGCTTACAGTTACCGGAGGTAGGACTTCCACATTTCCTGAGGACACAATTCAGTACACAACAAACACTCTGCTTCTTGACTCATGAATACCTCAGAGACCCTATTCCTAATTAAACAAACAAGCCCCCCAAATTAAAATAGAAACAAAAAACTGACATGAAATATCAAAATTTTAACCAATGTTTATAACCTAACAATTTCCCATGAACCCGAATAGATTTTGACTTGAGGCTTATAATTTAGTTGTCTTATATTAATGTATAATGATTAATTATGACTGCGTTTTCATGTGTCATTCATATAGTTCAGAATGTTTACAATTCAGTAAAAGATGCTGTTTTAAGTTATTTACACTAGAACTACAGTCTCCTGAGTTTTATCATTGAACTCGTTCTGTACCCTTTGACTGTCCTTACCCAGTCTGTATGCTGAGCAATTAGTCTGAGAAGCTGCACTGCATGAGGAACTAGAAGTCAAGGCTGGAAGAAGGTCTATTAACCACCCGCAACATGATAAAACCTTGCTGCTGAAAGTGAGGAGGACTTTGAGCACATGCTGCTGAAAATCGATAGCTGTAGCCTTCAATATGCATTGCTCTTCAGTGTAAAGGAAATAAAACTGTTCTCAATAGGACAAATAGATAACAATGTGGTAAACAAAGAAAAAATGAAGTTGTCAAGGATTTCATCTTGTGTGGATTCGCAATCAATGCTCATGGAAGCAGTTGTTAAAACATAAAAAACCCACTGGATTGGGTAGCTTATTTAAATTGTTGAAGAGTAAGGATGTCACTTTGAGGATGAAGGTGCACCTGAACCACGCTGTGGTACTCTCAGTGACCTCATCTGCATAAAGAAAGTTTGACATTCAACAAGGAAGGCCAGAGAAACATGGCTATATTTGAAGTATGGTACTGCTGATGACTATTAAAAGCGATGAGGACGACAGATCAACAAACAAATCTACCTTGGAAGTCAGCCATCTTTCTCCTTAGCAGCGAGGATGATGATACTTCATGTTCCCAGGAAAGACCAGTCCCTGGAAAGGGATGTCATGTTCAATAACACAGAAAGACAGCAAACAATCAGGAAAACCTTGACGAGATGGATTGACAGTGGCTGCAACAATGAGCTCAAACCTAACGATTGTGAGGATGTGCAGGACCAGCTCGTGTTTCATTCTGTTGTGTACAGGGTCCTTCAGAGTCAGAACTGAGGCCACAACCTAACAACTGCAACAATATGATATCTCAGATCCCGTGGAGACATTGTGAAGATCAATCTGGAACATGTACCAAAAGTGCAAAACTAACAGTTGGATTCAGCAAACATTTTTAAGCACGTACCACCCTCCAGGCACCATAAAGGTAAAAATATCGTACATATTTTCTGAAAAAAATCCCTCATTATACAAAGTTCACCTACTTGAAAAAAGAATTAAAAGAAAATAAAGACAATGATTATAGTGCTTATTCATAATTACACAAATTATTCACTTCAGCAATTAATGAAGCCCAACAATTAGAAAGCAAGCAAGATCCACTTGTTTCATATCTCTGGTTTTTTATTTGATTAAAATTAGAGTTAAGAATAGCTGTTGGATTCCTCACAGCAGCTTGAAAAGAATTCTAACTATTTTACCGAAATTCATCATCTATATTACACTATAATCTAGTGTAGAGAATGAAAACTTGACTGTGATCATAAGGAGTGTTGTTTCAAATTCATCTCTTGCTTAGGGTCATGCCTGTTGAATGGTGGCCCCTCCCTCATAGAGAATTCCAGCAGGACAAAAGAGCTAAATCTGAAAGAGACCCGAGAAACTCTGTAGTCCAGTCACCTCTTTAAAGATGTAGCAACTCAGGACGAGAAAGATTAAATGATGGTTACAATTTTACATGCTTAGGAAAGGGAGAGTCAAGTCTGGACTCCACATTTCTTAAGGTAAAATCCATCCCCTCTCCATTTTCACTCAATAGTTGGGTAATTTTCAGGTATGAAGAGAAGTTTATTATTTCTTCTAAGAACATATAAACAATATCAGGCAAATTTCAGGTACATGTTAGAAATGCAACGTACAGTTTCTATTAGCCAAAATATTCTTAGGCTCCTTGATAACATGGAAAAAGAGTACAAAAATGTCTGGCAAAGTGTGGGCAGGTCTAAAGAACTGGTTTGGCTTGCATTCTGTGCACTCGAACCCTTTGGGCTTCATGTAGACCCTTTGCAAGAGTGTGTCCCATATTTAGTAATCCCATATCTTTCCTGTCATGTTGACTTTGGGAACATTTCAACTCTCTACTCCAATAGCTTTTATCTCTAGCATCTATAAAATAAATGAACAATTCCAAATCAAAGTGCACTGCCAAGGAGCTGATTATGACTCCTAGTGATCCTACACAACAGGGGAGAACTGGCCCTGTGGATTTCCAAGACTATAACTCTTTGTGGCCGTAGAAATCCTTGTCTTTCTACCTGGGAGTGTCTGATGGTTCTCAACTGCTGACATTAAGGTTAGAAGGTCAAAGCATAACCACTACACCACCAGCCACCTAGGTTCCTCTCATTGATATTTAATCTCAGGCAAATAAGTAAAGGAGAACAAACAGTCTCATATACTTAGGGGCTAGACATACTGAGTTCAAATCTTAAGCCCGAAGCTTATTGCTTATGTGGTCTCAAGCACATTATTCTGTCTTCATGAACTTTAATTTTATTATCTTTGAAAACAGGTAAATGACTGTAGACCTTGAGGATTATTTTCAAAATTTTAAATTTGATCATAAGTAGTTCATGCATGTGAAAGGGCTTCTCAAAAGCTTTCCGTGAACTTTCGAAGCCTCTTCATAGCAAACACCTGTAAGAGCATAGCTTCTGATCCTGGGATAGTTTTATCCAGGATCAGTCTTTTTTCCCCCAATGAGATCAAGCAGACCTGTGAGTCTTCCCAAGAATCTCAGTACCTCAGCGTGACTTTGTTCCCAAAACCTGTGGGGATATTTCTACACTGATGTCTTCTCTTTTTCTTTTGTTATCCGCTGTATCCCTTTATTCCTAGAGTACACAAAAGACTATCAGAGACAGACAGCCTTCATTGTCAGCGCTGGTGACAAGTTGAAATCTAATAGAGAATTCCACTAGGAGAGAGACCATTATCTACCTTCAGGCTTTTATGTTGCCAGCGATGTACATTATAGAGCTCAATCATTAGTTTTGGAATGAATGAAAACCTTGAATTGCTTGCTCACGGAATTCCTCACTACTTGAAACTCAGAACAAACCTTCTTCTGACACGAGCTAATATTTCTTGAACACTCACTCTGGTCCATCTGACAACAAGCCAGTGTTCACGCTAAGGAAGTATTATCATTATTCCCATATCACAAGGGAAGAAATTAGAGGTGCTAACCAACTCACTTTTGATCACGGAGATTTGTTTAAACCAGCCTAGGCTTGCGTCCTTGATACTAAATTGTAGCATTTTCATTGTGAGAAAAATAGTCTTTAGAAATATTTTATTAAAAAGGATGACTTATATCAGAGCACAGCAATAAACACACCTGGATTCAATAGCAATTATATTTTTAATGCATCATCAGGGGTTCACACACACAGAGCAGTTCCTGAGATAAGAGGGTGAGTTGGGGGTGGGGGTGGGGCAGGAACATTGTGTGGTAAAATAGAAAAGGAGAAGCTGGGTTTTAGCACAATCCATTTTCTTGTCCAGGTCTAAGTCTGAGAAGAGTGGCTCCACCAAATGGCAGCACATTCTGCCGGGACTCTATTTTTCAAAAAAATCAACTAAAAACAGATCGTATCACTTTGAATTAGGTGGAAAAACTAATTTAATACAAGTAGTTATTTAAATACTTCTTAGAACCATACAAGGCTGTATTAATCGGGGTTGACTAGAAAACAAATTCATGGACATTCATATGTGTATAAGAAAGAGCTTTATATACTATATACAATTGAATATTGAGAAAACATCCCAGCCATTCCAGATCAAGTCCATAATCTGATATTAGTCCATATGTCCAATACCAATCTATAAATTCCTCTTCAGACTCATGCAATACATGCAATGATGCTGAATGCAGGAAGATCACAGGCCAGTGGGTGGAAAGTCTTGTGGATCCAGTGGCGGTGGAAGCATCTCAGTGCTGGCGAGTGTGTCCACATGGCTCCTCCAGTTCTGGGATTCTAGCATAGCTCCATGTGTCTTGTCATCAGGAATATGAAGCAGAGAGTATGTGTCCCACCTCCAGAGAAGAAGATAGGAGTTCCCAGAATCCCCAGGAGAAGGCCATGCTCACCAAAAAGCCTCATTGGCTATGACCTAATTGACAGGCTAGACTCCACCCCTTTGCAAGTTGACAGGAAATTATGTAACTGTCAAAAAGGCTAATATGGAAGCACAGCATTTTTCTTAAGAGTAAAGCCCAGAAGGTAATAAGCGATGGGAAACAAGGACGAATGGAAAGAGTGAGCAGAGGAAAGAAGTGGTTGCCTTGAGTACTATCACATTTTGGAGATTGAAATCAATGCTATTAATCAAATAGTGCAGGACTGTTAAATGAAACAATTTTCTCTGTAAACATTCACCCACATTATCATTTTTTTCCATAACCATGTTTTGAAAGCTGGTACAGAGATCATATTGTTCCATAGTTCAATCACATCGAGCAGTATTTTACAATTGCTACCACAATCAGTTTCAAAAGCATTCTCTTCCTTCTTGAACTCCTTGACCTCAACTCACTTTGACCTCCCCACCGCCCCCTCCCCCAAATCCTACTTGCTGTCTCTGTAGGCTCATCAATCCTGGGTTTCATATACTGAAGAACAGAAAAACATACATCAAAAATTCAAGAGGGTTGCCCCAAACAACAAAATGCATCTGAGGTAAACTCCACTGTGAGCAAACTAGCCTGATCACTGAAGACAGCCAATGCTTAAGCAAATGTGGTGAAGAAAGCTGATGGTGTCCAGCTATCAAAAGATATAGCATCTGGGGTCTTAAAGGCCTGAAGATAAACAAGCAGCCATCTACCTGAGAAATGTGATACTTTCAATATTTTTTTGCAGCAGACAATTCAAGTGCATAGACGCTTCTTTGATCTTCCTTATTCAATGTTCAATTTTCACATGTATATAAGGCATTGAAAATACTGTGGCTTGAGTCAGGCGTACCTTAGTTCTCAAAGTAACATCCTTGCTTTTCACCACTTTAGAGAGGTCTTGTGCAGGAGACTTATCCAAGATCCTTTGTTCTCTTGACTGTTGCTTCCAGGAACACTTTGTTTGTCCATGTAGACTAGAGAAACAAATCTAGAGACACTCATACGTGTGTTAGAAAGAGTAATATATCAATGAGCAATTGCATATTAAGGAAACATCCCAGCCCAGTCCAGATCAAGTCCATAAGTCCAATATTAGCCTCTAAATCCAGTATCGGTCCACAAATTCCTCTTCAGACTCACGCAGCACATGCAATGATGCTGAAGGCAGGCTGAGCACAGCCAGTGGCTGAACATTCTTGTGAATCCAGTGGGGATGAAAGCATCTCAGCACGGGCTGCCGTCAGTGTGGCTCCATGTGGCCTGCCAACAGGAAAGTGAAGGAGAGAGAGAAAGAGAGAGAGACACAGAGCAAGAGATCCACCTCTTCTGATGGCAGAAAGAAGGGAGAGGAAGTTCCCAGAATCCTCATGAGAAGGCCACACCCACAAGGAAGGATCATCAGGTTGTGACCTGATTAACAGGCTAGATTCCACCCTTTATTCTTTTGTCAAGTTGACATGAAATTGTGTAATTACCGCAAGCATTGATTGAGGATTCGATGAACATGACATCCTTGACAACCTCAATCTTCTCTCTGGTAGCATGATATTTCCTTCTGGTCCAGGTATGAGGAGTTTGATTTTCTTTATACTGAGTTGCAATTTATGTGGAGTGCTACAATCCTTGCTTTTCATCAGCAAGAGTTTCAATCTCTTCTTTCAGCAATAAAGGTTGTGCTGTAGGTTGTAAATAAGTCCTCATCCAATCCTGACTTCAAGTTCTTTTTCATATAATTCAGCTTCGAGAATTATTTGCTCAGCATACAGATTAAATATATGTGGTGAAAAGATGTAACTCCAATGAACACCTTTCTTGATTTTTAAACAATGCAGTATTTCCTCTTCTGTTGGAATGACTACCTATTTTCTATGTACAGATTCTACATGAGCACAATGGAAGTGTTCTAGAATTCCCACTCTTCTCAATGCTATAGATAGTTTTATATGTGCCAAGAAGAAGGAGGAGGAAGAGGAGGAGGAGGAGGAAGCAGAGAAAAAGAAAGAGAGAGAGAGAGAGAGAGAGAGAGAGAGAGAGAGAGAGAGAGAGAAAACACCTTTCTGGTCTTCTGTGCTTTACCAAGATCCATCAGAAAATCTCAAGTCAGATAGGATATCCCTTGTTCCACCTCCTCTTCTGAATCAGCTTGAATATCTGGAAGCTCCCTATGGATGGACTGGTGCAACTGTTGTTGAATGATCTTTAGCAAGTGGTTACTGTGTTTCCCCAAAAGTAAGACATCCCCCGAAAATAAGAGCTACTTACAGTTTTGCCTTTGGCTGAAATATAAGGCATCCCCCTGAAAATAAGACCTCCCCCAAAATAAGGCCCGCTGAAGCTACCCTAACTCTGGACTGTGGACCGTAGCAGCGGGCACTGCCATGCAGCTCACTGTTGGCCGCAGCGCAACTGGAGCAGACAGGAAGTATAAGGTCTCTTTTAATAAAACAATAAACAATAAATGTGTACCATATTGTTCATGGAAAAATAAGACATCCCTGAAAATAAGACCTAGCGCATCTTTGGGAGCAAAAATTAATATAAGACACTGTCTTATTTTCAGGGAAACAGCATATTTGCATGTAATATTAATGATATTGTTATACAATTTCTGCATTCTGTTGGGTCACCTTTCTTTGAAAGGGTACAAATATAGATCTCTTCTAATCAATTGGCCTTGTATCTGTCTTCCAAATTCTTTGGCATAGACTGTGAGTGCTTTCATTGTTTTACCAGATTTTTGAAGCATTTTTGTTTGTATTCAGTCAATTCCTGGAGTCTTGGCTTTTTAATAATGTCTTAAGTGCAGCTTGGACTTCTCCCTTCAGTACCATGATTTCTTGATCAGAGACTACTTCTTGAAGTGGCTGTATTCCTTTCCTCTTATTTTGCCGCTTCTTCTATTCACTATTTTGCCTATCAAATACTTCAATTTTAAAAATTTGAGGCTTGAATGTTTACTTCAGTTCTGTCACCTTGATATGTGTACATTTGTCCTTCCATTTTGATTTTCTAACTCCAGGTCTCTGCACATTTCACTATAATACTTTGTCTTTTCAACGTGCCCTTTGATATTCTCTGTTCAACTCTTTGATGTCATCATTTCTTTTATTTGTTTTAATTCCTCTGCAATGAAGAGCCAGTTTCAGAGAGTCTTCTGACACTCACTTTGATCTTGTCTTTCTTTCTTGTCCTTGAAATGTCCTTCTGCTTCTTTCCTGTTTGATGGTCTTGATGTCCTCTGCAGCATATCCGGTCTTGTGTCATTAGTGTTCTCATCTTGAGATAGTCTCAGAATTCAGGTAAGATCTTCTAAAGATTCTCTTTTCCCTCTCATATACTCGATTTCATTTTCTTCAACTTCAACCTGAACTTACCTATAGCTGTTCCACAATTGGCACCTGGCCCCTTTGAGCAGTTGATATTGAACTTCTTTAGTGTCTCTTTTCCAGATGTAGCCGTTTGATCTCTGTGTATTTCATTTGCAGAAGTTCTTATGGTACTTGCCATGGGTTGTTGAAAAATTGTATTTTTAATGAAAAAGTAAACATAAAATGTTCATTTGCTGAAAAATTTCCTTATTTCCAGAACTTGAATTTGGATACTTTAAAAATCAGAAAGACCTTGCAAAAGGTCTTGCCAAATTCTAACATGAAGTCTCTTGCTTTGTTTCTGCCACAAAAATCATATTTTCCAACAAGTGTTTCTTCCTCTTTACTGCCAACTTTCACCTTCTGAGTGCCAATGATTATCAGAACGATTACCAGTAATTTTAAGGGTTAATAATCAATACTTTCTCCTTCCATCTAGCTAAACTTGAATTTGAAACATAGCTTGATTAATTACTGCTATTTTTACTGTGTGCTCACTGAGTTGAGCAGTTGTGCATTGATACTTTTCTTCATTAATTTCTCAATATGTCATTGTAGTTGGGTTAGATGTCACTGTCTTTGACAGATGAGGAGACTGAGGCTTTTTTCAAGTAAAGACTCTTAGCTACATGTAACTATACACAACTCTATATATAACTATATATAACTATATGTATATACATGGTATTAAGAACCTTCACGCTTAATTTGACCATGTAAAACTGCTGGAATGGGACCTTTTGTGATTTAAGGACAAAAACTGAAACGGCACGTGCTCACACGTTCTCCACCTGACTGCAGAGTTGTGACTTGAATGGCCACATTTTCACTCCTCACTCCAAGGCCAAAGGAAGAAGAAGCCTTAAAAATCATTAGAAAGTTTCCAATTCAATTTGATTTTTCTGATGCTTCCATTTCTTCTATGGGCCATTTGACCCTGATACCAACAAATGTATACAATGAACCGGAAAATCTCATTTTAAAAATTATCGTTATGATCCTGCTCTCTACAGTCCTTCTCACCAGATGCCTTCAAGGTGGCACTTGCCTCATCAGTTTCAATGAGAAAAAGCTGAAATCAGATGCAATTCTTTCTGTGGAAGGTTATAAAATGTTAATTTTCTGACTAATTTCCTTATTTCCAGAACTTTAATTTGCATACTTTAAAAAGTCAGAAGGACCTTGAAAAAGTTGTGTATGACTCATAATTATAGTAATCTACAGACACCATGACTTGTCAGTTTTGGGGTAACTTAGATGGTTTCTTTTTTAAAAACATAAAATTTATTTTCAGTGGTGCTCTCCCTAACTGTTACTTCCCTCGTAACATTTTCCAGAAAGTGATAATTGCTCGGCTTATATGGACAGCTAACCTTCTTCAAAATGTGTCCATTTTAGAAACTGTTCTCATTTTACAATATGCAAAAGTTATGCCCGAGTACATTTACAAGAAGAAAAAATAAAAAACAGGTGGTTTTAAGCCTTTAAAACATAAACCAGGTATTCAAAGGGCTAACCTTTCCTGGCAACATCGCAAAGGGAAAAGTGGATACAGCTGTGATGCATAGAATAGTAGGTGCTTGAATAAACAAATAATTCCACTAGGTGGCAATGTTGATTCATCTACTCACGTAGTTCTTTGGGAGTCAACAAATTCTATCTTGTAGAAGTAGCAAGAGTATTTTTGCGAGTTTTTCTCTTTATTTATTTATTTTTAACCTAATGAAATCCCTGCATAGGTAAGAGCTGATTTGGACAATTCTGAACTTGAAAAATGGTTGTTTCTTGCCATTAGAAACCTTATAAATAAACCTCTACCAAATAGGTTAGTTCTCTTGGCATGCGAACAAGAAGGTTGATGACATACATAGCTTCCATCTGGATTCAGTAGGGCTGGAAGCATACTGTTTTTATCTTATCTACCACGTTCCATTCAAGGTGGTTTTAATAGAATGAATGACCATGTTATTGAAATATCTTTTCTCCGCGTCATCTTTTTTCTTCGGCAGCCGTCTGAGCGGATTTCATTTTACGTGTGACTTTGCCAAGTCGTGCACATGGGCCCCTTGTGTCCCTGCAGTTTCTTGCTGTCTAGTCCAAGAAGGCATGACCTTGGCCAATAGGGCTTGTATTTTTAGGGAATGACTCAAAAGGATAAAGTAACAGGTCCCTCTGGAGAGAAGAGCAGACTTGTGTTCACTTATATATTGGTGATTCCCCCGAGCTCAATGCTTCTCTCCTGTATTATAAGCATCCATCGGGGGCCCTTAGTGCCGGCCCCACAGGATGGGGGCAAAGGGGAGTTGATACTAGCACACATGGTACTCTGGCTACTGACAAAGTCCTTTGTTTCTCGTTGAGGAATATGTATATTTTCTGCCAGCATCCATGAGACAGTATATCCAATACACTATTAAGCTTCCAACCATATGTGCTGTCCTGTCCTCCTGGATCTAAGAAGATAACTAGAGGATTTGAGCCTTGCAAATCTAGTTCTACAACTCTTCTGCCTTGTAAGTTGCTCATTTTCAGGTTTAACCCTTCTAGTGACAGGGACTTTTAGTACAAATAGATAGCTCGTTGTAGTTTAGAATCGCTCATAAAAACTCATTCTTTGTGCTGAGTGTAATTATTTTGCCCCGTGGCTTACTCCCAGTGGAATGAGTTCTTTCTTCTAAAGCTACCCAATATTTTTGTTCATTTTCCATAAGAATGTTTTCTTCAGATTAGAGAGTCCTGGGAGTACAGTGGGTAAGGAGTTGAACTTCTAACTGCAAGGTCAGTAATTTGAACCCACCAGCTGCTCTGGGTGATAAAGACGAGACTTTCTGTTCCTGTAAAGATTTACAGTCATGGAGACCCAAAGTGGCAGTTCTACTTGGATTTGTCGAATGGATAGAGTTGGATATGTCTCAATATCAGTAAGTTAATTTTTTTTAACTTCAGGTTTAATGACTTCTGACATCACATTTCTTTTATGCATTGGTTCCAAATTATTTTCTTATTGAGGTATGTTCCCCTTGTATATTATGTCCCAAGGTATTTACTTATCAACCTATCTCCTTACCTACCCACCTGTCTATATATCTATAGTTTGGGTGGCCCTATAGGATAAGCACTGTGTGCAAAGGTGGCATTTCAAACCCAAGAGCCACTCTGGGGTAGAAAGATGAAAATGTCCGCTCACATAAATATTTTCACCCTATCTAGGAACCATGTGAATTGTAGTCAACTTGATGTCAGTGTGTGTGTGTGTGTGTGTGTGTGTGTGTGTGTACATATATAGTTTTTATTTTCTGATATTTCATGTGATTTAGGGAGCCCAGCTGGTATAGCGATTAAGCACTCAGCAGCTAACCAAAAGGTGGGCAGTTCAAATCCACCAGTCAGTCTCTGTGGAAAAAAGTTGTGTCATC
>NW_022111369.1:83779205-83780923 GCF_000313985.2 Echinops telfairi
CCCCCCCCCTACAGCCTGAGGCAATAAGAGAAACAGAAGGAGTGGCATGTGCAGTGAAATTACGGCAGGTGGTGTTGAGGAGGGCTTCTCAGAGGAGCCGACGTGTGAGGATACTTGATAGTGTAGAAGCAAATAAAATGGTGTCCAGGCTGAGAGACCTGAATGAGCGCAGATCTAGAGCTGAGAAACTCTTTCACTCGGCTTCGTACATCATCCAATAATATATTCTTGGAAATGTACACTGTCTGAATAAAGTACGTGCAAATGACATATTGTATAAAGAGGAGTGTTGGAGTGAGGGTGTCTCCAGCACTCAAATGCGTCCTCAGGAGCAACTTTGCAATTGTGGAAAATAATAGAGACAGACAGACAGACAGACAGAGGTTCCTCGTCCCATGTCAGTACTAAGAGAGTGAATATATTCTCCAATGTGTATATACAATGGAGTTTACAGATCTTCCTAAGGCATGCATGTCATACAGCTAACATATACACGGTCAATGGGTAATATCACAATTGGATAACATAATAAACCAGCAATTAGGTGAGTCATTGTCTTGACCTACTGCTAGTTGACCTCAAACCACTACCCCCTGGCCCCTCCCCAGGGGTTTTTTAAGGTGGTTTGGCTATAGAACCTGATTGTGCTTATCTACAGATAACCTCCAGGCATAGACATGTGACAAGGCATAGAAATAATTAATCTCTGAGGGTAGATCTCTTAAGACTTCTCCTTAACGGAGGGCTACTGCAGGGGCACATGATTGGGCCTGGGCCATGTATTTTTGAAAACATTGGAACAAATGGAGATCTTTCTCAACACAAGAAACCATGGGTTTTCTATGCCCCTGGTTTCAAGCATAGAAATAAAGTCAAATACTTTCTACCAAGTCCTCAGTTCACCACAGAAGCCAAAATAGCGCTTGCTGACATTATAGTCATCATAAGAACCGCTGTCATTTGCATAGAACTACATAGTTTATACAATAGTTTGAACTATATTTTCTCATTTGATTCTCAAACAAATAAATAAATAACAAAACATTTAATCAATGCTATCTTGTGAGGTAAACTCAACTGTTTTTTCCCTTAGGGGCAATAATATAATTTGATGTGATTTCTAGAAAAGCAATAATCATCCTATTAGATAATAATAGATAAAAATTGCAGTAAAACAAAACTCCATTAATAATAGTAAAATCACCAGAGAGCATTGACTTTACCTAAAGAAACCCATTATGCACTGAAAAAAAAAATCACTGCATAAATGTGGGAATGATTCTAGCTATTTGAGGGAAAGAATTAAATATTAGAAATGGTGGGGTTTTTTTCCAAGTAAATTTATGAATAATTCAAATTAATAAAATTATAACTAATGTTTATGTTTCTGTAACTGTGTAAATATTGTGCACGTCCTCTAGAAACCGTCAGTCAACAGGCATTTATCAAGACTCTCTGGCATGTCAGAGGACCTTTGGTAGCATAGGGGTTACACATTACGCTGCTAACTGTAAAATCAACAGTTCAAAAACACCCACGGCTCTGCGGGAGACAGTCAGGAGTGTTTTTCTCATGGAAAGAGTTGCAGTCTCAGAAGCTCACAGGGGCAGTTCTACCCCTTACTATAGAGTTACTGTGAGTTGGTATTCACTCAGAAGCAGTGAGTTTGGTTTGGGGGTTTATCATCTGTCAACTGTATAAGACACAGGGAAGTAGCT
>NW_022111369.1:83782086-83785470 GCF_000313985.2 Echinops telfairi
GAAATCAGGGCTCCTTTGTCACATTCACAATGAATAGTATATAGTCAAGCAAAAATGTATTGGCAGCTGTATATGCCAGTTTAGACTTCAGCAGAGGCATCTGGACTAAAGGCATACGTTTCAGAGCATCCAGGTACTGCTTATAATGGAAACAATGGAAACAGAAAAGATTCCCCTGGGAATGAGTACAAAGAAGAAGAAAGGGCAGGGAACAACCTGGGATCAAATGCTGGACCACTCGAGGATTTTATAAAGATTCAAGAGGAAAAGGCATTCAAGGAGTAAAATAAGGTAAAATCGGTGGAGGAGACTGAAGGCTGGTTTTTTGTCTGATGGCGACATTCCAGACGCCCAACAGCGAGCTCAGCCTGCTTGCTACAGCTTATGTACGATGGAGATCAGAATTAACCAAGGAATCAGATGTGCAATTAGAGCTTCTCCAAACTTTGTGCCTCAATTTTGAATGAAGTATACCAATAAGCACATTGAGTTCTTTAATTATGTGCTCCTCACAATTTATAATTGGCTAAGCTGTTTTAAATCTTTCGTGGCCTTACTATTTTCTACTTGGGAATTTTTGCTGAAACCATGTGTTTTCAGTGATGGATATGCACATTGCCATCAAGTTGAAAATGAAGAAGTTTAGAATGTTGGTGGGTAATACACACCCCACCAGTTAACAAAAGTCTAAAGAAATAGATGATGTAAATAAATGGAAGTAGTATTTTTGCAAAAGAAATGAAAATTTCAAGGATTGGTATGAGCGGATTTTCTTTTTCTTTGTTGCCTAGAGGAGGACTATGGGTCTACAACTCAATTAGCCATTTCAATTCCACTAATGTGGTCAACGGGGATTTCAATGATGATTCACTTCCAAAATATGTAATGACTTACAAACTGATGGTGCTATCTTGAATGTGCCCCAATGAAAAATGTTCACATTTGAGTTTCTGTGCTGCATCAGGTTTGCTAAGATTTGCTTTAGCAAAGAGCTCTTCTTCTGGCTTCATCCACATAGGTTTCCCAGGGCATGGTGGAAAAAGCCGGTTCTGCAACACAATCTTCCAAGAGTTTTTGTTTCAGTACTTCAAGATGAAATCAAGGAATCACAGTTTTCTGTAAAACCTTAGAAGATTCCAATTTAGGAAACCTAGACCCGCACGTTGATCAAATGCCATCCCGGTCTTGTGTATGGACACCTCTGCCTGTGTGGCCAATTGCTCGTGTGCTTTCTGATGTAAAGAACAAGAGTTTGAAATTCTGTTTGTTAATCTACCCAAAGGGATCAGGCAGATGGTGGCACTTCTTTAAGTCTCCGTGTTGGAAGCCGTTTTGTGGATGCACAAATCACCACAGGCTGTGTGGTTTAAAACAGGAGAAAATTATTACCTCAGAAGTCCAGGCGTCTAAAATTAATGTGTTTCCAATACCGTGTTCTCTCTCACAGTTCTAGGGAAGGATCCTTCCTTGCCACTTCCTAGCTTCTGATGGCTCCCAGCACTCTTGAGCATTCCTTGATTTAATGCTGAATTATTCTAATTTCTGCCTTTATCTTCATGCAGCCTTACCCCCTATATTTCTCTGTGCATCCTTCTCTTTAGTTATAAGGACCCCAATGATTGATTTGGGCCAGCCTACTCTAGTATGGCCTCATCAAAATTTATTTACCTCTACAAAAATCACATTCTCAAGTAAAGTCCCATTCTGAGGTTCCAGGTAGAAATGCATCCTTTTGAGGGAACATATTCAACCCACTTGTTATTAAGCAGATTCACTGTGATAGCACTTGGAATTATCTAGCTAGAGCTTTGCCACATGGATATCACTAAGTAGTATGTGTATATTGTCCTTGCCTTAGATGTTGGCTTTCAAATATGAATTTGTAAGCAAGGGATAAACACACTAGAAATACTAAGAAAGAGTTTCAAAAATGCAGATTATAGACTCTTCATTTTACGCTATCGTTACTCAGTGAACCTGAGTGAAGCCCAAGAACTTATCATTTTCAAAGGTTATCAACGTGATTGGTTTTGTGTTCTCGCTCAGGAAGAATGGTCATTGGCTGCCAGTTTATTTCTGCGCTAATAGAACAGGAACCTGAATAACTTACTGATGATGGAAGTCAAAAATGAAAATCTTCAATATAGATTATACTTGAACTTAAAGAAAACAAAAATGCTCACACTGGCCCTGGTTGCTCAATGGCTGAATGTCCAGCTGCTAAGCAAAAGGTTGATGGTTTGAACCCACAAACTGCTTCCCAGGAGAGAGATGTCTGTCTACTTCCACACAGATTTATAGCCCTGGAAGCTCTATGATTCCGTTCTACTCATCCTAAAGGGTTGCTATGATTTCGAATGGACTCAGCATATGTTGTTTTGTTTTGTTTTGGTTTGTCGGGCACAAATAAATAATCATGAGAGATGGTAAAGAACTTGATTTTGCCAAATTACTACTCAGTCAGAAAAAGCAAATGACTTAATGCACTGAGAAAATCTCTGATCTGCTGGGCGTTAAAGTGTTAAAAACCAAATATATGCCTTTGCTGACTGGTGTGCAGTGGTCACATGATCACCTCATGTGAAAGCTAGACAAAGATAAAGGATGAATAAAGTAACATAAAATTGGGGTGCTGGGAAGAATACTGAATATACCATGGACCTCCAGAGAATCCGTTTAGAAAAACTACTGTCAGAAAGTTTCTTAGAAGTGAGGATGGCAAGACTTCATCTAGGTTACCTGGAACACTTATCAGAAAAGATCAATCATTAGACAATGACATCATATGTAGTAAAGTAGAGATTAAGAGAAGTGAAGGAAGCCTAGATTGATTGACACACTGGCTACAGCAATGGTCTTAAATATGCCTACAGCTGAAAGAAAGGTGCGGAAGTGGGCAGTGCTTTGTTCATAATATGTAAGGCTGCTATGAATTGGAGACGACTTAGTGGTAACTAGCAACAAGAGAACTGGAATTTAATGATATCTCATTGGCATAAATTTTGTATAAAATAAAAAGCTTACCTTTAAAACAAGTTTATTTACAGAATGAAGATACTCAAACTAACCCCAGTTTTTAAAGGATGTGCTTGTGAATCAAATTTTTCATTTCTGACTCCAGTTTCACTTTAATCATCAACATTTTCCAGGAAAATGTTTTACCATTTTTTTATTATTAGTTTAAATGAAACTGAATATGATCAAAGAGAAATGACAATAATCGCCAAATGTTCTGTGCCACAGTCTTTCAAACCATTGATGGCTCTCAATTTGCAGTGTTATTCTGTGTAGTTTGCAGTGGAGCTTGAGCTCATAAAGTTTCTCTGTCATTTCTTCCACATCTCTTCTGATGAATGTAGAGTATCTGCTTTAGAAATTTAATAG
>NW_022111369.1:83785570-83789924 GCF_000313985.2 Echinops telfairi
TACCAAGGAGCACCAAAAACATAGTTTTGTTACAAATTAGTAGAAGTATAGGCATCAGAAATATTTTAGCACTATAAAACTCACACACAACACACACACACACACACACACACACACACACACACACACACACACACACACACCCCTCTGCTTTCAAGTCCGTTCTGAATCACAGTGACCCTCTATGAAGTTTCTGAGGTTGGAATTTGTTATAGGAGTAACCTTATCTTTCTCTTGAGCATTAGCCGACGGGTTTGACCCACCGACCTTTTGGGATTAAATTCCTGACCTTTTTGTTAACATCCCTAGGGTTCCTTTGTATAGGACTATACTAAATACACTGTCATAGAGTTAATTCTGATGTACAGAAACCCTCTGGAGAGAGTAGAAGTGCCCCTTGTGGGTTTCCAGGGCTATAAATATGTATGGGAATAAACAGATTGATCTTTTTTCCTGAGGAGGGGCTGGTGAGCTCGCTATGCCACCAACGCTGCCCTTTGAACTCCTCTTCACGCTAGAGGCAGTGAAATGAATGTACTCTCAGAAACCGTTGAATCAGCTCTACTCATGGTGCCCTCGGGGACCACAGATGGAAAAACTGCCTGGCCCCGTGCCATCCTCATAATTGTTAATGTTTGAGCCCCACAAGTGCAGTCACTGAGTCAATCCATATTATTTAGAGCAGTGGTTCTCAACCTTCCTCATGCTGCGCCCTTTCATACAGTTCCTCATGTTGTGGTGACCTCCCAACCATAACATTATTTTTGTTGCTATTTCATAACTGTAATTTTATTGCTGTGATGAATTGGGCAAACCCCTGTGAAAGGGTTGTTCGACCCCCAAAAGGGTCCCGACCCACAGGTTGAGAACTGCTGATTTAGGGCCTTCCTACTGTTTGCTAACTCTCCACTTTATCAAGCACAATATCCTTCATGAAGAATCCGTCCCTCCTGATAACATGCCTAAAGCACATGAGAGAAACTTCTACCATCCTCGATTCTAAATTATTCTAAGAAATATGCTGGCTATACTTCGTCAAAGGCAGAATTGCCTTTGAAGGTTGCTAATAAGTCTCCCTCTAATCCTGAGACTGCCTTCATTCTTCTCAGATAGCCCAGTCTCATGGGTTATTTTCTCAGTATACAGATTGGATTAATAAATTGTTGTTAGGTACCATCCAGCTGGTTCCAACTTATAGCGACCCTATGCACAGCGACCCTAAACCACTGCATGTCTGTGCCATCCTCCCAACTGTTCTTACGTTTGAGCCCACTGGTGCAGTCACGGTGGCAATCCATCAAGTTGAAGGTCTTCCTCTTTTTTCTATGCCCCTCTACTTTACTAAGCACGATATCCTTCTTCAGGGACTGGGCTTATTTGAGAACACTTCCAAAGTATGTGAGACAAAGTCTCATCAACCTTGACCCCAAGGAGCTCTCTAGCTGTACTTCTTCCAAGACAGGTGTTTTTTCTTTTGGCAGTCCATGGAAGGTTCAGCGTTCTTTGACAACACCATAATTCAGGTGCATCAATTTTTCTTTGGTCTTCCTTCTTCGTGGTGCAAAATTCACATGCATTTAAGGTGATTAAAAATGCCCTGGTATAGTTCAGGCGTACCTTAATCCTCAAACTAACATCCTTGCTTGTGAAAACTTTCAAGAGGTCTTGTGCAGTAGATTTACCAAAATACGTGTGTTAATGCTTCCACTAGCATTGACTCTGGATCCAAGAAAAATGAAATCATTGGTAGCTTCAATCTTGTCTTCATTCTCCATGGTGTTTTCTTCTATCCGTGCTCGGCGTTAGTGAACTGAAATGTGAAATAGGCTGGCTTGGCGATTTTGAATATAACAATGATATGATCTGCTCTGCCAAGAATGACAAATTGAACAGTTATTTCAGAGTACGTTTCAACATCTATCTTGTCACTGATTGGATATTATCCATAATCTTACAAGTAAGTCTAGTTTGCTTGTAAGACAATTATTATTCAAATTTACACAGCATTAATTATTACTAGAGATGAAGTTAAGTTGAGAGTAGCTGCAAAATGACGATAAATGGATCCCGTTTTATGATTATAGCTTCCATCCACACTTGGGGTACCTTCCTGTTACCATGATCAATTGTTATACTTTGTTTGAAAAGAATGTAAAATCGGTATGACAAAAGAATAAATCAGTCTCATATAACAATTCACATCTTAAAATGTTTAGAATTTAAAAAAAAACTGTTCCCTTTCGATTACTCTTTTGCACTGGCTTTGTTGAATGCATCTGATGTATTAGGACAGAACATGGATATCTATTCTTCCTGCAAGACAATACACATTTTAGAGGAAGACTGGGTGAGATTCCTCATGCTGAACGCAGGGAGATAAGCTAACTTACCCTGAGTTGCCAAGGGCAACTTGAATGCACATGAAATTAGGAGCTGCTCAGGGAAAATAATGTCTAGACATATTCTTATATTTCATTTCAAGAAAATATTCACCTAATATCTGTTATCTCCTGCTGTCAAAACACTGCTGATGAATACTGACTCTCCCTTGAATCACATATCTGAGCTCCATGAAGGAGGGAACATGAGAGAGGTGATAATATTTCCATGTCGCAAGAAACTTCCTTGCAGCATAGAATTGTCAAGTGGCACTAATACATTTGGCTTTTTACAATTTTTTATACTTGAAATTGTTGACATATGTTCAGGGTATGCCTCCACTTATTTCCTCAGGAATGTCATTCTGTCGAAGATTTTCTTTGCTGCCTTTCTGCACAGTTTTTATTAAATATTCAGTTCTTCAAGTTACAAGTTACAACTGAGACTCTTTCATAAAAGATGGTAATTTATGGCACTTATTGTATTCTGTATATTTAATTAAGATTCTGCTCAGAATATGAATATTCATGTATGCAAGTGTAACTATGATATCCGTGGCAAAAGTCAGAGAGAAATAAGATGTCAAAGAGGGAGACTGATAAGCTTCTTAAGGAGGAAATTTTTGTGTGTGTAGCTATAGCTATATCTTGACAGTCACCATGTCTCAACTTCTGTCCCTTGTCCTTGACACGGAAATCTAGAGTCATTTATGCGAACTGACACAGAAACTGGAGATGACCCATTAAAATAAATCTCATGAAAGGCTGATGTGTAAATCTCACATCAATGTATTCATTCTCATGAGAAATAGATGACAAGAAGATCCTAACACACAAGTTTGTGAGGGAAGAATATAAAATCCTTTGTTGTAAGGTCTATAGAGAAAATTGAATTTTGAAAGTTGGTAGGTAAGTGTAAATTCCAGCCAGGGATCGGATGAAACCCCAATCCTTCCTGGGAGGTTCTGGCTGATCACATGACATACGATCATATATCATATGACATGTGACAAAACCAGGCACCATGACCATTCCCATGGACAGAATTGGAGCTACGTTGATAATTGTCTGTAGTTCTCTCCCTTTAAAAATATCTTTGCTTTGGATTGGACTCCAAACCGAGTATCTTTCTAATATTAATCATGTATTTCTTGGATAATAGCCCCACACATATTGGAATTTGATTTTATATACCATGAGCTCTCAAATCACTTTCTAGATCTTACCACTCTGTATTGGTTCTTCAGGACATTTTCTTTATGGAAGCATTTGCAGTGGTTCTTGAGTAGTACATATCTTTCTTTGTTCTCAATTTAACTTTTAGGGGAAAGCTTATTTCCCCTAAATTCTAGTGAGATAGTGGTGGTGGTGGTGTCAGGTGCCACTGAGTCAGTTCTGACCCATTGCCAACCCAGCACAGCACAATGGACCACTCCCTGCTCCTCCACATTGTTCCGATGCTGTGCTCTTTGTTCAGCCTCTGTGCTGATTCATCTCACTGAAGACCCTCCCTCTTTCATTGCCTCTCTGCTTTACGAAGCACGATGTCCTCCCCCCAAGACTGATCTTTCCTGACAACATGCCCAAAGTATGTTGAGTGAAGTCTCGCTCTCCTTGCTTCCAAGGAGTACTCTGACACCATACTTCTTCCAAGACAAATTTATTTGTCTTTTTAGAAGTCCATGACCCTTTTAATATTCCTCACCAGCACCATGATTCAAACAAAGTTCATGGTAGCGTCAACATTCTTCAACAACACCATAATTCAAAAGCATCGGTTCTTCTGCAGGATTCTTTACTCGATATTCAAACTACACATGCATATGAGGCAAATGAAAATACCATGGCTCCAGTCAGGTGCACCTTAGTCCTCAAAGTAACATCTTTGCTTTTCAACATTCAAAAGAGGTCTTGTGCAGCAGATTAACCCAGTGCGATAAATCATTTGATCTCTTGACTCTTGCTTTCTTGAGCAC
>NW_022111369.1:83790154-83792276 GCF_000313985.2 Echinops telfairi
ATCTTTGCTTTTCAACATTCAAAAGAGGTCTTGTGCAGCAGATTAACCCAGTGCGATAAATCATTTGATCTCTTGACTCTTGCTTTCTTGAGCACTGAATGTGATTCCAACTAAGACAAAATCCTTGAAAACGCCAATCTTTTCTCCACATCGTGAGGATTTTAGTCTCCTTTACATTGAGAGGAGAGTGGTAGCTCATAGGAACGCCTTTCCTATTTTTCAGTCTCATGTGATTCCTACATAGCTTTTCCACATCTAGTCTACAAATAGTGGGACCTTATAATTTTCTGTGGCCATTGGTTCTTAGCCTTCTAAACCTTATAACATTAACCATATAAGACTTACAGACTACCTAACACCTGTAAGTGCAGAACGGATACTGCAGTAAATTATACACTGTTCTTTTTAACATTGAATGAAATATCTATTTGAACAATCATAGCAGAGAATAGAGCTGGGAGACCCGGTGTGTTAAGCACAAAGGGAAATAATGATGGTGATGAAGAACAATTGGGAAATTGTGTTTACACAAAACCAAATCAAACTCAGTATTGAGTTGATTCCAACTCATAGTGACCCCGTAGAACTTCCTCTGTGGATTTTGGAGAGTGTTCCCCACGTTCTGTCCCCGCTCCTCCTCGTTGCTCAGAGCTGGGTCAGGTCTCAGCGCTTAAAAGATGAGATGTCACTGTCACTGTCCAGGCTGTGACATCGGCAGATCCCAACCACAGGCTAAGGAGCCGCCTCATAACTTCTTTGGACTTCCTGTGGGCAAATTTGAGTTTTCCAATGCTCTTTCAGGACACCAACCACAAGCAAGGTAATTCCCACTGAGATCCTCAACTTCTACCTTCTGGCTTCCACTCTGCTTTAGACTTAGGACTTTGCTAGAGTGACATATAGAACTCGAATAATGTACTCTATTTATAGATTGGTAACAGAAATGTACAGGTGAGTTCCAGTACAAAAAAAATCAAACTATGATGCAAAGTGCGGGAATGCCCCTTATAGGAGCCTCTGGGTGCCCAGAAGGGCATGCCGTGCTCACATACAGAGAGATTTCTTTCAACCATCAGGCAGCTCTCAGACATTGTTTTCTAGAGCCTTCTTAGGTTCATTTCATAGACTTATTGATGCTTCACTGCAAAGCCATGAACTGGAGGCTGTCTGACTATGGAAGCTAGGATAAATCAGGCCCCATTCCTTCCTGAAGCTCACCCACCATGTGGTCTTTGTGGCCTGGGAATTCTCAGGCTTTTTCTCACAGACTTTGAAGTGTTGCCTAGAGGTTTTAGATAATAAAGTCACCTCAATTACCAAGAATATTCCAAGGGTTATCTCTCCAGAAATAAGGCCAAAGGTCAAATTGAGTTCTATGTCTCACACTAATTATTCAGGCCACTCTTGAAAATATAAGCCAGATGAGAATTTTTTCACAATTAAAGGAGGGGAAAAAAGAAAACTGCAACAGAAATATCAATTTCAATACAATTATTTAACTGTAAACATTAAAGGAACGAAAAACATAACATATTAATTACCAAATACTAATTAAATATGCAAGAGTGATTCATTCCATGCCCCACTGCCTTCCAGTGGGGAGCTGACCAGGTGGTTTTGTGGCCTGACTGGCCTTCCACTTCTTTGCACAAATTCTGAAGTGAAGTCTGGAGGTTTCAGACAACCAGTGCCCCTCGATTACTCCGAAAATTAGAAGGGCTTTCCTTCTAAAGGCCAACCAACAAGGTCATTTCTAAAAGACAGTCATAGAGCTCTTAAAAAAAAAGCAAAGCAATACTATATGGGTAGATATCTTGGTTCATTCACTATTTGAAGCTAAGTGGTCATTATCATAAGAGGAAGCTGTGGACAATTCATTTTGAAGGACCCAGGGCGATCACAGGGACTTATTAGGAAGGAAGAAATGTTAGGGAAATGGACATCTGTGTTGGTAAGAAAAGCGTGTGGAAAGTTACATTGAGGGACATTCTTTCCAACATGAGAATGCACCTATTCATTCTATGAAGGTAGCAAGGGTTTTCCTAAGATCCTTTCTTTGGGAAGCCTCATTCCATAGACCCTAAAACCCTGAGCTTCCCTCTTCAGACTTTGTTTGTTTGTT
>NW_022111369.1:83792626-83816422 GCF_000313985.2 Echinops telfairi
ATACTTTACCTAAGCACACATTTGAGAAACTATTCATAATCATTTTGTACAAATCTGCTTACCTTATTTCTCTAAATCAAAGAGGCTTTATAAAACATTCTGCACGTTAATAAGATAATCAAAATGGTTCCTCAAATGGCCCTGTCAAAGCAAACACAAATTTATTAATAGAAACCTTAAAGTATAATGTTGTTCTTATTAGGCATTGTGTGCTGCTTTAGACTCATAGCAATTCCATGGGACAGAGTCAAACTGGTCCGTAGAATTTTCTATGCTATAATATTTAGAAATACAGATCACCAAGTATATAAAGCTGGGTTTCTGGAGAAACAAAACCATTGAAACTCATATTTGTATACAAAGAGCTTGATATCAAGAAGTATTCTTCTATCAAGAAGGCATGCGAACCCAGGCCAATTTAAGTCTATGGGTCTCTTGCTAGCCTGAGCCTTTTTCAGACTCACATAACTGCAGTGTGATAACACAAAAGATAAAACAGCTGGGAGCAAGGAGATCACAGGGTGGTGGGTACACAGTCATGTGGAAGCAAAGTCAATGGAAACATGGCAGGACACCGACAAAGCTTAGGATTGGGGGGGCCCACATGTGGCCACCCAGGAGGCAGGCACATAAGCCCAGAAAGCAGGAAGGTGAATGGGGTCAAGATAGGAGGATTCCCCAGTGTCTCTCTTCTAAAAAGCTCACACCTCCCAGGAGGCAACTTCAGGCTGTGACTTGATTGCCAAGTTAAACTCCACCCCTACAGAAGTGTAAGTTGACATGAAATCTAACTAGCACACCCGGTCTTTATTCCATGGGGCTGATGGAGGAGTTAAAAAACTGCCCATCTTTTGATTAACAGCCATGTTCTTAACCTGTACGCCTTCCGGGCTCCAGCGACATATATTGCACATTTGTATATAAGGTTTTCAAAAGAATTTTAAGTGGATTTAGTCGATAACCTACAACACTCTTTTTAGAAATTCGTATTTCCTGAACATTATCTTCTTTGCATACGGTTACTACATGCCACTCCTGCTTCAAGTGTCCTGCTTTTCTTTCATCTCTCGCTCTACTTCTCTGAGGCACCTGCCTGCCTGTATGTTTTTATCCTGATTTTTCTTTCTGTTAAAGAGCCTTGCCAGCATAGTAGGTTATACATTGGGTTGCCAACCAAGGGTTCAAGGGTACAAACCCACTCACCACTCTACTCTATGGGACAAAGATGAGGCTTTCTGACCCCATAAAGACTTACAGTACCAGAAACCCAAGGGAATTTTCACTCTATTTTACAGTTTCCCTGTAAGTGGAAATTGGCTCAATGGCGGTGAAAGTGATTTGCTTTCTTCTGAAACATATCCTCAGGGTTTTGTGTTTGAAGTTGCCAGAAGAATTCTGGCTCTACTCCCTGGTAACACTGAATCCTTTAGGATAACCTATAATGCGAGTAACTGAGCTTTTTCATTTCCTGGAGAGGGAAGCTCACAATTGCCTTTACAATTTTTCTTTTCAGACTCAAACTAAAAAAATATGACTGTTATTAAGTTGATTCTAACTCAAATTGACCTTATAGGACAGGGTTGAACTACCCTTGTGGGTTCCCGAGACTGTAAATATTTACAGGAGCCAAAAGCCTCATCTCTCCCTCCAAGAGGTTGGTATTTCAAACTGCTGACATTGCCACCAGGGCTGTTATTCCTGACAAATGATCAAGATACTGAGAAAAGAAAGTTAGATATTACTTTAAATGGAAGCTATACGTTTAAATAAAAAGTAACTTCATTCAATATGAATAATTTACTGTAATTTCATGGGTCTTCTTTTGAATCAATTGCTCTATACCATTTTCTTTCTTCCCCTAGGTGTTAGAGGACCCCAAGATATTTTTCTTGAGTTATACCCAGGGTGGTTATTAGCACTTTGAGTCAGGCTCAAAGGAGCTATCACATCCTTCAATTAGTGATCTCTCACTAAGTTAGACATTTTCTTCAAGAAAGGTGTTAATGGAGCATGAATTTTCTCTTTTGGTGAGTTTCACATATAATTTTATACTAAACGATATCCATGGGTAACAAAGTATGTCTGTCAGGGCCCACAATTACCATGACTATACTCAATGAAAATAAATTTGATTAACATTTATTGTATTATAGAAGTATGAAATTAGCTTACTTGACTAGCAAGTTTCTGCGTGTATTAGTCTGGGTAGACTAGAGAAACAAATCCATAGACACTCATATGTATATAAGAGGTTTATATAGAAAAGCAGTGGAATATTGAGAAAACATCCCAGCCCAGTCCAGATCAAGTCCATATGTCTGTTACTAGCCCATATGTCCAATATCAATTTATGAGGTCCCCTTCAGACTCATGAAACACATGCAATGATGCCGAATGCAGGAAGATCACAGGCCAGTGGGTGTGAAATCCTGTGGATCCAGTGGAATTGTAAGCATCTCAGCATTGGCACAGGTCTCCATGTGGCTTCTCCAGCTCAGGGAACTAGCGTAGTAGTTCCATGTCTCTTGTCAGCTGCAATGTCTCCCAGGGAGTGAGCAGAGAGAGAGAATGTTTCCCACCTCCCAGGAGGAGTTACAGAAGTTCCCAGAATCCTCAGGAGAATGCCTGCTCACACAGAGGCCTCATTGGCTATACAATGATTGACTGGCTGGATGCCACCCCATTCACTCACAATCCTCTCAAATTGACAACAGATTATATAGCTACCACACTGTGCTAGCAGGACAATCTCTTGTCCATTATACAAATTGCATATTGACTCTTGATTTATGAATAGATCAATAATTGAATGTTTCTTCTGCAGAGAAGAATAGTTTCTAATAATTTTTATAATGACAAAGTGTCAGTACATTGTTTTGTGATGTTTACTAAAGTGTTCTTAACATTTTTACTGTAAATATTTGTGGATTGAATCTCCATGTATTCATTTCCAGTTTCAACAATTAACATTCCTATAAGTCTTGTTTTATTAACTATACTTATACCTACTTTCTTTTCTTAAGCTAAAGTTGTATTTTTAAAATCTCACATGCTATGTAATTCCTCCCATAAATTCTTCATCATCCCCTTGTACACTCTAAGGAACGTTTGTTTTTAAGATTCCAGAATGCAAGATTACCAGAGCAAAGTTAACACTAAATAGTTAATTGCATTTAATAACCAGTCACGTACATGTTTGTTTTATTGTGTCAACACTGTTCTTTTAGAATTGATTTACTCAAAGTAGGATCCAAACAAAGTACATATGTTGTTTTGTCAGGTCATTCATTTATTGGGGAAGCCAAATTGTTTGTCCTTAATATCATGCCCTTAATTTGACTTTCTGCTCCAGTGATATAATTCATCTTATCCTATTATCATCCACATATGTCACACACAGGTCATTAAATCTAGTGGTTTAAGTACTTTTACATTCAACTTGGGAGATGCAAGAATCTTTTATAAATCATCAAATCCAGGCTCACATGATAAATGCTATTCTCACTTTGAGAGATGGTTCAGCTTACCAGTGGACTTGGATATTGCCAATATTACCACTTTTATTCTCCCCGAGGAGCATCATTATTAGAGGAAAATATATTGTAACATGAAATATTATGGGCATAAATATGTCACTGGTTAAATAAATTATGATATATCCACATAAAAGTCTACTGGACAGCTTGAAAAATCATGGAGAGCTACCTTGTAATTGGGAAAGATACAAGATGCCAGTAGCAGGAAGAGGCAGCTTACAAATAGTACATATAATAAGAGTGTATTTTAAAATGTGATATGTATGCATACTTAAATTATATATTAAAATATATACTTAAAGTAGGAAAAACTAATCCAGAAAGCATAGACATAAAGTGTTTACAGTGGTAGAAATTTGATGATATTAAGGAAGTTTCCCTAACTTTTTTCAGGTATGAAAATTATATTGGCCCATTAAAAGATCATTGTCTTTTTGGTATCCAATGAATATTGATATGTAAACCTGGAATCTACCCAGACACACTGGTAACCTGAGGATTGAAGCCAGAAAGTCCTCGGTGTCGGAGGTAGAGGAACACCAGCTGCACCAAGAGCAGAGCCCTGTGCGTTGGCGAATACACCAGGCCTAGGTACATCAATGCCCTGCATGCTGGATTAAGATACATATTATTGCAGCAACCCTGTGGTGGCAATTCTGCTTTATTCTGCTTATGCGCATTTATATTAGGTTGTATCTCAGAGGTGCATCACCACTGGGGCTCACCCTCTGGAAATTGTGTTGTTTGTTGTGTATTGGCTTGGGCATGGGCCATGTAGTTTGGGGATGGAGATGGGGTGAGAGTTGGGTGGTCTGTCCTGATTAGGGGCACTTCAGCAGGAGGGCTGTTGGGAAGGAGGGCCCATGCTTCTGTTAGCATGCAGCTCCACTGCTCGGAGTCCAGAGTGTAAGGGCTGTTGCATAGGGAAAATGTAGAAGGGAGATTGCAGTTGGAGGGCCCTTTATCTTAGGCCCCAAACCGCAGCTGCACAAGCTTCTGCCACGGCTGGGCACCTAGCGGGCCCAGAGCATTGTGGCAGGGTGGGAACCTCGGTGTGGGCGGCTAGCTGGTGGGTCCTGAGGAGCACCGAGGTGGGGGGGAAACCTTTTTTTGTGGGGGTTGGCTGGCTGGCGAGTCGGTGAGGACCACCGTGTCCAGGTGGAAGCCTCTACCAGATGCCTGGCAGGCTTGGGTGCCAGTGGGGCAGGAGCCTGGAGCTCTGCAAAAGGGGCAGCTAGGTCCTCAGGAATCTTCAGGGAGTGCAAGCGATGGGGTTGAAGTCAGGTTCTGGTTCAAAGAAATGCTCTGGGCTGTCCTGAGGATTGACTGACAACCTGAAAACCTCTACTTGATCCCCAAACCTTCCCATTCACCAATTTCTGTAGGGCTCTAGGCATGAGCTACCTACCTGGTCACCATCTTGCCCCTCCTCCACTTTGAATATTCTTGGCATAATATTTTAAATGGAGAGATGCTTTAGTCCTCCTAATTCAATATCCAATTTTCACACACATATGAGGCATTTGAAAATACCCTCATTTTGGTCAGGTGCACCTTAGTACTCAAAGTAATATCCTTGCTTTTCAACAATTTAAGAGGTCTTATGTAGCAGATGTACCCACTGCAATGAGTCCTTTGATCCCTTGACTGATGCTTCTATGCACATTGATTGTAAATTCATACAAGATGGAATTCTACACAATTGTATTCTTTCCTCCAGTTATGATATTACCTATTGCTCCAATTGCGAGGATTTCAGTTTTCTTTACACTGAGATGTATGTATGGAGCCAAGGTGGTGTAGTGGTTAAGCTTTGGACTATAATCTGCTTGGTGGATCAGCAAGACTGAGCTTTCTACTCCCATAAGCAGTTGTACTCTCAGAAAACCACTGGGGGTCGCTAAGAATCAGCATTGACTTCATGGCAGTCAGTTACACTGAGTTGCAATCCATAATGAAGGGTGCTATCTTTGATTTCCATCAGCAAGGATTTCAAGTCCTCCTTACTTTCAGCAAGGAGGGTTGTGTCATTTGCATAATGAAAGTTCTTAATAAGCCTTCCTCCAATCATGCTGCCACATTCTTCTTCATATAATTCAGTTTCTGGTTTATTTGCTGAGCATACAGTTTGTATAAATATGCTGAATATCTACAACTCCAATGCTCACCGCCCCTAATTTTAAACCATGCAGTATTCTCTAGTTCCTTTCACATAAATAACTTATTCTTAATTTTTGTAAAGGGTCTATATGAGCAAAATAAAGTGCTCTGAACGTGCCCCCCTTTATCTTTTCTCAAGGCTATCTCTAGTTTGCTATTATCCATACAATGGAATGTTTTGCAAGACCAATAACATTTCTCATAGTAAAGAACCATCTCAATAATCATTTAGCATCACTCTTAGTGACATAACTTTTATAATAACAAGCTACTTTAATATTAAGGAAGACCAGACAGATTTGATGCACTTGAATTACACTATCAATGAAAAATCTTAAAAAGATCATGGGCTGCCAGAAGAACAAATAAATACGCCTTGGAAGAAATACAGCCAAAATGTTCTTCAGAAGCAAGAATGGTGAGACTGTGTCTCAGATATTTTGCACATGTTACAAGGAGAGATCAGTCCCTAAAAAAGGACCTATTACAGGATCATAGAAATACATGAACCACAGCTGGCAGATAGACAGTGTCTCTGTATTTAAAGAATTGGCTAGGAATCAAGAAACAAAGTCAAGAATTCAAACACTGAATCACCACTGCTTTCAAATTTATTGATGAGTCCAATTTTAGATTTCAGCAAATTTCTCCAATGACAAATTGATAAGGAAATAATATTGCTTATCTTTCAAGATTCAGCGTTAGGTATTGTAGGGAAGAACATTATTAATTTCCTTTAAGTTTTATCTTCATTTCATGGTTTTCTGGAAGTCATTTTTCAGTTTTTAACTATGCCTGATCATTCATTTTCTCCTTTGAGGACGAGGACACTGCTCCTGAGTCCAAGTCTAGTGATTAGGGTATTTTTATTTATGGTTGCACTCTCAAGGTGAATGGTGATGATCTGATATCATGGCCTGTTTTCTAAATACCCCAACACTTATTTCACCCACTTATTGAGAAGTTGGGACTTACTAGAAGTCACAAGGCCAACAAAATTTGAAAACTATGTTCTCTGTGTTCAGAGAAGTCTCACATAATTGATGACCCACTTCCACATTTCTTCCAAGTTTCTGTCACATTAATGAAGATGTTCTGTAGTAGAATTTAAATTATTTTCTCTCATTGTTCATGTTGTATTTTATTTAGGAATATAAACATTGTCGCAGCCATCAAGTAATGACATTTACTGTTTACAAATGTGCTAATAATGTCTTTTAGAAGAATTATTTCAAATTAGTCCCAAAGAGATGAAAATTAAAGATACCCCAAATGCTCAGCTTTTCTAAGATCCTATTGAACTCCATTTCCCCTCAACTTCTCTTTTGAATATACTTCTTCATGCCCCTGTCTTTTGCAATTAATTGCAACATTCCACAGAAACTCACAGAACTTAGGCATATGTGGTGGGTGCTGTTCCGTTCCAAAGGCAAAAGTCAAGTAAAGGCTAGCCAAATGCAGGGTTCCAAGCCAGAAGCCAAAATGTCCAAGTAGATCTTCTTGTGTCTAACAACTCTCATTCAGAAAATAGAGGTATGGTTTTCGAGGTGAGGTGGTATGATTCAGAACCGTGTGGTGGGACTACTATATATATATCATCCAAGAAAAACAAAGAATGATGTCTTAAGTCACCAGTAAGTCTTATGGGCAGGTCTTAATCCCATCTTAACCATGTTCATTAGTTTAGTAGAGAATGCTCTCCAAAATAGGGCTATAGTCTCATGTGTAAAGAGCCCATAATTATAGTATATCACATAGGGGATTATAGCTGTTGTTGCTATATTCCATTAAGTCAGTTACAACATCTAGCACACTTATGCAAAACAGACTGAAACGCTGCCCAGTCTTGCTCCGCCCTCATAATTGCTCCTATGCTATAAGGGTCCTATTAATGAGCTATAACTCAACAGCTGTCAATCTATTTTATATATCAAAAAATACCTTTTCATAGTAAAGCATTTTCCTAATGATCATTTAATAACTTCTTTTAGTGATATAACTTTTATAATAGTACATTAGCTTAAAATCACAGAAGAACATAGAAGAACCAATGTATTTGAATTATAGTGCTGGTAAAGAATATTAAAATCACTGTGGACTGCCAGAAGAACAAATACATATGTATTGGAAGGAATACAATCAAAATGCTCCTTGGCAACAAGAATGCAAAACGGTGTGTCACATCCTTTGGACATGATATAAGGAGAGCCGAAATCCTAAAAAAGGCTATCATTCTTAGTAAAGAATCAGCAAAAGTGTCACGAGATGGATTAACACAGTGTCTGAAACATGAGCTCCAACATAACCGTTGTGAAGATGTGTCCACCAAGGTAGTATTTTTTTCTATCATTGATAGGATACTGTGTGCTGGAATTGACTCAATAACACTGAACACAAGCAATGTAAAATTAGAACAGGATCCCCATCATTAAGTGTTTCAAATACTATTAACTTTTAGTTAACAACGTTGTATCATCTGCATATCACAGCGTTTTTCCAATGATGATGCCATGGCCATCTTTTAAAAGTCAAATTCTTAGATTAATTGTTCATAATAGATGGAATTGTTCTGAGTAAGTGACAACCCTGACACACAGCTTTTCTGATTTTAAACCATGCAGTTTCCTTTGTTCCGTTCCAAGAGTACCCCTTGGTTTATTATACAGGTCCAAAATGGACAAAATTATGTGTTCTGGAATTCTTGTTCCTTGAAAAATTATTTATAATTTGATATGATCCACGTTTGAATACCTTTGTCAAGAAAACAGAAGCAAATTTCTGGGATTCTCTGCTTTCCCGCAGCACCGCCTGAGATTAGCAATGATGACCGCCATCCCCATTCGCTCCTGAATCAGCTGGCTCTTCTGGAAGCTGCAGCTGTTTTTAACTTGTTTCATCAACACTTTACTTGATCTGGATATAAGTGGTATTGTTTGATAATGTCCCCTCTCCATTAGATCATCTTTCTCTGTATTGCGCTTATATCTCAATCAATACCTGTATGTTGTCCAGAAAACTATCTTCCAAATTTCTTGTCATCGGGAAGTAAACACTTCAAATGTTGCATTCATTGGTGGAAACATATTAATTATCCAGAAACTTGCTTTTCGGTTTTTAATTTATGTCTTCAGTGAAGCTTGGCCATCTTTCTTCAGTTCCATTGGCTCTCGATTACAGGCCAACTATTGAAATGTTCCACCACTAGACCATCAGTTTATTGTGCTTTGGTGGCATGCATGTTGCTACAGTGCTGGCGACTGTCCGGTATTTCAAATGCCAGAAGAGTCGCCCAAAGTGAGCAGATTTCAGCTGAGCTTTCAAACTAAGAACAGACAATGAGGAAGGAATTGGTTGCCCCCTTCAGAAGTAGTAGCTGCTGAACACCTATGGACACAATTGAAACATTGTCAGATGTTGAAGTCTGAATGAGCGGGCACAGAACATTGTCTGAGATAGTGTGGCAGGAGAGGCCCCTTGGATCGTAAAGCACCTGACATGTGACTGAGGAGGAGAGGCTTTCTCGAAGTAAAGTGGACCACAGTTGGACTATGAGATGAGAACAAAGCGTTCAGGACCTTCATTTGCTGAGAGGGCATGACTCACAAATGGGAAGAAAACTGCTGCAAAAACCTACTAACAATCAGAACTTTGAATGTAGGAAATATGAATTTAGAAAAATATAAGTTGTCAAAACTGCAATAAAAATTGATATCTCAGCTGTTAGTGAGCTGAAATATTATTGGCCATTTTGAGTCAGAAACCTTTGGCTGACTGTGCCAAGAAAGCTGCATTCCAAAGGAACGGCATTGCATGCATAGCTAATAGGACATTTCAAGATCTCTCTTGAAGTACAGTGTTGTCTGTGATAGGATTATAGGATTATATCTATCTGCATTCAAGGAAATACAACCAATACAACTGTTATTCGAATTTACGCACCAAGCAATAAAGTTAATAATAAAGAAACTGAAGAATTCTCCCAATGTCTTCAGTCTGAAATTTGTCAAACATGCAGTTAAATGCATTGCTATTCATTGGCAATTGGAATGCAAAAGGTAAGAACAAAAACAAAGGAACGGTAGTTTTAAAATATGGTCTTGGTGATAGAAATGAAACTTGTTCAGATGATCAAATTTTGCAAGACTAAAGCCTTGTTCATAGCAAAAGCCTTTTTTTTTTCAACAACACAACTGGCAACTATACACATGAACTTCTCCAAATGGAATACACATAAATCAAATTGCCTACATGTGTGAGGAGAGACACTGGAGAAGCTCAATGTCAGCAGCTAAAAGCCGGCCAGGGGTTGGCTGTGGAACAAACCATCAATTTCTCATATATCAGTTCAAGTCGAGGCTGACAGAAATTCTAACAAGTCCACTAGAGCCAAAATGCAACCTTGAACCTATCCCAAATGAATTTTGAGAACATCTCTAGAATATATTTGACGCATTGGACACAAATGACAGAAAACTATTTAAAAATTTATTTTTATTTTTTATCATTATTTGGGATTGATATATATATAAAATCATTTCATAGTTCCATCACATCTAGCATAATTGTACATTTGTTACCACAATCAGTTTCCAAACATTCTTTTTTAATATGGTTCCCTTGACATCATCACCCCTTCATCCCAAAACTCCCTCTATGACCCCCTAAACCCTTTTTCCATTTGCTGACTCTGTAGGTTCACCACTCCTGGTTCTCAGAACCTTCCAAAATGAAGACATGTACTGCAATTTCAAGAGGATAACCCATAATGACATACATTCCCAAATCTGTAATATGTGAAATTAAAAACCAGATAAACTATACAACCCCCCAAATAAATAAGATTAAGGAAACCAGATAAGGTCTAACATGGCTCCTTGGGGGAATCTGCTGACAAATTTGAACTGTTCTAGTCAGGCTTCTGCCTTTGACCTATAGTCAGCTCACTAACGCACGCCATTTAATGACCAGTCTCCTGTTTCTCAAATGTGGCTAGAGGGAGTTCACCTGAGGTTTATTTCCTGTATAGTCTCACCAGTGAATCTTGGGCACCCACTGTCATCCATATCCTTCTGCAAACCAGATTCTCAGACTTTAGGCTCTGATACTAATCCCTCCCTTCCACTTTGGATTCTATGCTTCACAATCCTTAGGTGATTGATGATGGTGTGCTTCTTCTATGTGGACTTAGTTGACATCTCACTGAGATGGCTGCTTATTTGGAGATAAGCCTTTAAGACCCCAGGTGCTATTTTATCTGATAGCTGGCTACCATCTAATTTCTTCACCACATCTTACTATAGCACCCAATGACGGAAGACTTGATAAGCTGTGTGAGGACATAAAGAAAGTCATTTTTGAAGAAAACAAGAGATCATTAGAAAGACAAAAAGCAGGAAAAGATCAAGGTGGATGTCAGAAGAGACTGAAACTTGCACAGAGTAGCTAAAGCAAATAGAAGGAATGATGAAGTCAATGAGTTGAACCGAAAATCTCAAAAGGCAGCTTGAGAAGGCAGAGTAAAATATTGCAATGAAATGTGAAATGACCTAGAGTTAGAAAACCAAATATGAATATCTTAAATTGAAATAACTGAAGAGAAAAATGCAAGCCTTGAATTACAATACTGAAAGATTCAATGATCAAAATATTGTATAATGCAAAATGTATCTAAGGAAGATGGAGAGAACACAAAAGAACAAACAAATCTATCTTGGATGAAGTATGCCTCTAAGAATGCTCCTTAGAGGCACGTATGATGAGACTTTGTCTCACATACATTGGAAATGTTTCAGGAGAGACCAGTCCCTGCGGAAGGATATCATGCTTGGTAGAGAGGCATCAAAAGAGCAAGTCCTTCACCAAGATGAATTAACACAGCGGTTGCATGCATAGTTTCAAACATAAGAACTACTCTGAGGCAGGCATAGGACTGGGTAGTGTTTTCTTCTGGTGTACATAGGGCCACTATGTGTTGTAACCAACTCGACAGCAACTAGCAACGATACTATAGGGTTGCCTGTGAGCGGAATCGACTCTATAGCAGTGACTGAGTATGAGTGACTCATATATGTATAAGAAATCATTTTATATCAATAAGTAATTTAAATCAGGAAGACATCCCAGCTCCATCCAGCTCAAATCCATGGGTCCAATGCCAGCCAGACCCTTTCAGATTCACTTTGTTGAAGGCACATTTTGCAGACATGGGAAGTGGGAAGCAGGGGATCACAACCAGGTAGGCGGGTGCAGAATTGCATAGATCTGAGGTTGTAAGATTATAGCAGGTCACCAAGAGCTCAGAGGTTGGCTCCCAGGGTCAAGGCCCACATGGGGCCAACTCTGAGAGCAGAAACAGAGGGAGGTGAGTAGGGAGATAGAGAATTCCTTACTGTCTTTCTCATAAAAAGGCCACACTTGGAAGGAGTCATCCTCAGGCTCTGACCTGATTGCTAAGTTGGACTCCACCCCTATACTTTCACACAATTCAAGTGGACATAACATCTAACTGCCACACCCACACCTGTTATCTTTGAGTCCATTGTTAATAGCCACAGTGTCAATCTGTCTGGTCAAGTGTCTTATTTTCCACTTACCATCCACTCTACCAAGCTTAATACCCTTTTCCAGTGACTGATTTCTCCTGTGACTGATTTCTCCTAATAACCAGTCTAATGCATAGGGGACCAATTCTCTCCTTCTTCATTTCTAAGGCGCATTATGACTTTACTTCTTTCAAGAAAGAGAGAGAATAAGGAATGGGTTTAACAAAAAATAACTAATACCAAACTTGTATCCATGATACTTGGATAGATTTCTAAATGGTCTCCTCATGGTAGGATAAAATAGTAAGGAGATTTTTGGAAAACTGACTTCTTTGAAGAGCTGTGAGGGAAGACTAACGGGAGACAAAGACCAAGGCAATGTTCCAAGTCTGGGACTGGGATAAATAATATGATGGGCCTTCAGCCACGACACTATTTATGAAGGGAAGAACTGCAGTAATGACAACTGTAATACCCAAAACACAGTTTGATCCATTGCCGTACATTTCCCTCAGAATCACAAATCTCTTAAGCTAGTGGAATCTCCTTTCATTATAGAGATGGGAAGATATGAATGAAATATTAAAATTGTTTCTTCAAGTTATAAGAAAATCATTAGGGCAGCATACTGATTTTAATTATTTTTTAAAAAGACAATAAGCTGGTGGTACCAAGTGTCATACATTTCTTGAAACATTTACTAAAATAATGTTAACCAATATAAAGTACGATTGTTATATGATCAAGAGGAAGAAAAGCATAACAAACTAAGAAATACATAATTCTTTTCAGTTATTTCACATAAGTAGAAACCTACATTTAATTGATATCAAGACCAAAATTGACTCATGATTTCAGATAATCACCTCTTCTTTGAAGTCTTTTAAGCCTCGTTAAACTAATTTTCAATATATAATATATGTGTATTATAAATATATATAAAATATTTGTTTCATATGTGTAGCCAACTCTTCAGAATGTTTAGCACTTTGTGCTTGATTAATCAGATTTAGATGCACAAAAACCACTACTAAATTTTGACTTCATTCTTATTGTGTAATGCTGACCTTGGGACCAGCTTCAATTATCTTTATTATCTTCTCCTCTATGTGATTTTCACCTTCAAAATGAGATAAGATGTCAAAGTATTGCCTAATGTAATTCTATTCAGCATACAGACCCTCAAATACTAGCCCCTCCCCACAAATTTCCTGAGATAAACAATCAACACAAGTATTAACTGCAATTTATTTACAATTTAATGAATTTTTCAAGGAACAATTATATTTTGTCATACCAGAAATGGTATACATAATTTATATCTTGTTTCTAAGCCTAACAAATGTGTTTCCTAGAGATAAGAGTTCTGTTTCCACTACAAGTTTATACTCTGCAGAGCCAAACTTTTTGAAAAGAATTATAAACATTACTTATGATAGTTTTGTTAATCATTTTTTTCCTTTTAATTGTGAATTTAGCTTCAATTTACATGCTGCAGTTTCTGTCTCTGTTTTGCCATTTTGCCAATATGAAGTGATCAGATTTGACTTCCAATAATGTATTAACAGAATGTAGCAGTAATCTACCTCTCCCACATGGGAATGTTTATATTAACAACACATGTTGTCAGTTTAAAATAAGTTAAGCAAAACCTTATTGTTTAGTGAAGTGAAACAAAATAATATTTTACTTGATTTCATGGTTTCCTAGAATGTTGCCCCTGAGATAGGTCTCAGAAATAAAGTGGATGAAAAACTTTCTTTAAATTCAATAGATGTTGACTGTTGAGAGATTGTGAAGATTTAAGCAAAATCCCATAAGGTATTAAAAACTAAAAACAATAGTCACCCCATATTTGCTTTTATCACATTTTAGGGTTTATATAAAATAAATCTCTTGGAAAGTAAGTCTTTGGAAATTAAAAAGACTAGAGTAACAGGCTTAAAATTGTTCAACATTTAGTTTGTTACTTCATCCTCGTAAATTTTCAGGTATAAATTATTAATCTTATTTTACAGATAAACAAATGGAGATTTAAATTGGTTAAGTGATTGGTTAAGCGAATCAGCTAAGATAGAGTAAGTCATAGAATTGAGATTTGAACCTAGTTACTTGGACTCCACTTGATGGCTTTTCTTTTATGACACAACTTCTAGTATACATAATTAATGTGAGAAAATATGTTGAGAGACCAAGCCAAACTCTAATTATGCCTTGTTAACAAAAGTTGGGCACTACTTGGCTTTTTCACATGTGGCTGTCTTGTTAAAAAAAAGGTATGTGTTAACAATAATAAATATTTAGAAGTCAATATTGGTAAAGAAGAAGGGCCGCAAAGGAGAGGAAGGTCCTGAAAGAAATGGATTGCCCCCAGGGCCCCAGCAATGGACTGAAGCGCAGGGACAATTGCTAGGGGGACACAGGACTGGGCCGTGTTTTATTCTGCTGTGCAGAAGGTCTCTATGGGCTGGAGCTGACTAGATGGCAGCCAGTAATGACAATAACATTATTATTGAACTATAATCGCAAGTAACCACATTAGCAGAAGAAGCTAACATTTGTCATGCCAAGTACAAACGTTTTCTTCAGGAGAACTGGGACTGACTTCATGATAAAAGGAAACTTTGAAAAAGGTTTAAGAAAGTTTATCATAAAGCACTCCTCAGCGGTAAAATATCATGAGTCCATCAAATTTTGTACAAAATTTATACATAGTCTGTTACTGTTGAAAAATAAAACAAGTTTTAAATAGATTGGTACCAAGTGTTATATGTTTGCTGAAACATTTACTAAAATAATGCTAACCAATATAAAGGTAACAAAATATCAGTTGCTCTCTCACTGCTCTGGCCTCTATTTTTGACTTGTAACAAACCTATAGGGCAGGACAGGACTTCCTCTGCGGGTTGATGAGACTGCATTTCTTTACAGAAGAAGAAAGCCCCCTCTTTATTTCTTGAAGCAGCTGTAGCTGGTGGTTTTCAATTGCTGCCTTTGCTGTTAGCAACCCAATGTGTAACCACTATGCTCCTAAGGCTCCATATTATATATATATATACACATATATGTGTATATATGAAAATGTCCTGTTAATATTCATATCTATCTCTATCACCTATATTTCCAGAATTTCTATTACATTTGGCCTAGGTAAGAAATAAGAGCATGTTTGCATCTGATTTTTAGGTGATAAAAGGGAAGCATGCTGTCTTCATTATTTAAAAGCAAACAGATTATTGACATTATACTTGAATAGAGTACACACACATAATATGATATTAAAAACACTGGAGGCACAGAAACTAGAAGCAGATTTATTGAAAGCAACTATGGAGTGTATGCACTAAAAGAAATAGATAGACACTAAAATTTTCTATAAAATGGGATTTCCTAGTACATACCAAATGCAAAAAGAGAAAAATCCAAAGACTGAAAGAATATATTCATATGTATATCACTCTGATAAATATTTTACATGGAGGTAATAAGAATTTAATAGAATTCTGAAAAAACATATTTGGAGACTAAATTTGAAAAGTTATCAAATAATAAACCTTTATTTGGCAAAGGAAAGAATAAAACAAAAGCTAAAAAAAAATCAACCAAAAGGTGGAGAAAGGGTTTTTAAACATATTTTAGAACATTCTCTATCTGAAGAAAGACTTGAGATATTAGATCAAAAGGAATCTAGGTGAATAGAGTGAAAATAAATACCCTATCTATTCAGCAGAAAAATTGTTGTCTTCAAAAGCTATAATGAGATTGGTGTTAGAACTTTGTCCCCAGATCAATAGGGGTTAGAAATCAATAGAGCTATACCAGCAACTTTGGAAGGAGGGGTGGAATTGTGGGTGGGGAGATTAAGACCCAAGAATTCTCAATTCAGAGAACCCACCCTCTATTTGAAAGGGCAGAAGAATATTACTCACAGGCATACTGTTGTTCTCAGGTGTCATTGAGTCGGCTCCAACTCCCAGCAGCCTTAGGTGTAACGGAATGAAACCCTGTCCAATCCTGCCATCCTCACAATGGTTCTGACGTTTGAGCCATGGAGGCAGCCTTTGTGTTGATCCATCTTGAGAGAGTTCTTGCACATTTTGCTGAAGGGACTAGCCTCTCCTGACAATAAGTCCAAACAACATGAAAATTATATGACTTCAGTACTTATTACTTGAAGCCTTCTACAGATAACATGCATAAAAATAAATGTCTCCAAAAAGGATGTGTGATGCGATTAAAAAAATTGATGAGCAATGAGACCAAAAAAGAAAGAAGCTAGAAGCAATTATAATTTTTATAATAAAACATAATGTGAATTGTGGAAACAGATTGTGATATTTAGGTTTATTATGCCAACAAGGCCAATAGGAACATGTGGGCGGAGTTTAATCAGGTCACAGCATGAATGGAAGATGACTGAGATAAATAAGAGAGCTGGCGTCTTATCTGAGTTAGTTTATTGTGCCAACCTGTCCAATAAACACATGTGGGGTTATTTGAAGGGTGGACAGATAAATGGCTGGGTGAGCCTTGCCTTTTGAGTTCTCGGGGGCTCTTCCTTTGTGATGGTTAAACCAGGGTGCAACTGCCTTAGCCAGTTTCCTGCTTCAGCTGGCAAGCTCACTTCCTGCAGGAAATCCCTGAGGAGAAGCCACATGGACCTACTCTGATGCAGCCCTGGGTGCTTGGGGAGCCATGTGGAGACCCCTGCCAGAGTTGAGATGCTTACATGTTCACTGTTTCGGCTTTCTTCCTGTAGTCAGCATCATAGTGTGTGTTTTGTGAGATGGAGGAGGACTTTGTGGATTGGTGTCAGACATGGGATAATGTTGGACTTGTGGGTTTGGGCACCACTGGGTTGGGATGTTTTCTTGATGCACACTTACCCTTTATATAAAACTCTCTCTTATACATGCGCTTCTGTGGATTTGTTTCTCTAAAGTACCCAGACTAACACACTATCTCTTCTCTCCCTCAAGCATGCTGCTGCTTGAGCTAGTTCTTTACCTCAGCCATGTGCTGCACTACCTGTGGGCCAAGCCAACCTGTGGATCATTTTACTGAAGCGTGAAGCTCCTACACGTCTTGCTTCACCACGCTTCGCTTCTTGTGTGTACATCACTTCAGCATGAGGCTGGTGGATCCTGTCTCTGTGCATCTCTTGAGTTGGAGGTTCCATTGGGGTCTGTTTGCAAATCTCCCTTGCTACTGACTGTTGCTGACCCACCCTGCTGACTATTGCATGCCAGCAGACTATGCTGACCTGGGACGGCAGTCTTAATGATTTGAAACACTTTAAGTATATTAACTGTTCCACGAAAGTGAGTTGAATTCAGGACTCTCTACTGCTGTATGGACTAATTAGCTGTTGTATCCCTCCTCATATCTATCTATCTATCTATCTATCTATCTATCTATCTATCTATCTATCTATCTATCTATCTATCTATCATCTATCTATCTATCTGTCATCTGTCTATCTATATCCTTATATGTATATATAATCATAAGCATCTTGGTTTTGTTTTTCTAGAGAACCCTGTCTAACACATAGATCTTAAAATAGGAAAATTTAAGAAATGCACATTATTAATAATTTTGTAACAAATTTATCTCAATAAAAACAACAAATTAAAAGCATTAGATGTGTGTAAATATGGTAGTTATTTAGTTTTGTGTCAACTTGATACATAGAGTGAAGGAGTAGAGTCTAGCCTTGATAAATAGAGTGAAGGGGTGGAGTCTAGCCTTGATAAATAGAGTGAAGGGGTAGAACATAGCCTGTCATGCAGCACACAGTTTTATGATGCTTCCTTGTGGCTGTGGGCTTCTCATGAGGTTTCTGGGAACTTCCTCTCTTCTTACCTGGAGGTGGGACACACTCTCTCTCTGATACACTTTCTTGTTGACAAGCCACATGGAGCCATGCTGATGGCATTCAGAGCCCTGGAGAGAGCCTCTCACCATTGGATGCATAAGACTTTGCACCCACCGGCCTGTGGTCTTCCTACATTTTGCATCATTGCATGTGACTGCATGAGTCTGAAGAGTGATTTATGGACTAGTATTGGACTTATGGGCTATTTTGGACTTATGGACTTGATCTGGACTGGGCTGGGATGGTTTTTGTATATACAATTACTCTTTGACATGAAGCTCTTTCTTGTAAGAGGAGGTAGCAAAAACAAAACAAAACAACAATTTTTTTCAAAGTTATGTATTTAATTTTTTTTGTAAAACAATTTATCACCTTCAAAGTATTCATCATAACTCTTAAGACATCTGTCAAATCTGCGATTCCATGCTTGGAAACATTTTTCAAACTCATCTGTTTAGATGTCTGACAGCACCTCCTTTGTTCTTTTCTTCACTTCTTCTATGTCATCAAATCAATGTCCTTTCATGTCCCTCTGCATTCGAAGAAACAAAAAGAAGTCACATGGAGTGAGGTCAGGTGATTAAGGTACGTGGGTCAAGAGAGGCATGATGTTTTTTGCCTAAAACTGGTGCACTAATGTCTGTGTGAGCAAGTGCATTGTCATGGTGGCAAAATAACTGTATTCAAACAAATTTGACAATCTAGAAGAAATGGACAGATACCTGGAAATCCATGACCTACACAAATTAATGTAGACATATCTTGAAAAATTCAACACACCCATTACACAAGAAGAAATAAAGCAAGTCATTAAGAAAGACCAACGAAGAAAAGCCCAGGACTAGATGATTACAGAAGGGAATTCTATCAAGTATTCAGGAAAAAACTGACACCAATACTACACAAACTATTCTAGATCAGAGAAAAAGAAAACACACTCCCAAATTCATTCTACAAAGTCAACATAACACTGATACCCAAATTAGACCCTACAAAGATTGAAAATTATAGACCAGTATTCCTCATAAACATAGATGCTGTGTTACTCTGGTTTGACTAGAGAAACAAATTTATAGACACTCATATGTGTATAAGAAAGAGCTTTATATACAAGAGCAGTTGAACATGGAGAAAACATCCCAGCCTAGTCCAGATCAAGTCCATAAGTCTGATATTAGTCCATATGTCCGATGCCAGTCTCTAAATTCCTCTTCAGACTCATACAACACATGCAATGATGCCAAGTGCAAGAAGATCACAGGCCAGTGGATGGGAAGTCTTGTGGCTCCAATGGGTCTCCATGTGGCTCCTTCAACTCCAGGGCTTTAGCATAGCTCCATGTGTCTTGTCATCAGAGAGTGTCTGTGTCCCGCCTCCAGTGAGCTATTTATCTCCTGAATTCCTCCAAATGAGGCCATCAAGCAGCGACCTGATTGACAAACTAAACTCCACCCCTCCACTCTTAATACTTCCATGTTGTCACCAGATTATGTAACTACCACAGATGCTACACTCCTCAACAAAATTTTGGTCAATAGAATTCAGCCTCATGACCAAAAAATGTCCATAATGACCAAGTTGGATTCATTCCAGGGAGCAGGGATGGTTCAAAATTTTAATAATGATTAATATAATCTATCACATAAACAAGGCACAGAACAAGAACCACTTGATCATATCAATAGATGCAGAGAAGTCATTACACAATCCCCAACACCCATGTTTGATCAAAGGAATGGAAGGGAAATTCCTCAACATAATAAACACCATATATGAAAAACCAACAGGCAAAATATGGTCAATGGTGCAAAGTTAGAATCATTTCCACTGAAAATAAGGACCAGACAAGATGTTCCCTGTCACCATGATTATTCAACATCATGCTGGGAGTCTTAGCTACAGCCAACAAAAGAACAACAAAAAGAACAACAAAAAGACAACAAAAAGAAATCAAGGACACCAAATAGGCTAAGAATTGAAATTCTCACTATTAGCGGATGATATGATCCCATATATAGAAAACTCAAAAGTCTCCAAAAAATTCTATTGAAAACAATCAAAGTACACAACTAGGTATCAGGATACAAAATTAACAACCAGAAATCAGATTCCTGTCTACCAGCAAAGAGAGCTACAAAAACAGATTAATAAAGCAATACAATTTACAATAACCACACAAAACATGAAATACTATGAATAAGCCTAACTAAAGAAACAAAAGATTTATACAGAGAAAACTACAGAACATTACTACTTGAATTTTGAAGAAACTAAAAAGTACTCACTTAAATGGAAGAACATCCTGTGCTCATGGATAGGCACAAATAATATTATGAAAATGTTAATACTACCTGAAACAATCTACAGATAAAATGCAATCAACATCCAAATCCAAATCCCAAACATGTTCTTTAAAGATATGAAAAAACAAATGACCAATTTTAGGATAAACCAAGAGCTTCTTAAAAAGAAGGACCCAGGGGGAGGCCTTACACTGCTTTACTTAAAAACCTACTACATAGCCATACTAATCAAACAGCATGGTACTGGTACAAGGAGAGATACATGGGCCACAACATCAGAACAGAAACCCAGAGATAAATGCATCAACATATAGGCAGCCAATTTTCAACAAGAGACCTAGAAATATCCAGTGTGACAAAAACAGCCTCTTCAACAAATGCTATTGCATAAACTGTATTTCCATATGCAGAAGAATAAACAAGACCCATATGTTTCCCCATGCACGAAAATGAATTCAAGATGGAGTAAAGACTTAAATGTAAATCCCAGAGCTAACAGGATCAACAATGTGAAAGCTAGAAAAACTTAAGGGCCCTGTTGCAGGGCATACAGAGACTACCAAGTGTAATAAGGAAAGTACATGTAGAAGACAAAATAAATGACTACTTCATGCTGAAATTACATCTCTTATGCACATCAAAAAACTACATCAGGAGAGTAAAATAAAAGCCCACAGACTGGGAAGAAACATTTATGAATGGTACAACTGAAAAGGGCCTAATTACCAAAATCTACAGAACCTTACAATAGCTCAATAAGAAAATAATTAAATAACAGTTGTAGGAGCCCCTAATAAAATGTTTTTAAAAAAATCATGCAGTGAAAAAAAAAAGAAAATAATTAAAAGTGAGAAAATGGCATGAACTGACAGTTCACAAAAGCAAGATACAAATGATTAACAAACATGAAAATATGCTCAAGAACACCAGTTGTCTTAGGCCAGGTTGACTAAAGAAACAAATCCGGTGTGCGAGTCTGGGTACTTTAGAGAAACAAATGCACAGAAACTCATGTATAAAAGAGAGCTTTATATAAAGGTTAAGTGCACATCAAGAAAACATCCCAACCCAGTGCTGTCCAAGCCCACAAGTCCTACATTAACCCTTATGTCTGACACCAACCCACAAAGTCCTCCTCCGTCTCACAAAACACACACTGTGATGTGGATTGCAGGAGGAAAGCCAAGTCAGTGAATGTGTAAATATCTCAGCGCTGGCCGGGATCTCCACATGGCTGCTCCAGCAACCAGAGCTGCATCAAGGTAGGTCCACGTGGCTTCTCCTCAATGATGTGTCGCAGGAAGATCTGAGGTGTACATCTCATCCTGGGAGAAAGCAGGAGTGGGTGGAGCACTGGTCTTTTGCCCAGTTGAAGACAGTGTCTGGTAGTATGTTGGTTTACCACCTGTGGTCTTTCAGGATGTCAGGGTAAGGTTGAGATTAAGGTTAGGGGAATTATTTTGGTGTCTGATATACCTGAGAGTTCTGTATTCTTATGATCTAGTCTAATTTTCTGAAAGGGATATGCCTCTGGTGGATCAGACCAGAGGGAACATGGTTTGCTCTTTTTGGATGGTGGAGATAACCAAGTGGGCATGGGGGAATAGAGTCTGTATCCACCAGCTCCGTAGGTAGTCTAGAGGGGCAGAATCCAACAATAGCAGAGGGCAGGTTGCTTATCTTAGTGGCTTGGCGTGTTGGTCAGGGACTGGCATCGTGGGACAACTGGTGATTGGTAGGTCTCTCCAGTATATCAGCTGGGAGTGTCTTCTGGGTTCTGGAGCTTTTAGGATGTGTCTAACTCCCAAACTCCTTGGCTATGCTTTGTGAAACTGCTGTTGCAATTTTTACTTGTATTGTTAAGCTAATACCTTGCTAAATGGGCTAGGTATATTTTGTCTGCTAACAAAAGTAGTTTTAAAATAAATGCTGAGAATCGCTGTGCTTTTGGGGACAGTTAAGATGGGGACTGTGCAGGGCTGTACTTCAGAGGCAGGGGATTAGATTTGGTGTGTGGGACTGGAGCTCAATCAGCTTATGTAGAGAGTTATTTTATTCATAATTATGCCCATTCCAGGCTGCCTAGTCTAGTTATCCCCACGTGACCAATAGGCTGTACTATCCCTGCAATCTGCAAGGTAGGGCTGCCATGATATCAGACCAGAGCTCCCTTGGCTTGGGTCAAGAGCCAAGCCTATTTGTGTTTAAGTCCACCACAGGCTGGTCATGTAGAGCTGTGTACCTGGAGCTCAGCTGGTTAGCTACCGTAGCTAACTCCAGGACTGGGAAAAATCAGTCAGGAGAGGCGGGGATCCCCACTCTGCCTACTTGTACTGAAGGACAATGACAAAGGGGAGTCCATCGGTAGGAGTTGCTGCTCTTTTATTTTAATAAATGTGTGTCCACTTGTCTTTATACTGAGAATCTTGCAATCTGGAAGTCTGGGATAGCTCCTCTCCACTGGACTTCCACGTGTGTTACTTGGTTGCCATCTTGCTCTGACTCCCCTCGCTGACTTTTCTTATTCCTCCAATTGGCGGAGGAGGTAAAATGGTGTCTGGACACTAGCATGCAGGCTGGGTGGTCTGATGGCACAGAATCCCCTTTGTTCTCCCTCTTGCTATCGAGGATCCACAGACGGTATCTATGGTGTGCTGGTTGGTGCCCTTCTACTCTCCCAAGCATGATGTCCTATTCCAGGGACTGGTCTTTCCAGTGTTTTAAGTACAAAAGCGACTCTACTTTCAAAGATAATTTAAAGAGAACACTTACTATGTTTTAAAAGTGATAAAGACAAAACCAAGACCCAGAAACATCTGATTTGGGAGGTCTTTAGCAACAGGTCATTATGGCATGCTAGGATACACAGGTTAGGTAAATAAGGCATGGAACAAAAGAAATGTACAAATTTATGATCGGTGGTAGATCAATACATCACAGGTACAGGTGTGACTACAGAAGCAAGCACAAGACCGTGATTGGGACACATATATTTTGTCAGATAAAAGAGTTTATAAGACTTGTCCAGGGTCTCCCTTCACCCACTTTTCTGTTGTCCATCCCCCAGTGAGGAGGTCACATGTAGATCCTTGTAATCGGTTCCCCCTTTCCAATACACCCTCCTTCTAGGCTCCCAGTATCGGCCACTTACACCACTGGTCTTGAAGGGATCATCCGCCCTGGATTCTCTGTGTTTCCAGTTCCTATCTGTACCAGTGCACATCCTCTGGTCTAGCCAGACTTGCAAGGTAGAAATCAGATCATGATAATTTGGGGGAGTGGGGGAAGGAAGCATTTAGGAACTAGAGGAAAGTTGTATGTTTCATCATTGCTACATCGCACCCTGACTGGCTCGTCTCCTCCCTGAGACCCCTCTG
>NW_022111369.1:83817221-83848583 GCF_000313985.2 Echinops telfairi
GCTTTACACAATTGATGTATGTATGGATTGTGATAAGGGTTCTATGAGCCCCTAATAAAATGATTAAAAAATAATAAAATAAAAAAGAATTGTCCAGGGTATTCTGACCAAGGCAGTCAAGACTCAACTAATCTGGCATCCAACCACTGACCCCAGTAATGTGCTCTCCATAAAGAATATGCAAGCCCCTAAGAGAGGTTGCTTCTTTCTGGGCTGACTGGAAAGGAGTAGAGGCAATCCATTTTCAAAATACACTCTGCTTTGAGGCAAGATTATCTACATCCTTGGTTAACCATCAGAAGAAATTCAATTGAGGTTTCATGCATGTAGAGACTCTTCAAATAGATTTTGGGGTTTCATTGTCACCATACCCGTCTGCAAACACGCTTTTCAGACTTTAAGCTCGAACATACCTGATTACATGGCTACAGTACATAAGATTGGGTCTTGCCATTTTTGCTTCTAAGGAGCATTTTGGCTTCCAAGATAAATTTGTTTGTTATTTTGGTAGTTCATGATATTTTCAATTCTTAACCAGCACCGTAATTCAAATGCATTGATTCTTCTTGGGTCTTCCCTATTCAGTGTTCAAGTTTATGTGAGTCTAAGATTCCAATCAGGCACAAGTCATTCTATGGCCACGGTGATGGTTCAGAGGCTAAATGAGCCCCTTGAGATTATGGCCTTGAGATGACCATTAAACCTTAAAGAAAATTATCCCCTGAAATCTTCTTTAAATCAAACAAAAAACCAGACCCAAACCAAAGCCCATTACTTTTGAATTGAATAGTAATGAAGTCTTGCCTTGAGCATTGTATTCTGCTAAGAAGTATCTAAATGGAAAATAGCAAGTCCAAAGTCAGCATATAAGATACATAGGGGTTATGAGTTTATATCATTGGGAGACACAATTTAGAAAAAAGAGATTAGGATATTTTCACAATTTAAAGAATGCAATCACTCTCACTAAGTTATTCATATGGAAAGATTGAATTGCTGTATTTCTGGCTATTTATATTATCAATAACAATAAAATAAAATGCAATCTTAGATTTTCCAAAATATAATATTTATAAGGACAAAATCATGTAATATTTTTGAAAATTCTCTAAATGGCTGTTAAAATTTTTACTGAAAGGTATAACTGCCTGTTACTCTCCCAAATGAAGGTAACAAACCAAAATAAACTTCCAAATGAACATCATCATTGATTCCACCTAAAAGGAGCTAAGAAATTCATGATTTGTGTCATAATGGCCAATTTTTTAAGTGCCAGGAAAAATAATAATGAGGTCCAAACACCTACCTCTTTGGAACCTCTCACTTGATTATAACATTAGAACTTATATAAATTGTGGATAAGCAATTCTGGGTTTGCCCCCAAAGCAAAGAGTTAAAGACAGGGGAGATTAATACGTCACAGGAAGCAATGATTATCAATGTATGAGTTAAATAGTGAGGAAAAAAGAAAACCTTCTATATCAAAGAGAGCCCAAAGTCTCAAACTATGTAGAAATATATTTCCCAGAAAAATAATGCTCTAAAAAGGTGTGGCATGTGATTATTGGTGACTCAAAGACCTGAATTCTTTCTATCTTATCCACTGGAATAAGACATCCCTAGAATTTAGTCATAATCAGCATCTTGCTGGTAGAAAGGTAAAATTAGGAATTAGAGGGTCTCCATTGAAAGACTTCAGATGTTACATATTCTGTGCTTCTCCCCAATGCAATAATCCACTCCACACTACCTGACTGATATTAGTCTCTAAAATGGTTGATTCAAAATTTGATAGGCATTTCTGTATGTGAGACAGTAGTTAGGAACACATAGACAAAGCCAAGGGATTAACAATTAATTTTATTTGAGTTTATTTTGATAGGTTGTACTTTTATTTTAGTTATGTGCCTTTAAGTGTTTATACTATGGTTTTCTTCACCAAAGGACTATTTGAATAAAAACAAATATAGTGAATAATTTACATTTAATATATTCATTAGTGCCATGGATTCTTGTCAGAGATTTTAGATCCTCTCTCAGTTAAATAAAAAGTGCAGTACTTATGTGACAAGAACATCTCCTCACTATTGGAGATGTTGATTTTTTTAAAGAAACCATTTTCCACCTAGCATTTCAAAAGATGCTTTTAGATAACTCTATTCTATTTGTTTTTGAAAAAGTGCCTCTAAAATAATCTATTATAAAGTATGCATTTCCCCCAAAGCCACAGCTGGTTGCTTAGCAACATACTTGGTTATGTCATAAAATGAAAGCAATATGATAAAGTGCTATATTTCAGGTATTAATTTTTAAACACATTTCTAACTAAAAGCATATATTTTATGAAAGGACATTTTTGTAGAGATGGGTCTTCTATAAATGAGATAAAAGTAGGTAAATACCACAGTAATTGAGAGTCATTGTCTTAACAACACGATATTAAAATTCAAGCCCAATCACAAGGATTTGAAAACTCCTTGCCAGGTCCCCAGGCTCTACCTTATCCCCCCTATAGCACTCTCTACAGTAGAAGCACAAAGTGAGAGGCTAAATTGCGCATCTGTGAAGGGGACTTAATGGCACCATGACATTTCGGGAGCGCACAGAGTGCCTAAATGCAACAGGAAATTCCTAACTTTGTAAAAGTTCTTTATTTTGTCAAATATCAAAATTGTTAGAGCAGGAAAAATGTAAAACTTATTACAAATCCTAGCATGAAATTCAGACCAAACACTTGGGATGTTTTTTAACTCTCCTTCTTTTGCCTTCCTTTATTGGCTTATATATTTGACTTGAATTCACTAATATTAGAAATCAGTCCGATTCCTTATTTCTTCTTTGCTGCCTTTGCACAGTTTCATCTGCCTTTACTATTTCCCTTTACTGTTTAATAAACTTGATTATTAAATAAACTTCTGCTTATTTCTTCCAAGGTCTTTTTGTGCCTGCAGTGTCTGATGGTTGTGAAAGAACACAATGGGAGAGTTTACATTACAAAAGGGGGTGGGCGATCATTTTACATGTAAATATATTTAACGTCTTCACAAATTATTATTTTCTCTTTCTCTTGATTTATCATTTACACCTAGGTGACTATGTTAGTTTCCTCAGGCCCTTGTGATAAAGTTCCCAAATGGAGTGACTTCTAATAAGCCCCCCATGACAACACACACACACACACACACACACACACACCTTCAAAAGAAAAAGAAAAACAAAACAATATAACACTCCCATCCAGGACAACAACAACAAAAAAACAGACTCACTGACACACAGTTAAAATGTTAAAAAAACACACAGTTGCATTTACAGCAACCCTAAAAGGACAGAGTAGAACTGACCCTTGACTTCTGAGGCTTTAAACCTTTCTCCCACAGAGGGAGGGCCTAGAGGCTCCAACTGCCAAATCTGTTAGCAGCCCAATGGGCAACCCATATCCCACCCGGGCTAACGGTCAAATAGAAGATTCCTGGCCGAGCTGACTCCTTTTGACATCTCTGAGGGAGAATCACTTCTAGAGCCTAGTGGCTATCAACTTGCCTTCGGATTCCGTTCCTCGGCTTACCTGCTTCAGGCTAGCCTCTGCGTCTGCCACCATGTGCTCATCTGATGTCTGTCTCTCTCTCTGGGTTTCTTCTTCCCCCTTCAAAGGCACCATTCTTCGGACTACAAATCACTCTGCTTCATTATGAACTCATCTTAATATCTTCAAAATTTTTACTTCCCCAAAGGTTACACCTTAGGTACTAGGTACCAAGACTTCAACATCTTTCTTTGGGGACCTTAATTAATCACAAGCATTTTTTCAGAATCTTCCATTTTATCTTATTTTTTTACTCCTGTTGATACTTAGTAGTCATACTACTATCTATGATGCTTTCATCTTCCAAATGATGTTATTATCAATGACAGATGGAAATGACAGTCCAGACAAGTGCCTGACCATCACTCGTTTTAATAATGCCTCATTCACTGGAAAACTAATTTTTAAAGCTTTTACAGCTGCTATTAGGAGAGCCTGTTTTTATTAAATGTTCTACTTTATGTTTTTGTTTTTACAAAGAGTTGGTCATAAAAGTTCTCAGAAAGTGATGAACCAATGCACTAGCAAAGATTTTTATAAAACATTTTTATCAACGGAAGACTATATGTAGCATTGCTTTCAACTAGTTGGGCCACGTATTTACAGTGTCCAGTGGAGTGTGGATGGTTGTTAGGTATCTTCCAGGGCATTTTGAGTGTATTATACCCCATTGTACAAAAAATACCTAAATACTGTGCAGTTCTGCACTGTTCTCGCAATTGTATCTGTTTTGAGCTCTTTCTGCAGCCCCTGTGCCAGCCCAGCTTGTTGAGGGGTTTCCATTTATTCACTGATCCTCGTTTTTACCAAGGATGGTATCCTTCTTCAGGAACTTGTCCCTCCTGATGATATCTCCAAAGTATGTTAGACAGTTCTACCATTCACACTAATAAGGGGTGTGAATTTTCATTAAATGCTCACCTTTCAACACAGATTTACCTGTTCTTCTCGAAGCCTGTGATACATTTTGTATTCTTCCCAAATGAACTAATTCAAATACATCACTTTTATCCAGTCTTCCTTATTCATGGTTTAGCTTGGGTGTGCATGTGAGGTACTTGAAAATACCATGACTTGGGTCAAATGCGCTATATTTCTCAATGTGATGTCTTTGTATTTTAACACTTTAAAGAGGTCTTCTATAGCACATGTGCCCATGATCATGTAGCCTTTGATTTCTTGACTTCTGTTTTCCTACTTATTGATAATGAATCTAAGTAAAATACATATTTCACAATGGAATATTTCCTTCTTTACCAGAATTCTGAGTCAAAATGGGAGCTGTTGTTAGGTGCTGTCGAGGCAGTTACGACCCATCGGGACCCTATGCGCAACAGAGCGCAACACTGCATGGTCCTGCACTATTCTTACAACCGGTCCTCTACCTCAGCCCACTGTTGTGACCGCAGTGTCAATCAATCTCATTGAGGGCCTTCCTTTTTTTCACTGCCTCTCCAATTTACCAAGTGTATTGTCCTTCTCCAGGGACTGGTCTCTCCTGACAATTTGAAAGTGTGCAAGATGAAGTCTTGTCATCCTTGCTTTTAAGGATCACTCTGCCCATACTTCTCACATATTGATGTGTTCATTGAGCAGCCCGTGGTACTTTTAATATTCTTCTTCCGCACCATAATTCAAATGCATTGATTCTTCTTCAGTCTTCCGTAATCAATGTCCAATTTTCACATGCATATGAGTCAAACAAAAGTGCCATGCCTGTGGACAGGCCTACCTTAATCCTCAAATAACATCCTTGCTTTTCAATACTATAAAAATGTCTTGTTCAGCAGATTTACCTAATGGAATACATTGTTAGATCTCTTGACTGCTGCTTCCATGAGCATGGATTATGGATCTAAGCAAGACAAAATCATTAAAAACTTCAATCTTTTTTTCCCATTTATCATGTTATTACCTATTGGTCAAGTTATGAGGATTTTAGTCTTCTTGACATTGAATCATAATCCACACTGAGGGCTAAAATCCTTGATCTTCATAAGTAAGTGCTTCAAATTATAGCAAGCAAGGTTGTTTCATGCGCACATTGCAGCTTGCTAAATGGGTGTAGAGGTGATATATGCTACTTGCAGATATGACAAAATCAAATTCCTTTTCTGCAGTGTAATCCAAGTAGCGAGAATGATGACATCCAAGATGGAAGAATCTGGATCTCAAGGCAGAGGGCCTCCTGAGACACAATCCATTAGGAGAACTGTCTAAACAAGACCAGCTACAGTTGAGTTAAAGTGTGTGATAAATAAGGAAAGCTGGTCTTACTTACAAAGAGAAGTTGAGAGGAAGTGAGAGGTGGCCACACAGGAATAGTTAGTTAATTCTCAGTGGAAGTATTCACTGAAGATAAACTGAGACCATCTCTCATATCCATCTCTTAGGTCATTATAGCAAACTCAAATTCAAACTCATTGTCACTGAGTCAATTCTGAGTCGTAGAAATCCTATAGGCAAGGAATAACTGTCTTGTGGATTTCAGAGACCGTAGCTCTATACAGGAATGGAGATCTTCATCTTTCTCTTGTGGAGGTACTGGTGGTTTCGAACTGCTGATCTTGCCAGCAGCAGCCCAATGTGTCCCAGGGTCCCTTGTACCATTACATAAAGGATCTTTATTTTAGAATCCACATCAGGAAGGAAAATTGGAGTATGTTTTTGACAAACAGTGAAATGTGGCTTTTGGTTAGAAATTAAAATCAGGAGTAAAATGGTTATGTATTTATTATGAACTCGCTTTTTAAAAAATAGACTTATAACTGATGTATTAAGTATGCTCAAATAGATCCACCTTCTCCAGCTTACTTCTTGGTTTGCATTTGTGCTTCAGGGATTCCTAAGGCTTGCTGTGACCTCTTCCTTTTCGGTAGTTTGCTGTAGAGTGAGCAGTTCCTTAGGCATTTGGAATCTATCCATCATTTACCTACATCCTCCCTGGTGAGCTATAATGCATCATGCCTTGACTCTGAGTCTTCACACTAACTATGATCGAATAATTCATCCTGTCTTACTAATTGATATCAAAAATAGTTCTTGGGTGACTATAAAACTCTTTATAAAGGCAGTAATGCTGTTCTGAGCTAGTGGGAGCCCAAGAGTTTTACAAATCTTGAGGTGAGATATTCATATCAAAATCACCGAGAGTTTTTTACATAATCTTTCTTGATCTAAAATACCTGCTATAATATTTGAGTGTGGCAGTTGGAAAGCATTGGTAAACTTCCTTCACCTACAGTTAGCAATATTTTTTAGTGTGGTAATCATATGTTTTTGAGATTTGTTAGTTTTTCCAATAGGTGTTTATTTTGTACCTCCTCCATGGGCTAAATAGTGGGCTGCTTACCACAGGCTGGCAGTTTAGACATATGAGATTTTTTTGAGGGAGAAAGATGAGGCTGTCTGCTTCCCTAAATATTCCAGCCCTGGAAATAGTACTTTATAAAGTACTATTAGATGTTAGATGGCATAGACTTGATGGAAATAGGTTTGGAGATTTTTGCATAAGACTGTTTTAGGGGTTGCAGAGAGGAGGCAATATCTTTCCTCTCATAAGGCCCCTAAAACATGATGTAGAGGAAAAGCAGAGAGGAAATACATAGGGATAAACAGCTATCCCTATTATGGATAAAAAGTGTTGTATAGAAAATTAACAAAGAGAAAATAGAAGCAGGTAGACAGTTGTCTTTATAAAGTAATGTGGAAAAATATCTTTCAGCAGTCGGTTCTTTATCTTTATAGGGAATTAGAGATCACACTACATAAATATCCTGGAAAATACATCTTAGGAAGACCTAATTTGTGCAAAAATGCAAACGTGCAAATTTGATAAGGTGTTTATCTATGTATGAGAAAAGACCATACTTGATTGACTAGCTCTGTCTAACTATATTTATTTCAATAGTTGTAAATCTGTGTACAAAACTCAAGTATATAATAAATATAATTACCATTTTATGTCGGAATTTAATTTCTTACTGAAATCCCTAGTTTAGGGTTTAAAAGAAATCATCCTATCCACATCTGTGTTCTCTGTTGTCTCAATTACTCAGGGCTGACGTATCAACAATCTTCCAAGTAACTCAGTGCCATCAAGTCAATTTGACTCAGAGCAGTCCTATAGAACAGAGTAGAACTGTCGTTGTGGGTTTCCAAGACCGTAACTCTTAATGACAATAAAGAGCCTCATCTTTCTCCCAAGGAGAAGCTGGTGGTTTCAAACTGCTGACTTTGGAGTTAGCAGCCCAATGCATAGCTATTATGCTACTTTGGCTCCTACTTCCACAATTAGGTGACTTTAAAGAACAGAAATCATTTTCTCACAGTCCTTGAGGCAACAATTCTGAATTCAGGTTTCCTTGTCTATTTCAGCTTGTAGTGGCTCCAGAAACTCTTAATGTTTCTTTACTTCATACATCTGCCTGTATCATCTGCAATCTTGCTCTTCTGTGTCTATCCTAATATTTTTATAACTCTGAAATGATAAGGTTTAGGACCCCACCTATACTGGCCTATGGCCTCACTAATGTAACAAAATGAAAATCCCTAATTCCAAAGAGGGTAATATCAACAAACACAGGAATTAAAATTTCAACACATAGTTTTTGGGACATAATTTAATGTCTGAAGTTGATTTTAATTTATTTATTCTTTATAGAATGACTATTTTGATAAAGAGGGTAATGAGAGATGAGGTCACAAAGCTAAAGAGGGTTATATTATGTATAGTTTTAAGAAATATGACCTTTAATATGTGTGAATTTTCAGCAGGGCAAACTCATGATGTGAATTAAGTTTTAACACTATTTTTTGTAGCCTGAAGAGGAATTCCTGCTTATTTATGTAGTGAAGATTTAAAGGGTCTGAATATGTAGAAAGAGACCATGATGAAGTTCAATTTTATCGGTCAGAACAAGGTCAGGGTTGACTGCAGAATAAAACATGAATTATCTCTATGAAATTTCAAGTTAAATATGAAAAATGAAAAGTCCAAAATGTAGTCGAGCTTATTTCACCTGATTTAAAAGACAATCTCAAGATTACTTTGATACAATGAACTATAATGACAAAAGATTTGAAAAGTTATGGGATGGCATCAAGGACATTGTATATGAAGGAAGTTCATGGAAAACCCAGAAAAGGAAGAAAAAGGAAAACACTGACTGTCAGAAAAACTATGGAACTCATTGTAGAAGTTAAAGCAAATGGAAAATATGTTGAAGTAAAAGAGCTAAAGTTGGGTTGTTTGAGAAGAACAAGAATGTATTATAATGACATTTTCAAATAATTGGAGTTAGAAAAACTAAGAGAAGAGCATACTTGGCAGTTCTCAAGGTGAAAGAACTGAAGAAAAATTCAAGATGTGGATTATAATAGTGAAAATTACATGGGCAAAATATTGAATGACACAGGAAACAAAAATGGAAGGAATACACAAAGCACTGTACCAAAAAGAATTGATTTAATGTCGGTTATATCAGGATGTAGCATACTTGTATGATCAAAAACGGATTCTAATGATGTGCTATGTGGATAAAAGTAATGAATTATGGGCATTAGCAAAAAAGAAAGAAAAAAAAGATAGAAAGAGAAGGACCAAAACATCAGAAATTGACAAAAGATCAATGGAAAAGTTTCAACATACAAAACATAATGGCCCACTGAATGGAAGAGCTTTCTATTTTTGCGCTTTCCAAAGAAAGGTGACCCAAGAGAATGCAGAAATTATTGAACAAGTTATTGAAATTATTGAAAGAAGAACAAACCAGAAAAATATTTTCCTCTATTTTTATTGACTCTGATTAGGCATCTGACTGTTGATCATTATAAATTATGGTTCATATTGTGTGTTGAGAGTTGATTTGACTGGGCTTTTGACCCTTGAAGAATAGCTTGCAAGTTTCTCCCACGTGGTTCGCCACCACAGCAGAGGGAGTCACACATGCAAGACATTGACACAGGACAGCACAATAGGACAGTAAGCAGAGCAAAGATTTAATAATTAAAGTAAGCTTCAATCTTGAAGTAGAATGCCTTATGATTTAAGGAAGCCAATGCCCTCTAGAGGTACAACATGAAATTTATAGGAGTCAGGTGGCAGGATCCCATTGGCTCACCTCACCCCCTATCCAGTTTTTCCATTGGCCCTTATTCTTGCATTCTGATTGGTCCTCATTCCGATATAATGGTTAGCCTTATACTCCATGGCTGTGCACCTGATTATTATGTGGGGCTCTGTTATTCGATAAGTTATCTGGACATGACCTCTGGAATGGATCATAGGAGGTAGTTTTGAATGGGTCATCCAGATCTCAAGTTGACCCTGACATGACTGGTGGAATGGATCAGGTGAGGTGGTGTTGGGATGAGTCATCTAAACATGACGGTGGAATGGATCATGTGACACAATTCGAGATAGGTCATTCACACCTCATAGTCATCCAGGCCCTAGAAGATAACATTGAAAAGAATGGGAATTCCAGAATACTTAATTTTGCTCATGTTGAATCTGTACACAGATCAATAGGCAGCTGTTGGAGCAGAACAAGGGGACACTGCATGGTTCAAAATCAGGAAAGTTATGCATTGCATCAGTGTTATATTTTTAACAATACTTATTCAATTTGAGCAAATGCTGTAAGAAAGTAGACTACTGGAAGAATAATGAGACATGATTTGAAGAAGACTCTTTTATACCCTGTGTGATATGCAAATAGCAAAATATTGCTTGTTGAACATGAGAAAAAGCATTTACAAGTGAAAATAAAACCCTACAGCCTCCAGTATGGATTAAGGTTCAATATGAAGAAAAACCACTCATAATTAGACCAATATGTATCATTATGATACATATTGAAGTTTGTCAAGGATTTCGTTTTTCTTGGATTCACAATTAATGCCTATGGAAGCAGCAACCAATCATTTAAAGGACACATTGCTTCGTAAAATTTTATACAAGTGACTTCTTTAAGGTGTGGTAATGCGAAGAGCTCACTCTGAAGACTAACATACACCTACCCCACGCTGTGGTACTTGAAACCACTTATTGTATCTGAGAAAGCAGGAAAACAAATTTAAAAGACTAAAGAATTGATACTTTAAAATCATGTTGTTGGGTAAATTAAGTGAATATACCGTGGATTGCTAGAAGAATGAACAGATCTGCATTGTAAGAAATCCTATAAGGGAGAACAGAGAGATTTTGTATGTGGGGCATATTATTAGGATGGACTAAGCCCTACAAGAAAACATCATGCTTGCTAACGTAGAGGGTCAGCAAAAAGGGGAGGAGACTCTTAATAAGATATATTGATACAATGACAGCCATAAAGGGTACAAACATAGCATGAAATTTGAGGATAGTAACTGTGTGTGGAAATTAACAAGAAAAAAAGAAACCAAAGACCAGGGCAGAAACGATGTTGTCTTGGGCAAGCTTGTAATAATGGAGGTGATGAGAACTGTTCTAATCTACATTTATTTTAAATGAAAAGTAATAGCACTCGCTTTTATGGTAAACATAAGCTGTGAAAAAAAAGGAGATACATTTTCCCTAAATAGATCAGTGATGGTGCCATTTACTCTTTTGAAGAAGACTGGAGGTGAAACATGTTACATCAAATGTTGCATTCTATTGTGTATATGCTAAATTTGAGATTTGTACTTTTGAACACTATGTCGTACAAAGAAATTGTTAGACTTGATAAATGTGTCCAGAGTTTAGATGAGCTTTGAAGTTATTGCTGTTAATTGTTTTAAGGGCCATCTAATCCACTATGATTTAGTAACCAGGAAGAAACACTGCTCAGTACTACATAAAAAATTGCAATGTCTGGGTATACAGTCACTGTATATGCGGTTGAAAAACAATTATTTTCAATGATGCAGATATTGGTCTTTCCAAATTCCGGTGACCTTCAGTTTCATTTCTCTTACCAAGATCTATGTTGGTTATATATAGATAACTTTAAATATTTCTAAGAAATTGGTGATGACAATCTTGGGTCTAGATAAAGTTACCTAAAAGTATAGTGCAGACTGAGAAAAGTTATATAAAACTTTTAGATGGGACACTCCAAAATTTTTACATAATGATAATGATGCTGGCACAGGAAAGGGAAATGAGAACAGAGTCACAGTTTGGGTTGGCTGTGGGGGCATGTGTCAGAACTCTCCTGGTGGCAAATAAGAAGCCCTGCAATCACACGGAAGTCAGAAAGGAGCCGTACTGGAAGCTGAGAGTTTAGGGCCTCTGATGCATTTTCTTGAACAAGTAGGAGAATATACAGAAGAGTAAAATACAGTAATGTCAGGTTAGCACTCAGTATTCATTTAATGTGGGAGTTAACAAATCTAAAGGGAGACCAGTCACCATGATGTTACTGTCCCCCATGTCCCAAGACCAGCTCAGCTGTTCTTTATCAGTAGGGTTTAGCAGAGAGGTAGACTGATAAATCAAGTCAGTATGCCTGAGGGCCAGATGGTTGATACTTACAGGATTAGACCTCCTAAGTAATGGCTGAACACAAAATAAATGCCTGCCTGCTTGCCTCCCTCCTTTTCTTCTTTCCACTCTCCCTCCCTTTTTCCCTCCCTCCCTCCTCCCTTCCTTTTCATTGTGGAAAAATATATAGTATACACATTTTGCTGTTTTAACACTTTTTATTGTGGTTTGGGGAAGAAGTTTATTTAAAAAATTAGGTTTCCATTCAATGCTTCATATATATGTTGTTTTGTGAAATTGATTGCTGTTCCCATGAAGTAATTTGGGGATTAAGAAATTTTCACTGTCACACCTCTGATATTCCTAAAGCTCTTAAGGTTATTTGCATTTAACAAGCAGGTAGTAAGTACTAAATCCTGAGAAGGAAGGATTTGAGCAGTGGCATATGTGACACTGATTCACAAGCTACTGGGGAGAACTACTCATATTACCACCACTACGCCAAGTATGTTGGACAAAGGTAATTCTTGGTCAGTACCCACTCTTCAATATGCTAGGAGGTGGAAAAAAGTTTGTAGAAAATAGAATGCAAAGATGATACATTTTCCCATGAACTTCTTCACTCTTCTTTGTACATTAATGACCATATTTTCACTAGATACCAACAGATTGGTTCCAATTCTTGGTGACCAAATATATACCAGATCAAAACACCATCGGGCTTTATATTATCCTCACCATTTTTAATATATTTGACCCCATTTTTGCAGCCATGGTATCAATATATCTCATTGACAGTCTTCTTCCTATTCTTTGACCCTCTAATTTATCAAGTATGGTATCCATATCCAGAAACTGTTCCCTTTTAATAACATGTCCAAAGTGCATGAGATGAAATCTCTTGCCACTTTATTTAATGACCATTATGATTTCTTTATTACTATAGAAAGAGAATACATGCTGGTGGACTTAAAACTGTCTCTTATTGTTTGAGCTATCTAGTGTTGCCAACACAGACAGACCATAAGTGAATAGCTTTAAAGAATAGAAATTTATTTTCTCAGAGTTGTCAAGGCTGACTCTAAAGCAGGGTCTTGGCTGCATTAAGTCCTTCCTTCTAGGCTCCATTTTTCTTTAATTCACTGATGTTAACGGAGTATTCCTTAGTGGTCTGGCTTCACTCTGTATGTTTATATATGTCCATTCTATTTTTCTTTGACACACTCTGGACTTGTATGAGCTCATTAATATGTCAAAAGAAAACCTCTTATTCCCAAACAGGGTCATGTTCAAAGATATAAGGACAATGATTTTAAGGCATATTTTGTGAGGGAGCAGAATTCAATTTATAAGGTACAAAATCAATTAAATAGATTAGTTCAATAATACAAGTAATAAAAAAACTAAATATGGAAGGGCATTTAAATATAAAGGGTTATCGAAGAAAGTTAAATAGATGGGAAAATATGATGGTGAGGAAGATTTGTTAGAATTGGGCTGCTGGAGGTATCCAGAAAGATAGGAGGGTATAGTCAGCAAACAGAATGTTTGAAAAGAGGAAGAAAGAGTCAAAGCCAATTTGGTTATCAATTTGTGGGACTCACAATCCTAGTGTTTTGAACAAGTATGAAGATTCATCATCAGAGCAGATTTCAGTCCTGGTTTTAATTCTTCATCTCACAATAGGTGCTCAGGAATGCATTCTGTAATGTCTCTGAATTTTAATTTTATTTTATAAAATAGGAATGAGGAACCCTGGGGGTGTAGTCAGTTATGTGCTGGGCTGCTGAACCACTGCCATAAAGAGTCTTGGCAACCCACAGGGGCAATTCTATCCTGTCTAGAGGGTTCTATTCTATCCTATAAGGTCACCATGAGTCAGAGCCAACTCAATGGCAGTGATATAAAATGAATGATAAAATTGGATTATTCAAATTCACTCCATAGGATTACTTGTGAATAAGTGTTGAGCTTTTAACTGCAAGTAAGCAGTCACCAGCCTTTCTGAGGGAGAGAGATCAGACTTTTGACTCCACACGGAAGAAACACACCAGCCTGTGTGATCACGAGGTGTAGAAGGGATCAGGTTTCAGGCATCATAGAAGGAAAAATCATATCATTGTGTGCTGTCCTTCCCGATATAACTGCTGAGGACAAATGGTGGCATAAACAATTGTAATGAAGAAAGCTGATTGTGCCTGGATATCAAAAGATAAAGCGTCTGGGGTCCTAAAGGCTTGAAGGTAAACAAGCGGCCATCTAGCTCAGAAGCAACAAAGCCCACATGGAAGAAGCACACCAGCCTGTGTGATCACGAGGTGTAGAAGGGATCAGGTATCAGGCAACAAAGAACAAAGAATCATATCATTGTGTGCCCACCTTCCTGATATGATCGCTGAAGACAAATGTGTACATAAGCAAATGTGGTGGAGAAAGCTTATAGTGCCCAGCTATCAATCTATCAAATGATAAAGCGTCTGGGGTCTTTTTTCCTTTTTTTCAGCACATTTAAAAAGAATTTTTAATTATTTTATTGGGGCTCGTACAACTCTTATTGTAATCCATATATACGTCCATTGCGTCAAGCACATTTGTACATTTGTTGCCCCCATCATTGTCAAAACATTGGCTTTCCACTTGGGCTCTTGAAATCAGCTCCATATTTTTTCCCCTCCCTCCCCCTTCCCCCATCCCCATGAACCCTTGCTAATTTATAAGTTATTATTATTTTATCATATCTTACACTGCCTGATTTCTCCCTTCACCCACTTTACTGTTCTCCATTCCCCAGGGAGGAGGTTATATGTAGATCCTTGTAATCATTTCCCCCTTCTCCCTCACCTCCCCTCCACCATCCTGGTATCACCACTTTCACTACTGGTCCTGAGGGGTTCATCTATCCTGGGTTCCCTGTGTTTCCAGTTTTTTTAGTACCAGTGTACCTCCTCCGGTCAAGCCAGATTTGTAAGGTAGGATTGAGATCATGATAGTGGGAGGGGAGGAAGCATTTATGAACCAGAGGAAAGGTGTGTGTTTCATCGATGCTACATTGTGCCCTGAGTGACTTGTCTCCTCCCTGTGACCCCTCTGCAAGGGGATGTCCAGTTGCCTACAGATGGGCATTGGGTCCCCATCATGCACTCCCCCTCATTCACGATGATAAGATTTTTTGTGCTTTGGTGCTTGCTGCCTGATCCCTTCAACCCCTCCATGATCACACAGGCTGGTGTGCTTCTTCCATGTGGGCTTTGTTGCTTCTGGGCTTGATGGTCACTTGTTTACCTTCAAGTCCTTAAGACCCCAGACGCTATATCTTTTATAGCCGGGCACCATCAGCTTTCTTCACTACATTTGCTTATTCACTCACTTTGTCTTCAGCAGTTGTGTTGGGAAGGTGAGCATACAATGATGATTTTTGTTCTTTGATGTCTGCTACCTGATCACTTCAACACCATGTGATCACACAGACTGGTGTGCTTCTTCCATGTGGGCTTTGTTGCTTCTCAACTAGATGGCCACTTGTTTACCTTCAAGTCTTTAAGACCCCAAGTGCTATATATTTTGATAGCCGGGCACCATCAGCTTTCTTCACCACCTTTGCTTATGCACATATTTGTCTTCAGCATTGTGTTGGGAAGGTGGGTATCAAGGAATGTCCATTTAGTTGAGCAAAGCGTTCTTGTATTGAGGGAGTAGTTGAGTGGAGGCCCAATATCCATCTGCAAGCTTACTACTAAACCTATAAATATATGCACATAAATCCATTTCCCCAATAATCATATATAAATATATTTACATATGTACATGCTGTTTTTAGGCCTCTATATATGCCCTTTGCCTCCGACTTCTTTCCTCTATTTTATTTTGATTTCCTCTTGTCCCACTATCATGCTCAGTCTTGTTTTGGGTTTCAGTAATTCCTCTCGGTTACAGTGCCCTTGATCATTCCCTGTCAGGCCTCCCATCCCCTTCTTGCCACTGGTTTTGAATCATTCATTGTTCCCTTGTCCTTGGGTTTGTTAACACCACTTCCCTTCTCCCCTGCCCCCCTCTCCCATGTCCCCCCGGAACCATCAGTCCAGTTGTTTTCTTCATACATTGTTTATCCAGTCTATCTTATCTAGATAGACCTGCAGAGATCATAATATGCACATAAAAACTCGACAGTGCCAAACAAAGTGACACAGAAAAACAAAGCGATGGCAGCAGCAACAACAACAAAAGATGCCAATGACATACAAAAACTAAACAAAGAAAAAAAAGAAAACCCTGTAAATAGTTCAAGGTCTGTTTGTTGACCTTTAAGAGTGGTTTCCAGTCCAGTCTGATGGGGTGCCACGCCCTGGCCCCAAAGTCTATTTTTGATACTCCCTCTGGACTTCCTTGCTCTGCTCCCCTTGCTGTTCTATTGCGCCCTTAGTGTTTTGCCTCAGTGTGGTGGGGTCAGCTCAGTCACACATCCCACACTGTGTCTCCAGTGTTGTCCCATGTAGGGCTATGGATCAGTGCAGCATGTCACATATGGTCCTCTACTTTACAAATCTGGCTAGACCAGAGGTTATACACTGGTACAGATAGGAACTGGAAACACAGGGAATTCAGGATAGAAAAACCCCTCAGGATCAATAAGAGAGTAGCAATACCAGGAGGGGAAGAAGAAAGGTGGGGGAGAAAAGGGGAACCAATCACATATAACCCCCTCTCTGGGGGATGGATAACAGAGAAGTGCGTGAAGGGAGACATCGGTCAGGGTAAGACCTGACAAAATAATAATTTATAAATTATCAAGGGTTCATGAGGAAGGGAAGGTGAGGAAGGGAGGGGGAAAATGAGCAGCTGATACAAAGGGTTCCAGTAGAAAGAAAATATTTTGAAAATGATGATGGCAACAAATGTACAAACGTGCTCAAAACAATGGATGTACATATGGATTGTGATGAGTTGTATGGACCCCTAATAAAATGATTTTTTAAAAATTGAGTTACCATCACAGAAACCCACAGGGGGAAGTTGTTCCCCTTTTCTATAGAGTCGCTATGAGTTGGAATTGATTTGATGTCAGTGAGTTTGGAATTCTAAACGTGGCCTGTGTTATCCAAATTATATGAACTATTTAGTTTTTCAATATTTCTCACTGGAACGGAGGATTTGGCTAACTCCTATGGTTCTTGAGTAGTTGAATAATTATCTACTTTTAAACTCTGTCTTAGGACAGAACTTTCTACATTGCTGGCTTATGGTCAGAAAGAATGCCATAGAGGCTGAAATTCTGTCACAACTCAAAATAGTTGAGTTCCTACTGTAAATGCTAGTCTTCCACAAATCAAGTACTTAGAACTTAACCTCTAATACAAGAGGAAGTAGGATGAAGTGTGTAATTTTACTTTGAGGATGAAATGCCTAAGGGTAAGTGGGGCTATTGTGTCTGCTCTTGAGTACTGTTCAGGGAGAGTTTAAATGCCAGAATAAAGAGTTAACATTTATTCAATTGGAATAACATCTAGGAACAAATAAAAGACTGCAAAAGAGTTATTGGACAATGTAAGAAAAGTGTGTTTTTACTGAAGCAAAAATGACAAAGGAGCAGACCACTTAACTGACATCCCTGCATCTATGGACGGAGTGGAGACTAGGCACTTTGGATACTGCAGTTTCTTAACATTTGGTCTCTAACGTAACTGCATAGCAATGCTAAAGCTTAATCAGAAACTTCAGTAGCCTGAAAATTGACCTCCCTTATTTTGTATTCCTAGTTATGTAAGTCTACACCCATAATTTTGCCAGATATGAAATAGCCTGAGGGTTTAGTGACCAATCATTTAAATGTATATTTGAGCCAAATGAGATCCTGAAAAACCTAGACTCTACAAAATATTACCTTAGAATATTTTTGCATACATTAACAGAAGAAATGGTTTTAGGCTAATTTGTATAAGTTATTAGTGCAATACAATGCCATTTGTTAGGGTGAAAGCCAGTGAGATTTCTTTCTAGCTGACAAAGTAATGCTTTTGGTAATTAATTTGTTTAGTTGATATAGGTAAACCTTTGGCTTTATTTTTCTTAAAGTATTGAGAATAATATCTCTAAATTTACCTCTTAAAAGGAATTTTCGTTTTTCTCTTGAAAATAGCCCAAACTATCCCTCTCCTATGGTTTGGGCAAAAATGAATTCCTCATAAAGAATTTTAGATGTTTATCAAAGACCAAGCCAGCTCAGCTCAGGAAGGACTATGCTTTAGAAGCTAACATTTGCTAAGCACTTTTCATTTGATAAGCCATTTAAGAACATAAATTAATCTTTACAACACTGCTGAGAAGTCGTTAACGACAGGAAGGATGATCATTTCTCCCATATTACAGATGAGTAAAACTACACTGCAAATTTAGCAACCAAATTAAAGTTATTACTCAAGTGGCAAATCATTTACTTATGACTGTCCCCATCTGATATTTCATGCTTCAAGTTTTTTTAATGCATAATCATCTTTTGGATGAATAACTGTATTGCTCCAAAGTCTTTAAGAGGAAAAATACCAAAGTATAATAAGGCCCTTGGAGTTTGGTCAGCACACGGTAGAATATCATTACCCCCTACTGCACACACACTGGGAGAGAAAACGTACATCACTGACATACTTCATCACTTCCCGTACAGACATCATAGTCAATTAAGTAGAGAGTTCTCTGTCAACAGACTTGACATGCTCACCTAGGGAATGTCACAACCTCCCCCCAAATCAATATTCAAGTTATGATGGACTGACAGCTTCACAGATGAATGAGTGTCCCTTGATTTTTACCTATTTTTGCTGCAAAACAGACAAAAGTGCTCAAGGCATGAACAAACAAACTTAATTAAGCTTAAGGGATATGGTTGAGTAATGTACATCCAGTGCAAACAAAGTCATAGAGCATTAAAGAGCAGCTTAATGAAATTCTGATCAACAGGAAAAAATGAAGACTGCTTCACCTGATTCAATACAGTGGGTTTTTGGTGATTCAGGAGGGCAAATGCTCATTTATAAATGGTTACCTTTGAGAAGTGGTTTCCTACACTCTTTAGATGGATGCATATTTGAGAATTTCTAATTTTGTAATATGTTTAACAAATTACTAATAGTTTTTTATTTATTCTTTGATCCATAATATGATTCATAACAGGTTCAAGTAATGGAAAAAATACATAAAATTTGAGCAGAAAAGCATGAAGTTACCAGACAACACAGTTTGCCTAGCCTCAGAAGTGCTTGACACTCCCGATTCTTTGGGATAATTATCTTAAGCAGGTATATACATATATTTACCCTTCAGATAGAGCTAGGCTCATCTAATTCTCCTCCTTTATGACTTATTTGTCTTTCCTCTGTTTCTTCTTAGACTGTAACTTTGGGGTTGTCACATTAGCCACTTCTTTGGGTTAAGACACTTGTGAACTAAATTAAATGTCAAAGGTTAAGGCATCCATCAAGTAAGTTAAATTGCAAACAACATAATTAGCTTGCAACATAGTACAGATTCACTTTACACAAGGGCTGTGGCAAGGACTTCTTACTGGGAGAAAGATTCAAAGGTATAGGAAAGAAATTCACGGGACACATGATAAGAATACTGTTCAGAAATTGTTCTCTGTTTGGATTTAAATTATAGCACTAACTCCAGGCTGGGCAAAATGAATAGAAAGAACAATTATAACTTAAAAATTTATGTCTGTAATTGAACATGGCTCTATCCACAGCAAAAATATAAACAGTAATGCAATACTAAAGCACGCATTTTTCTCACTTTGGATGACTTCTCTTTATAGAAAAAAAACAACAAAGCAAACAAGACAAACAAACAAACTGAAGTCACCGCTCTCAAGTCCATGCTGACTCTCAGAGACCGTGTGGGACAGGGGAGAAGGAACTGGACCCAGGGGTTTCCGGGACTGTAACTCTTTACAGCATTAGAAAGCCTCAACTTTCTCCCATCTCATGATAGAAGGACAATATAAAATAAATATTGAGCTTCAGCCTTAGCATATAAAGTTAATGTCATTCATGATATGAAATTTAATTTCTACAGTAATTCCAAGGAGACTTGGTGGTACAGCAGTTTAGGGCTTGATGGCTGACCTAAAGGTCAATGGTTCAAACTCAGCAAGCCGCTCCACAGGAGAATGATGTGGCAATTTACTTCCATAAAGATGATAGTTTAGGGAACCCTGTAAGACAGTTCTACTCGGTCTCCTAGGGTTGATATAAATTATAATCTATTAAACTGACATAAATTGGGTTATCTTCATTTTGGAATATAAATCCAAGTCAGAAAGATTAAAAAAAAATCTCTATAATGTCCCAAAGTTTCATGCTGAGAGGTGAACTTTCATCGAGTCGCTCATGTTCTTCACATAAAATAGATGTACTGTAAACCACATATAGTTCTAAAGCTTGGCTAGCATTTTACAGAGGAGTATCAATTAGAAATAGATCGGCTGGGAAACCAACTCTCATCAAATTCACTGCCATCAAGTCCTTGCCAGCCACCTACTGTGTAGAGCAATGTAGAACTGCCTCTGTGTGTGTTTCTCTCAGAGAAGGGCTCTGGTTTCAAATTGCTCACCACGCAGTTAGCAGGTTAATGTGTAACGACTGTGCCATGGGGGCTCCACAGAACAGTGGTTCTCAACCTGAGGGTTGCAACCCCTTTGTCGCTTACAACCATCAGAAAACACGTTTCCAATGATCTTAGGAACTGAGACACCGCTCCTCTATCCGTCTCCAGACAGGTCTGCCCACATGCAGATATGCCCTCATACAAGTATCCAGCACGAAGACTGTTACTCATGCTACATCATGCATAAAGACAAAATTTCATTTATTTGTCATTAGAAATAAATACTTCACAATCTACAATTACATATTGTTTTTGTGATGAATCACTATGCTTTAAGTATGTTCAATGTGTAGCAATTAAAATACATCCTGCATATCAGATATTTACATGAGGATGCATAACAGTAGCAAAGTTACGGTTCTAAAGTAGCACCGAAAATAATGTTACGGTTGGGGGTCACTACAACATGAAGAACTGTATGAAAGGGTGGTGGCATTAGGAAGGTTGGGAACCACTGCCATAGAAGGAAAAGGAACTATTGAAATTTTAGTTTAAAAAATACCTTAGTGATTCCCCAAAATTCCTTCAAGGGCCAGCATTTCCTTCCTTCCTTCCTCCCTCCCTCTTCTTTACTTTTCCCCCTTCCTTCCATTGTTTTTATAAAATTTTCTTTTGCTATTTTCTTTTCTTTCTTCATTGATTCAGTAAACATTAAGAACTTGTAATATTCCTGCCCCACTTTAGGTATTGAGATTATAAGTATTCTGTTATGCAAAGGCAGAGCAGTTTTCATAGGCTATAATTTTGATATGTTTCTACATAAAAGGATAGAATGGGCCTTTTGATATTAACATTAAGACTTATTACTACAATTTGTTCCTTTAACTAGTTATTCAACGCCATTGACACTCAGCCTCTACTTTGGAGAATAAGAAAATAAGATGATGAGCCCAGGGCAGAACCAAATACACAGTGTGTACATGATTTCGATTTGTATTATCCACTATGGAAGGTACATTAGCCTTTTTGTAAACATATAAACAAACTCAGTTTACCCCAAGGCTTTTGCATACCTAAACATTACACATTTTGGTCTCTCCTCAGTTCATTGTTGTCCTATTTTCTTCTGTGTAGGATGTCTGCTTAAGGTACTCTGAAAGTTTTTGTCTACCCAGGGTAGGGAAGTGGGGAGGGAGTTCAAGTAGAAATTCTGTTTCAGAGTGTTTGGAATCCTGGAGAAATCAACTATCTTCTACCAGCTGAGATAATTACACCCTCTTTCACACTATTTCTTATCTGTAGAAAAAAACCCATGTATTCATATTTTCCAGCTTTCATTATGCTGTTTTTCCTCAATTCAGATTTTTTTTTGCTCAGAAAACAAAACTGTGACAAGCACATCAAATTTCACCAAAAAATATTGATTTGGATGTTTTATTATATATATTGTTGATGCTAGAATCGTTACTAATTCCCGGAAGCAAAATTTCCTACCTTTTTGAAAAGTAGCAAGCTATCCAAGATACACCCAGTACTGTAATTGTAAATTTGGGTAAAAAAATTCTTGTCTTCAAATCAGTTAGATATATTTGAAGATAAGCACAAACATAAACATGGAGCATGCAGTATTACTGCAATGCCCTGTCTCCTGAGGGCCAGCAAACATCTGTGTTGGAAAGAAAAAAGAAAATGCACAACTGGCCCCTTCTCTCTCCATTTCTGCACGTGTGTTCTGAGACGACACACCAGGGTGTGTGCAAACAAATAATGAGAGAACATTGTGATCCGCGCGACTCATTATGCACATCCCAAGTGGATTCCTATTGGTAATTGTGTTGTTAACGTGTGCCTCACTGGCTCTGTGGTCCTGAGCAGAAAACAAACTCAAAATAGAGTTAAAGGATAGTAATTCCAGTTCATTTTTAAGTATTTGAGTGAAACTTCCCAGTTTATAGCTGCTATTACCTGAAAATTTAAAAGATGAATTATCAGTTTTGTTATGGAGTGCACATCATATTAGAATGCTGGAATAATTTCCCGCATTGGCATTTTTTAATACCATCAATTGGAGTTATGCAAGGCTTTGCACTTAGGTGCGTCTCAAATATGTTCTAATTAGGGCATAGGAGAAATGAGTCTGTTCACCAAGCTACATTCCTTGGGATTAGGGTGAATCTATCTGAGTATAATGTTCTTCACCACCAGTTAAATATAGCATTTATTCATTCAGATATATTATGTACTAGACACTGTGGTGCATTCTCAGCTATAATAAGAAACAAAACTAAACAACATCTCTACCTCATGTAGCTGAAGGTCTTATCGGGAAGGACCCGGAAAGACACTCTGACAGTTGACGAGAAGCAGGCACATAAGCAGGATTGCTTAGAAGGAGTCAAGTCTGGATGAAGATGATCACGTTCCGAGTAAATTCTTTATTTCTCATGGGTGGCATGTTTGTGAGGCACAATGGGGAGAAGTAGATGGTTTTGAGAGATATTTTGTTACATAATGTAGAAGTTAGGGAAAGGGGTGAAGTAGGGCAATATGTAATGTGGATCCGGGCAGGAAGAATACAAATGTTCTAGTAGGGTCATTAAAAGAATATGCTAGTTTGCAAAGAATAAAATTATTTCAGATAATTAGAGATTTTAATTCAATGGGTTTTATGTTCACCATATTGGGATCTTGGGAGGAGAAGGAACTTTTTTGTGTGGAATGATATAGTTTAAGTTTACTGTGCCAATCTGGCTGATAAACACGTGGGGTTAATTAAAGTGCAGAGAGATAAATGGCTTTGGTGAGTCTCACCTTTCTAGTTCTCGGGTCACCTTTCTAGTTCTTGGGTCTCTTGCTTTGTGATGGTCGGACCAGGGTGCAGCTGCCTTAGCCAGTTCCCTGCTTTGTTGGCAAGGCTCACTTCCTGCAAGACATCCCCAAGGAGAAACCGCATGGACCTACCATGGTGCAGCCCTGGAGCAGCCATGTGGAGACCCCTGCCAGCGCTGAGATGCTTACATGCTCACTGATTAGGCTTTCCTCCTGCAGTCAGCATCATTGTGTGTGTTTTCTGAGATGGAGGAGGACTTTGTGGGTTGGTGTCAGACACATGGGTTAATGTTGGACTTGTGGGCTTGGGCAGCACTTGGGTGGGATGTTTTCTTGATGTGCCCTTACCCTTTATATGAAACTCTCTCTTGTGCATGAGTTTTTGTGGATTTGTTTCTCTAAAGTACCCAGACTAACACATGGAAAGATTATTTTAACTTCAAGAATTTATTTATTGGGTGTCAAATTATAACCAAAATCCAAACTCTTTTTTATTCCACCATTGTTTTTGCCTTTTTGCATTTCTCAGTCAACTAGAGGACCTGCACACTTCAGCAAATAGTTGAATATGAGAGGGTACTCCCCCACCAAATGGACTTTTTCCCAAGCTATGTACTTAAATATTTTTTTTTCACAAAACCACTCCAAAGTACTCTTCATTACACTTAATACATTTGTCAAATCTGTGATTCCATTCTTGGAAACATTTTTTCAAACTCATCTGTTTTTATGGCTCACAGCATCTCCTTTGTTTTTTCCTTCACTTCTTCTACATCATCAAATCGCTATCCTTTCATGTCCCTCTTAATTAACGGAAACACAAAGAAGTGGACATCCTAGCCTGGGAGCTTTTGGAGTGTACCGTCTGTGGGCGAAAACCACACGATCTGATGATCCCTCCTCCTCACGTGGGAGTCTCCCACTACAACCCCTAGACTTGGATTGAGGAGACTTAACAAAGTTTGAGGGAAACAGTTCTTTTCTCTTAATTCAGTGAACTGTTGGAACCCCCAGGCAGATCTTGCTTTGTTAACCAATCATTACTATATGTTTTTTATTAATTGGGATTTTATATATATATATATATACACACATATATCATATCATTCCATAGTTCAATCATGTCAAGTAGAATTGCACAATTGCAACCACAGTCAGAATCCAAACCTCTTTTTATTTTTTATTTTTAAATCATTTATTGGGGAAACATTCTTTTTCTACATGGACTCCTTGACATTGTCTCCCCTACACCCTATCACCAGTACACTACCCCCACCTTCTCCCCCAACCCTTATTCTATTTGATATCTCTATGAGTTCATCAATACTGGATTTCATATACCAGAAAATGGAACAAACATATAACACAACTCCAAAGAGTGTGACCCACGGTGACATGACACCTTATGTTACACCCTAATCTGAACAAAAGCCAAACAAAACAATAAAACAAAATATACCAAAAATTTTAGATACCAGATCAGCTTCAGCTTGTCCTAGGGTGGATCTGCTGACAAAGTTTCAACTGTTTAAGTCAGATTTATCCCTTTGATATTCTGTGTTTAACTCTATAATGCACTCTGTTTGTGACCACTTCCCTCCCATCCCTCAATTGTGGATAGAGGGAGTTCACCAGAGGCTTGTTTCCTATGTAGTTCCACTGATGAATCTTGGGCTCCCACTGTCATCCATAGCCTTCTGCCAGAGTGCCTCTTGGAAGCAAGAATGGGGACACCTCATCTTACAATCTTTGAACATATTGTTAGGAGAGACCAGTCCCTGGAGAAGGACATCATAATTGATAAGGTAGAGGGGCAGTGGGAAAAAAAGAAAGGCCCTGGACACAAGGGCCTGGATAGATTGACACAAGGGCTACAATGATGAGCTCAAGCACAGGAAGAATTGTAAGGATGGTGCAAGACCAAACAGAGTTTCCTTTTATTGTTCATAAAGTTGCTATGGGTAGAAACCAACTTAGCAACAACAATAACCATGAAATTGTCTTAAAAAGATGTTTCTAGACACTCAAGAACCCACAAAAATAATTCTCCCAGAGACTGTCTCTGCTCAAAGAAGAAATGACCATTTTTCTCCCCTTATTCAAGATATTATCCCACCCCACTTATTGGCAGAGTATGCTCTATAGTTCAGAGTTCAATCATTTTTTAATTTAAAGATCATTTTATTGGGGGCGCTTACAGCTCTTATAACAATCCATAAATCAATTGTATTCATCATATTTGTACATGTATTGCCATCATTATTTTCTAGACATTTATTTTCTATTGAGCTCTTGATATCAGCTCCTCTTTTTCACTCTCCCCCCACCCCCACCCCTGTGAACCCTTGATAAATTATAAATTATTACTATTTTCTTATCTTGAACTGAATGCTGTCTCCCTTTCCCCTCAGTTTCTGTTGAAAATCATTTCTTTGCTCAAGAATACTAACGATATCGGTATCAGGTCACTAGCAATGATTTTGGTTTTGGTTTTACCTTGAGTTGTAATCCATACTGAAGGTGGTGATTCTTGATCTTCATCAGCAAATGCTTCAAGTCCTCCTCCCACTTAGCAAACATGCAAACTTGTGTCACCAGCTTATCGAAGGTTGTTAAGCATTTCTCCAATCCTGAATACATCTTCTTCATGCAACCCATTTCTTTGAAGCTTTTCTCAGCATAGAGATTGAGTAAGTGTAATATGAAGATACATCTCCGACACACACCTCTCCTGATTTTAAACCAAGCAATATTCCCATGTTCTGTTCCCAGAACTGCCTCTTGATCCATGTAAAAATTCCTAATGCATACAAGGAATGTTCTGGAATTCCCACTCTTGTCAAAAGAAATAGTATGTTATGTTTGTTATGACACAGGTGAATGACTTCGCATATGCCAATAAAGCACAAGTAAACCGAATGGTAGCTAGAAATATTCTGCAAGATAAGAAAATAATAGGCCTATAACTCATTAAAATTATTTTCCCACATTTTAACTTAGACTTCTTTTAGTATTTCAAGTCCTTCTACATTAGAACACAATGAGAGGCTAATGATTCTTTTGTAGTCAGACAAAGAACTGTTTCGTGCACCTTCCTGAATGGGCGGTCCTGCTAGACTCTACCCTACTTGCAAATAAAGTGTGAGATGGGAGGGATGGGAAAGCACACACAGGTGGAAGCAGAACAACTCTACATTCATATTAGTATCAGAGAGTTTTTGTTCTTGCTTTATGCTGTTATTGTTTTGTTGGTTTTGACTTCCTTTGTTGTTTTATTTGGATTTGCCTGGGTTTTGCACTTATTAATGTATCTGCATGTCTATATAGATAAGATAGGCGGGATAAATAATTCAGAGATGAAAAGAACGGGACCAATGGTTCTGGGGAGATATGAGAGAAAGGGAGGTGGGAGAAAGGAAGGGGAGGGGGGATCAACCCAAGGACAAGGGAACAACAAGTTAACTAAATTCAATGGAAGGAAGGTCGTAGGATGCCTACTGGGGCAATGTAGCAGCGAGGAATTACTAAACTCAAATGAAGGCAGAACATGATGGTGGGACAAGAGGGAAGTAGAGGAAAAAACTAAGAGGTAAAGGACATTTATAGAGGCCTAAATATAGGCATGTACACATGTAAATATATTTATATAATGAGAGGGGAATAGAACTATGAACTCATATCTATATGCTAAGAATTAAGGTTGCAGATGGACAATGGTCCTCAACTCAAGTACTCCCTTAACACAAGAACACTTTGTTCTAACAATCCAGCATTCTGTGATGCTCACCTTCCTGACATGATCGCTAAAGACAAAATGGGTGCATAAGCAAATGTGGTGAAGAAAGCTGATGGTGCCCGGATATCAAAAGATACAGCATCTGAGGTCTTAAAGGTTTGAAGATAAACAAGCTGCCATCCAGTTGAGAAGCAACAAAGCCCACATGGAAGAAGCACACCAGCCTGTGTGATCACAAAGTGTCGATGGGATCAGGTATCAGGCATCTAAGACCCAGAATAAAACCATACCCAAGGTGAATGGAGGGGGGATGGGGCATGGAGAGGAGATCCAATGCCTATCTCTAGACAATTGGACATCCCCTCACAGAGGGGTCATAGGGAAGAGATGAGCCAGTCAGAATGCAGTATAACACTGATGAAACACACAACTTTCCTCTAGCTCTTCGGTGCTTTCTTCCCCCCACTATCATGACCTCATTCTACCTAGAAATTGGATTAGACCAGAGGATGTACACTGCTACAGATAAGAGCCCGAAAACCAGGGAATCCAGCATAGATAAACCCCTCAGGGCCCATAAGGAGAGTAGAGATAACAGGAGGATTAGAGGAGGGTGGGGGGAGAAAGGGGGAATCGATCACAAGAATCAAACTAGAACCCCCTCCCAGGGTGACGAATAATGGAAAAGTGGGTGAGGGATGACGGAGGACAATGTAAGATATGGAAAAAATAATTTATAATTTATCAAGAGTTCATGAGGGCAGGCGGGTGGGGGAAGAAATGGGGAGCTGAGATCAGGGGCTCAAGTAGGAAGAGAATGCTTTGAAAATGATGATGGCGACATATGTGCAAATGTGCTGGACACATTGGAAGAATGTATGGATTGTGATAAGAGATGTAAGAGCCCTCAATAAAACTATTCTAAACAAACAAAAATTTTTATTGGCATATCTTTTCCTTATCATACAATGTTATCATTCAATCATATTAAGAAGATGCGTGCAATCATCACCACAATCAATTGTTGAGCATTTTCTCGTACACCGAGGCAAGGATGGCGAGAATTTTGTCTTATATACTCAGGGCATGCTGTCAGGAGAGGCAGAAGGAGATCATGTTTTCAAAAGGAGTGGGCCAGCCCACTTGTTTGAAGATAAACAAGCTGCCATCCAGTTGAGATGGATCGACAGTGACTGCAACAATGGGCTCAAACACAGGGACAGTGGTGAGAGTGGTGCAGGACTCAGCAGTATTTAATTAGTGCAGTGCCTAGGTTCGCTCTAGTTTGGAGCAGACTGGGTGGCACCTAGCAACAACAATATCAACCTTCCTCCAGTCCTGAAATGTTCAGGTGATCTTGTAATTAACTGAAGACAAAAATCTGACTACTGTGAAATGGTCGTGTTTGGAGGAAATTGTGAATAATAGTAACTAAGAGAGTAAGGTTTCCTAATGCTTTTTTCTTGTTCTTTTCTCGTGTGTGCCACAATCTTCACCTGCCTAAATTGGCAACAAAGTCTATCATGGGATTGGCTCATTATATGAAAACAAATAACCCACCTCGGTTATCGTTGCTTTGTGAAACTAGAGTATGCAATACTGGAATAATAAAACGAGGGAAATCCTCAACGTATCAGACATAGTACAGGAAAAGGCAATGCCTCCTTGTGTTATACTTAAGGTCTCCCTAAGTCGGAGTTGACGTTAAGACAACTAACAGCTAGCAGTCATCTGAAATGATTATGGTCTTGATTGAAGTCTGAAATTTTCTATCATCAGACCCCTTTTTTAATGAAGAAATAATTATATTTTTAGGTGGCATTTTTCAGTCTGATGTAATCAGGAAATTTATAGTCAAAAGCATTGTAATGAACCCTCTACTACCTTTCTATTCTTCCTTCTCTGCTTTGTTCTTTGCCGTGCTATGTGCCCTAGAAAGCAGGCTGCTGTGAACTAAGTCACCTGGACTCTTTTGCCTTCTGGCTTCTGGTTGGAATCAGCTAATGAGAGGCACTTTAGGATCAGATTGTGTCTGTCTTACACCACATCATAGCTTGAATGTGATTCTTAGGCTGACCCGCTAATCTGGTATCGTCTATAACATGGTGCTGGTTCTTAAGCAGTCATTAGTGACTCCAATCTTTACCTTCCCTCACTTCAAGCCTAGGAGGACATTATCAGAGTCATGCTATCTCTTAATTCTGGGTGTCTCAACATACCTTAGTGCTTTCTCCCCTAAAAATGGCAGAATTCGCCATCCTCTCTTCTACCGAGCAGTTTGACTGTACTTCTTCCAAGTCAGATTTGTTTGTTCTTTTGGCACTTGGAACTTGCAATATTTTCACTTGCATCATAATTAAATTGCACTAATTTTTCTTCTATTTTCTTGATTCACTTCCAATTCATAGTGACCTCAATAGGTCAGAGGGGAACATCCTCCGTGTGTTTCCAAGGTGGTAAATATTTTTGTAATCAGAGAGTCTCACACCCCACAGTAGTCATCTTGTCTCTTTTGTTTAAATTACACTGAGTTCTTGTCTGAAAACTTTCACATACATATAAATCATTTATTAAATTTAATTTGGCTTGGGAATGATTGATGTCTTATGCTACCAACTTTAGTTTCTAAGACACAAGTCTGAATGCCAAATGTAACTTGTGTCTTTACTCATTTTCTTTTCACTCCGGAAATAAACGTTGATTCCTTCTGAAACAGATTTAAATACAGTATCCTTATGCATTCGAAATACTTTCTGGTACACACACATAGAGATCTACTGTACAAAAATGTACATGTTGTTGTTGGTAGGTGCCATTGAGTCAGTTCTGACTCACAGCGACCCTTTGCACAGCACAGGAAACACCGCCTGGTCCTGCACTATCCTTGCGATTACTTTTAGGTTTGAGCTCATTGTTGAAGCAACTGTGCTAATCCATCTCCTTGAGGGATTTCCTCTTTTTCACTGCCCGTCTGTTTACCAAGCATGTTGTCTTCCTCCAGGGACTGGTTTCCCCTGAATATGTTCCAAATATGTGAGAACAAGTCTCAGGATCCTTGCCTCTAAGAGGCATTCTGGCTGTACTTCCTCTAAGACAGATTTGTGTGTGCCTTTTAAAGTCCATGATACTGTCAAGATTCTCTGTGAGCACCATTCCTCTTTGGTCTCCTTTATTTCACATGCAAGTGTGGTGATTGAAAATACAATGGCCTAGGTCAGACGCACTTTAGCCTTCAAAATAATATCAGAGATCTCGTGCATCAGATTTTTCCAGAGGTTAAATGATTCACTTTTACTTCCATTGGCAATGAATATGGATTCAACTAATGAATCCATTGAAATGAAATCCTTGAAAACATTGTCTTTTTTTATGTTAAACATTATGTTATCTATTGGTCCAGTTGTGAAGATTTACATCTATCTCTCTCATTATCTCTATCTATATAAACTCTTTCATGTAAAACAAAAAACAAAACCCAAAGCAGGGAATATATCTTTCCTACCACCCCATGCAAATATGTTAAGATTTGGTGCTTTCCTATAGAAGTTAACCATAGAGACCTGGAGAATGGAAAGCAACTAGGTAAAATTGTGGTCGAAGTTAGGAAATGCTTAATCTTTCTATTAGATTAAACGTTTAATCTTTGCTATTAGTTTAAATATGGATTTTCCCAAAAGAAAATACCAGAGAGTGTATGTATTTATTCTTCTCTGTGAAATAAACAGAGGCTGCAAAGAGTGATAGTCTATAAGGCAGATGTGTGTGTTTAAGAGGCTTTTTAACCATAGTTGATTTTTTTTTTGGTTTTTTGTTTAATGTCAAAGTATTGAATGATGCAGGAAGCATAAAAAAAGATGAAACAGAATACACGGTCACTGTGCTAGAAAGAATTGGTTTATAGTCAACCATTTCAAGAGGTAACATATGACCAAAAGTATGGTGCCCCTTTTCAGAAAAAACAAAACAAAAACTATTTGGTGCCCTCCTGGCAATTAAATACTTTCATATTATAGCCCATAATCCAGGATTGAGTATAACACTGCTTTTTTTTTTTTTTAACATTTTATTGGGGGCTCATACAACTGTTATCACAATCCAAACACACATCAATTGTGTAAAGCGCATTTGTACATCATTCTCAAAACATTTTCTCTCCACTTAAAC
>NW_022111369.1:83850785-83862392 GCF_000313985.2 Echinops telfairi
GTCCCTTCCATACTACCTGGTCCTCACCCCAAGAATGTTTGTATATAGTAGCTTTTTCCCTATGCCCCTTTTGCATTTTTTCTCTCAGCTTAATTAGTAAAGGATGTAATTCCTTACATTTAGCTAAATACCCCCAAAGTTTGTGGAGTCTTATTAACTTCTCAGATAATTCTTGTTATCTTTCAGGATGAATAGATGCCTATGAGGCTATTCAGAGTATGTGTGGTTTTGCTCTGTTCTAGTTTTTATAATGCAGTTTAAAAGATTTATTTACATATCATGGAGATTTCTTCTTTCATACCCTCTTAATTGCATTTCAGAGACTTGAGTTTTAGATTTTCTTACAGTAAGCATTGTGCGTTTATGCATTGGGGTGCTAATCTCAAGGTCAGCAACTTAAATCCACAAACCACTTTGGGAGGAAGATGAGATTTATATTTCTGTAAAGAATTACAGCCTTCTAAACCCTATGGTTTAGTTCTATACATGGTTTAGTTATATACATGATATATAAGAGATCTTAGCCTTAGACTCTTTTTATCAGACTATCCTATGTGTCAAATTAAGTTACTCGCTAGATAAGTCAAGATATTTTATTTTTAAAAATGTGTTTTGTAATAAGTGACCTAATCAGTTTATAGAAGCACATTTCTTTCGCTTCCTCTTGGTGTCTTTTTTTTTTTTCCCTCAATTTTTTCCTTCTTTCTCCTATTTCACCATTTTCTCCTTCTAAGACACACTTATTGCACACTACACCAAACCAGACCATCTTTCAGTTTCATAGGACAAGGATTTATTAATGCCTAATATTCAGGGCATGACTATGGACTCCGGGCTTCAGAGGTCAGACTCCTGGGAGGAGATTGTGGGTCACCACCTGGTAAGAAAGTGTGATTCTAATAGAAAAGGAGAATTCCGATGATGGCACACAGCCCAGGAACTTTAATATGGAGCAATATGGCTAGAATTTTCAATATGGGAATTTTATTACCCAAGTTTTAACTAATGGAACACATTGAAGGTCTACATATAAAGCATCCCTGGCATAATAATCTATGCTGTGCGACAGGTGGTTCTGTGTTTGGAATCAGATTGGGAATAACATACTTTGACTCCAGAGATGTGGTTCCTGTGCAGTTTTTCCCCTCAACTTTGGTGGCACCAAATTTAATGTGCTCTTGGCACACTTTCCACGTTGCCTGTAAATGGTAATTAGAAATCAGTTTCCTCTTCATGATATACTTTTAACGATGACCCCTCATGTTAATTTATTTAGTCTGTTACTGACAAACCAAATGCTTATTAATATTTAACTATTTTCCCAAACAAGTGGTAGTCTTTGTGTTATAAGAGAGAAAAAAAATAAACAAACAGGAAAAGCCTCTGTTTTTTTGAACTTTATTTTAAGTATGGCTGAGTGTACTTACATACTTTCACATTTTTATGCAGTTTTCAACAAATAGCTTAACAATGGGTATTAACAGAATACGAGTATAAATCCAGTTAATGAAAGCAAACATTTTGACATGTTTTCCATCTCTAGCGCTTGAGGATTGAATTATTTCATCAAAATGAAAAGTTACACAATGACATACTACATACAATTGAAACAAACAAAGCACAAGGGCCTACTATTCACTTGTAACCATTGACACAAACAAGATTTTTAAGGGCTGCCTCCAGGTTCCTCATTGGAGACCTGGAGAGGAGGCTGTGATGTGTTGCTGGCCATCATGAGACAAAGGAGTGCTGAACCTTGCCGAGATCCAGACCCTCCCAGCTACCTTTCAGCTCATCCCTCTCAGAACTTGATTCTGCATTCAACACAATATCTTGGCGTTTGAAGTCCTGTCAAACTAAACAGCTCTGTTTTAGACACATGTTTTGAAAAGCCTCAGATTCTGTTTGCACATACAGTACATCTTTTCAATAATATGACCTTGAAGCAGTGTTGAGCTATTACCTTCATAAAGGGAAACTAGAAACCAGGGAAGCTTACATATTTGCTGTCTTCATAGGAAAAAGTAATTCCATTTTTGCCTTTATTTTCACACTGTAGTATAGTTCTGCCATTTTGAGGCTATAAATACATTTTTATTTTATTTTTTAGAAATAATTCAGATCCAAGATATGGGTTTTTTTTTTCATTTTTCCCTAAGTATAAGAGCAAAGTTGCTTCTTTTACCCATAAAGTAAATATTTTCTTTAAAAAATTGTAACTCTATGATCCACGTTTTACCTGTTCTTTGCAGTTCAGAATTCCAATGAATATTATTTTGGTCTTATAAGCTCTAGGGCTGGTAACAAAGGAAACCCAGTCTAGCGGTGATGAGGCAGAGTGCGGATAATCAGGGAAAAACACTATGTTTGGATTTTCTCTCTTGTTCTGCAATGCTCCTCTCAGCATTTCGATAACTGCCTCTGTCCACTTGTAAACATTTAGAAATCCCATCGCTGTTCTCTCCCCATTTTCTATGACTCATTTGTACCAGCCTTTCCCTTCTTGGGAGGTTAAACATTTCTTAGCCATTTCTGCTCTGTTGACTCGGTAATGCAACTGTACATCTGCATTCCACCTATGACCAGACTTAATATGTTGGCACTGGTGACATCATATGTTTCTTTCAAAAGTTCACCAATGGTCCATGATGTTGGATCATAAATAACACTACAGGTATTTCTGTTGTTAGTGCCGTAGTGTTGGTTGGGCTATATTGAATTGTACCACAGTACAATTACACATGGCCGGTCCTGCACAATTCTTAAGTTGTTTTTGTGTGGGAGTCCATTGATGCAGTCTCTATGTCAGGCCTCTTACAGAGGGTTTTCCTCTTTTGGGGGATCTTCTGCTTTACCAAACATGATGGCCATTCCAGAGAATAGTCTCTTCTGATAACGTGTGCAAAGCACCTGGAAGGAAGTGGCCCCCGCCTCCCTTCCAAGGGAACATTGTAGAGGTGCTTCTTTCAGTATAGATTTGCTTGTTCCTTAAGAAGTCCCTGACACTTTCAATATTCTTCACCGCCACCATAATCCAAATGCATCAATTGTCCATCAGTCCTGCTTACCTATTGTCCAGATTTCTCATGAATGTAAGTCAATAAAAAAGATCATGATTGGATTCAGGCACACCACAGTCCTCACAGTGACATCTTTGTTCTTTTACACTTTAAAGGCGTACTTTTTGTTTTTCTAGCTATATGCTCACAGAAATGTACTGTTTGAGTTCTTTATTGCTGTTTCATGAGTGTTTTTGCTATTGCATGAGTGTTATTAGGGATTCAAAAATCCTTGACAACTTCTGTCTTTTCTATGTTTATCATGACATTCTGTACTGGTTCAATTGTGAGGATTTGGGTTTTCTTTCTATTAAGTTATAATCCATACTGTAGTCTGTAGTCTTAATCTTTATCAGCAAATGCTTCAATTTTTTCAAACTCTCAGGGAGCAAGTTGTAAGATCTGCATATCCCAGTTTGTTATTGAGCCTCTCTCCAATCCTAATTCCACATTTTTTCTTCACACAGTCCAGTTTCTTTGATAATTTGCTAAGCATACAGATTGAATAAGTTTGTTGAAAATATACAACCACGATGCAAACTTTTCCTTATCTTGTTCTTTTCCAATGATGACCCCTAGATATTTTTACAAGTTACTTATGAGAAAAATTGTTTTGGATTTCTCATTTTTCACAATGTTATCCATAGTTTATTATTACGCACACAATTGTATGTCTTTGCATAGTCAATGAAACATAGTCAACATCTTTCTTCTCTTCTCTGCTTGAAGCCAAGATCTAGCTGATGTCAGCAATGATATCTCATGGTCCCAGTTCTCTTCTGAATCTAGACTGGATTTCTGGCAGCTGCTGGTTGATATATAGCTGCAAACTAGTTAAAAATGATTTAAAGCAAAATTTAACTAGCACGTGATGTTAATGATACTGCTTGATAATTCCCACATTCTGTTTGATTGCCTTCCTTTGGAATATGCACAAGTGTGCAACTCTGTAAGGTCAGTTATATATCCTCCAAATTTCTGGCATAAGTGAGTGAGTGCATCCAGGACTGCATCTGTTAGATGGAATCTTTCCATTGACACTCCGTCATTTGCTGGAAGTGGAGTGCTGTGGCAGTTACTTGTTGGACATGAACCACGAGATCAGAGGTGAGAAAACAACAGCCACTTCTCTGGATATAGTAAGACAGAGCTTTCTACTTCAAAAACTTACAGTCTTTGGGGGTAGTTCTACCCTGTCCTATGGGGCACAATGACTTGGTGTTGACTCAATAGCATTGAGTTTTTGTTGTTATGTTTTTCACTAATTCTTTTGGTGCAGCTTGACTTATTTTTTCTCAATACCATTGATTCTTGAACAAATGTTATCTCTTTACATGATTGAGCCTTGACTAATTCTATTTGATACAATAGCTCTTTGTATGCACTCAATGATGAGCAACACATTAGGGAAGTTGGACTATATGGAAAAAAAACACCAAAACAGGGTATCAGGATTGAAGGAAGACTCATTCTGAGCCTGTGGTATGCAAATGATATAACATTGCTAAAAATAATGAGAATTCAAGCACTTATTGATGAATTTCACAAACTATGATCTTAAATGTGAACTATAGTTCAATATAAAGAAAAAAAGATTTTTTAACAGAGCCAATAAGCATTGTCGTGATAAATAGAAAAATGATTGAACATGTCATACATTTTATTATACTTAGATCCATAATCAACCCCATTGAAACAAAATGATAAAACCATAAAGAAATTAAGGCATATACTGCATTGGGGATATCCACTATCAAATACTTCTCTAAAATATTTAAATACAAGTATGTCACTTTGAGGACTAAATCCCACACTCTGTTATTTTCAAGTGCCTTTATGCATGCAAAGGTGAGATAATTACTAAGGAAGCATAAGGAAGAATTGGTGTTGTCAAATAATATTGAATATACTATAGACTGTCAGAAAAAATAAACAACCCTGTTTGGAAAGAAGTACAACCAGAATGTTCCTTATAAGTGAGCATAGTGGGACTTTGTCTCATGTATTTTGGCAAGTCACTCAAGATGAACATCATGCATGGTAAAGTATAGGAGCAGTGAAAAATAAGATGTTGTCATTGACTGTTTTCCCTCTACACTGTGTTAACCTAACTTGTTTATGATAGTATTATGTGATTGTACTCCAGTTGGTGATGCGAGTTAGCTATCCTCCATTTTCGATGTGTTGTTTTAAATCCTTATCTTTATGAGTTGATGTGGCAGGATCAAGTTATGGTATGAAGAAATAGGTTATTTTTTGTGTTAATGAGGAAGAACTAGAGTGAGGATGATGTACCCTAATTCAGGTCACTGGCCTGATCAGGTGTAAGTGGAATTTACCTTAAATGTGTATGGAAAAGCAGAATACTACAAGTGCATGGTATTAACAAACAGAAAATTTATTGTTTCATGATTCGAAGTTAGAAGTCAAAATTCAGGGGACCTATTGTTATGTAATAGAGGACTCTTACATAAGATGGGGAGCAATATAAAACAGAAAGAGGGGAAGAAATATGAAACAAAAAGACCTACTTTCACCAATGAAAAGAAGCTGTGAGCAGAGCACATTCTTTAGAGTCTAGCTCCCTACATTGAGAACCTCTTAGAATATCAGGAAGATTAAGACATAAGAAAAGCCAGTTGAGATAGGTAAAGTTTATTGTGCCAACCTGGCCAATAAACACATGTGGGGTTAATTGAAGGGCAGAGAGTTAAATGGCTCACTGAACCTCGACTTTCTGTTTCTCGGATCTCTTGCTTTGTGATGGTCGGACCAGGGTGCAGCTGCCTTAGCCAGCTCCCTGCTTCAGCTGGCAAGGCTCACTTCCTGCAAGACATCCTTAAGGAGAAGCTACATGGACCTACCCTGATGCAGCCCTGGGTGCTGGAGCAGCCATGTAGAGACCCCTGCCAGCTCTGAGATACTTACACATTCACTGATTTGACTTTCCTCCTCCAGTCGGCATCATTGTATGTGTTTTGTGAGATGGAGGAGGACTTCGTGGATTAGTGTCGGACATATGGGCTAATATTGGACTTGTGGGCTTGGGCAGCACTGGGTTGGAATATTTTCTTGATGTGCACTTATCCTTTATATAAAACTATATCTTATCAATAGATGAGTCTTTGTGGATTTGTTTCTCCAAGGTACCTAGACTAACACACCAAGCCATAAGAGAGTGGACCAGAACTTAGAGCTAGTGCTGTAATTTGGACCAATCTCCTAGGTGTGAAACCCATAGTAACACTATAGGACAGGGTAGATGTGCACAGATTGCTATGAGTCAGAATGGACTCAATGATTGTGAGTTGGCAGTGAAAGTGTGAGAGAAAAAATTGTTTGTTAAAGTCATCCCCTTGTGCTATTTGTGTTACAGCAGAACTAGATAACTAAAACAAAATCCCAACTACCTGGATTGACACAGTCCCTTCAAGAACGAGCCCAAACATCATAAAGATGGTGAATATAATGCCAGAGGAGGCAGCATGTTGTTTTACTGTACATGGGTGGGCTATGAATTGGTACCAACTTGATGGAAACTCATAACGAAATGTGATGAGGGTAATATATATCTAAATAAGAGAAAATCCAGTCTGTACAACTAAAATTCAAATCCAGCCACAAATCACTAGAGGAAATGAAGAAATGAAGATGTTTACCAACCTCTTTAGTTTGAAATTGATCAACAAGCAATCAAGATTCATTGATAATTTTTGGTGATTGGAATGCATAAGGTGGAAACAAAGAGGAAAACTTGGCAGTTGGAAAATATGGCTTTGGTAATAAAAACAAAGATGGAGATCACGTAAGAAAATGCTACAAGACAAATGCATTCTTCATTGAAAATACCTTTTTACCATACAACTGATGATTGTATATGTGTAGTTCTCCAGACAAAAGACAGAAAAATCAAATGGACTACACTGGTGGGGAGAGATGATGGAAAAGCTCAAGGTCAGCAGCTAAAACCAGGTCAGTGGGTGACTGTGGGAACAGACCATTAATTCCTTATATGTAAGTTCAGTTTAAAGTAGAAGAAAATTTTAAAAAATGCACAAGAGCCAAAATGCTGCCTTTGAGAGCATTTCAAAATGAGATTTTCTTCATTGAATACTAATGACAGAAAACCTGATGAGCTTGGGATGACATTAAGACCATCACACATGAAAAAAGGAATAGGTTATTAAGAAGACATTGGAGAAAAAAGATCACAGCAAATGTCAGAAGAAATTCTGAAATCTGCTCTTAATTGTAGAGGAGCTAAGCAATTGGAAAAATGATGACGTCAATGATCTGAAATTTTCAATGGGCAGCTAAAGAAGCATCCTCCCCTAATAAAAACTATTATCATGAAAGAGGCAAATATATAAAGTAGAAAACTGACAAAGAAGAACATGCTCAGCATATTTTAAACTGAAAAATACAAAGAAAAAATATTCAAACCTCAAGTTGAAATATTGAAAGATTGGACAAAATATTGAACAATGCAAGAAGCATCCAAAGAATACACAGAATCACTGTACCAAAAAGAAATAGTTGACATTCAGCCAGTGCAAGATATAGCATATGATCAAGAACAAAGGCTTTGAAGGAAGAAGTTCAAGCTGCATGGAAAAGATTAGCCCCAAACAAGGCTGCAGGAATTGATGGAACACCAATTGAGACGTTTCGACAAGCTAAGTAACCACTGAAGGCACTCACCCGTCTATGCCAAGAAGTTTTAGAGCGCTGCCTCACAGACTGCTTAGAAGAGATTCCTATTTGTGCCAATTCCAAAGAAAAATAACTAAACAAATTAATAAAATATAGAGTATTATCATTGATGTCACATGCAAGTAAAATTCTCCAATATATCATTCAGCCATAATTCCAGGAGTAATTGACAAAGCACTGCTATAACTTCAGGCCAGGTTCACAAAAGGACTTGGAACAAAGGACATTAGATAGATCTTGATTGAAAGCAGAGACTGCCCCAAAGATGTTTGCTTGTGTTTGTTGACTGTGCAAAGCTCTTCATCTATGTGGATCATAACAGACTATGCATAGTCTCTGGAAGATAAGAATTCCGGAACACTGAGCTGTACTCAGGCAGTTTTGACCTTCGATCAGCAGGTGGTTGTGTCTACTGAACTAGGGAATACTGCATGGGTAAAAATCTGGATAGGTGTGAGACAGAGCTGTTTGTTCTCATCATACTTATTCAATCTACATGCTGAGCAAATAATCAGAGAAGCTGGACTGTAAGAAGAATGTGGCACCAGGATCTCAGAAAGGCTTACTAACAACCTACCATAATGCAGGTGACACAGACTTGCTTGTGGAAGTGAAAGGACCTGAAGCACATGCTGACGCAATTACTGCAGCTGTTAGTATGGATTACAACTCAGTGTAGAGAAAACAAACATTCTCACAGCCAGACCAGTAGGTAAAATCATGATAAGCAGAGAAAATATTGAAGTTATCAAAGATTTCATCTTGTATGGAGCCGAAACAATGCGCCAGGAAGCAACCAACAAGCGATCCAGGGTCCCATTGCATTGGGCATATCATCTGTACAAGTCCTCTGTCAAGTGTTGCAAAGCAAGGTGTTACTTGGGTACTTTTAAGTGCTTAATATGCTTGTGAAATCTGGACATTGAATAGGGAAAATAAGAAGAAGAAGGAGAAGGAAAAGAATAGATATATTTGCATAGTGATGTGGCAAAGAATCTTGAAAGTACCAAGAACTGCTAAAAGAACAAACATCTCTCTTGGAAAAAGTACAACCAGACGCTCCTTAGAGGCAAGGATGATGAGAGTTCATTTAAGTACTTTGGACATGTTGTCAGGAGAGACCAGTTCCCAATAGAAAGACATGATGATTGGTAAACTAGAGGGGCAAAAAAAAGAGGAAGTCATTCAACAAGATGCATTGACACCTGGGCTGAAACAATGGGCTCAAACACAAGAATAGTTGTGAGGATGGAGCAGGAGCAGGCAGTGTTGTGTATGTGTTGGAATGCTACTTGACAACCCTAATAACAGCAACCACATCTATTATAGATCTATTATATAAAAATTTCATTTCTTTAGCTATACAATTATATATTCATATAATATTTTTATCATACTGTTGTATTCTCTATACAATTAGTACATTTTAATCTATTTCAACTGTATATATTTTACAATCAGTTTGAGTAAAAGACCTATGCCAATTGAAGACTTCTTGGAATTACCAGTTTACATGGAACATTACTATAAAATGTAATTTAAATTAAATTTAAAATAAAATTGCTAAAACAGCTTAGAGTTGACTTATTCTAGCATTACATCTCGTTTTATAGCCTGAAATTCTGGAGTTGAGTATTTTTCAAAAATTATACAGAAATATTTCTAATTGATTAAACATCGTTTATCTCTACCCTTTTAAGATATTGACCTCATTGCTATATATACAGACTCACAATTAACAGGAAGAAAAAGGAAACAGGGGTCAACTTTATTTGGAAACATTTAACTGTTGTGTTCTATCTTTACCTCTCATCTCCCTGCTTTGTGTTTGTCTTTAACAAGTCTGTGTCATACTGATGTTTTCTTATCAGAGGTTGCAAACTAGCATCTGTAATGTCCCAGATGGTCCAAAGATATGTTTTGTTTGAGTAATATAGTATTGGCTAGCATCAAAATTGGCCTTTTATTTTTAATTTCAGGTGGAAGATTTTGCTTCAGATGAGAATAACTGATTTCTCCTTAGGAAAAAAAAAGAATAAAAAAAAGCAGTGGATCATTTTTTTCAAACATGGTGGTTACTAGCTGGTATCGAGGACATCTGCTCTTGAATTCACCATCGTCCCCATTGTGTTAGGATGGGGTGACTAGAAAAACAAATCCAGTGACACACATATATGTATACAAGAGAACTTTATATCAAGGAGTGATTATATATCAAAAAAACATCCCAGCCTATTAGAATTCAAGTCCATAAGTCTGAGACTAGGCTTTGAGACCCTTTCAAGACTTACACAGTCACTTGCAATGATGTAGAATTCAGGAGGATCACAGGCCCTTGCAAAGTCTGAGGATTGGAGGTCAGTGGGAACATGGCAGGGCTCCAAAGCTCTTGGGGTAGCCAACAAGCAGGAAGGTCGAAAGCAGAGAAGAATGTCGGCCTCCAAAGAGCTCTGTAGCTAAGTTGTACCTCCAAGGGAGGTCATCAAGTTGCAACCTGATTGTCAGGCTGAACTTCACTCAAATCTTCTTACAAGTACCTGTTGGCAGAAAAAACATAACTATCACACCCATCATGTTTGATTGGACTCTACCAGGGAGGCCACATAGCAATTACTACTTAGCAAATCTTTAGTAGTATTGTTTTTCTATTGTCATATGGAAAAATGGAATATTTCTTAAAATCTTGTTTGTATCTTATTCTAGAAAAAAGTTGTACATTTGGATTATATGCCTCCTTTGAAACCATTGGATTTTATAACTCCATTTTCATTAAATATTAAGCCTAGTATAGTGGAGGTGTTTCAAACATAAAATGAAACAACAACACAACCAAAGTATATTTAGAGTCTTTACATATGGGTTCAAATTCATGTTTGCTACTACTTGATTATGAAATCTGTACAAATTAAAACAGCTGTCACACTTGGTGTGCCCTTATTTCTTCATCTTTATCAATATTCAAAGAAAGGAACTCTACCACATCGTTATTGTGAGGAATCAGTGTGGCAACACTGATGATTGTGCATGATAGTCTTGGTAGAGGGCAGGGAATTGCATGCATAGTAACTCCTTTCATGTGATGGTGGATGACCTTTTTGCATTTAAAATACTCCTTACTTCTTGGTACCCTATGAATGATCAATTCTACACCAATCTCTTCAGACCGCATCACAGAACTGTTGTTGTTAGCAAACATCATTTGTCTTTGGACTCACATTGACCCCTTGCATGATGGACCATGCTTAATCCAGCACCATGCCCATAATTGTGCTACATCAGGTAGACTAGAGTAACAAATCCAGAGACACATATATGTATAAGAGATAACTTTATTTCAAGAAGTAATTATGCATCAATAAAACATCCCACTAAACTACAGGGCCATATCTGACCTCCAGCTAGCCAAAGAAGAAATACTGCCATGAGGCAGACATCAGACAAATAGCCACTCCGTCTTTTTGATTTGTTTCTCTAGTAACCCTCTCCTGGTATCAACTATGCTAGGCAGGGTTCTCTAGAGAAACAAAAGCCGAACACTTATGATTAAATATATATAAGAGGATAGGTTTATACAGTGAGAAGGAATATAACAGCTAATTAGTCCACACAGCAGTGCAGAGGGCTGAGTTCAACTAACTTTCATGAAATAGTTATTTACTGGAATTCTTTCAACTCATAAGGGCTGCTGGGTCCAAGGTCAAGGAAGTAGGCAGTGGAATCTTCCCTCAGGCAAGGTAGCAGACCACAGGGTGTGTCAGCAATAGTCTGTAGCTTGGGAGTTTGTGTAGCAGCCCCCATCAGGATCTCAAACTCAAACACAGAGGCAGGATCCACC
>NW_022111369.1:83862492-83875426 GCF_000313985.2 Echinops telfairi
CACACAGGTTGAGGCAGAGAACTAGCTAAAGCAGCAGCACGCTGGTCTGATCACAAAGGAGCAAGTGGGAGATGGGATGCCAGCTGTCTTTATTTATATCGGTCATCCTCCAATCAAGGTACTACCTGATTAAACTCTGCACACATCTTTCTATTGGCCTAGTTGGCACAATAAGCCTAGCTATCACAATAATCAACTATGGATCAGATGGGTTCTAGTTTAGAGGGCTGTCATTGAGTGATTTTTCATAAATAGATTGCTGATATTTCTTTCTTCTGTTGTTAGGTGCAATTGAGTTGGCCTGACCTATAGTGACATTATGCACAACAGGACAAACACTGCCCAGTCCTGCACCATCCTCTCAAGTTCCTATGCCTGAGCCCATTGCAGCCATGGTGTCAATTCAAGTCCTTGAGGGCCTTCCTCTTTCCTTCTACCCCTCAACTTTACCTAAAATGATGTCCCTCTCCAGGGAGTGGCTGATCCCGAGCTGTCCAAAATATTTAATACAAAGTCTCTCCATCCTAACCCCCACGGAGAAATGTGGCCATACTTCTTCCAAGACAGTTGTTTATCCTGTTAGCAGTTCAATGTTCTTCTCCAGCACCACAATTTAAATGCATAGCTTCTTGTTTGGTCTTCCTTATTCAGTGTCCAACATCTACATGCAGATGAGACAATGGAAAACATCATGGTTTAGGTCAGGCATGCATGAGTCTTAACGTAACATGTTTGCCTTTCAATATTCCAAGAGGGCATGCATAGATTTCCCTAATGTTACTTGTCTTTTGAACTCCTGACTGCTGCTTCCATGAACATGGAGGGTGGATCAGAGGAAGACAAAATCCTTGACAACATCAACCCCTCTTCCATTTATCATGATGGTACCTGTTGGTCCAGTTGTGAGGATTTTGGTCTTTTTACAGTGATGGTGTAATTCATACAGAAGACTGAAATCTTCATCATCAAGTTCTTCAAATCCTGCTCACTACCAGCAAGCAAGGCTGTATCATCTGTATATCGCAGGTTGTTACCAAGTCTTCCTCCAATGCTGATGCCACATTTTTCTTCATATAATCCAGTTTCTATGATTATTTGCTGTGTTCGCCTGGGTTGACTAGAGAAACAAATTCACAGACACTCAAATAGAAATAGAAAAAGTAATAGAAAACTTTATATCAAAGAGTAATTGTATATTAAGAAAACATCCCAGCCAGTTCAGATCAAGTCCTTAAGTCCGATGTTAGCCCATATGTCTGATATCAGTCTATAATTTCCTCTTCAGACTCATGTCACACATGCAATGATGCCAAATGCAGGAAGATCACAGGCCAGTGTGCGGGAAGTATTGTGGATGCTGTGGCGGTGGAAACATCTCAGTGCTGACGTGGGTCTCCACGTGGCTCCTCCAGCTCTAGGCCTCATGGTCTTCAGGGGTCTCCATGTGGCTTGTCAGTAGGAAGACAAACAGAATACAGGAGTTCCCAGAATCCCCAGGAGAAGGACATGCCCACAGGAAGGTCTCATTGGCTATGGCTTGATTGACAGGCTAAACTTCACTGATTCACAAATTGATGAAAGATTATGTAACTACCACATTTGCTCAGCATGAAGATTGAATAAATATGATGAGAATATACAGCCCTGTCACACACCTTTGCTGATTTTTAACAGCATGTTGTATTTACTAGGTCACTTGGCACAACTGCCTCTTGATCCTTGTACAAAACCGAAGAAGTACAATAAAGTGTACTGGAATTCCCATTCTTATCAAGGTTACAAATAGTTCATTATTATTCACACAGTTGAATGGCTTGTCAAAATCAATGAAGCACACCTAAATACCTTTTTGATATTCTCTACTTACAGCCAAGATCCGTCTGACATTGGCAATGATATCCCTTGTTCCATGTCTTCTGGCTGCTCCTTATCAGTGTATTGCTGCATCAGTTACTCAATGATCATAAGTAAAATTTTAGTTGAGTATGATATCAATGATATCACTCTACAGTTTGTGTTACCTTTTTTGGAATGAGGACAAATATAGATCCCTTCCCATTAGTGGGCCTTCCAAATTTCCAGGCATAGAAGTGTCACTGTTTCCAGTGTTTGATCAGTTTGATGAAACATTTCAATTGGTATTCCATCAATTCCTGGAGGCTTGTTCTTGGCTAGTGTTTGCAGTGCAGCTTGAACTTATTCTTTTAGCACCATTGGTTCTTGTTCATGCCACTTCCTGACACGGTGAAATGTTGACTATTTTGATACAGTGATTCTGTGTATTATGTCCAGTGTCTCTTGATGCTTCCTACACCATTCATTATTTTGCCCAGAGAAACTTTCAATATTACAACTTCTGTCTTGTATTTTTTCTTGAGTTATTTCAATGAGTATGTTCTTCTTTTGTGTGTGTTATAATTCTTGTTCTTTGTACATTTCTTTATAGTATTTAGTTTTGTCTTCTTGGGCTACCCTTTGAAACTTTATGTTCAGCTCTTTGACTTCATCATTTCATCCAGTTGCTTTAGCTACTTTATGATTCTGAACAAGTCTCAAATCTTTTGACATTCACTTTGATCTTTTCTGTCTTTTAAAAAGATCTTTTGCTTTCATGGATCTTTCAATTTCCTAAATGGTATTAAGTTTTCCCACAGCTTATCCAGTGTTCTGTCATTAGTGTTCAGTACAGGATATCTTTTCTTGAGATATTCTAAAAAGTCAGATGGGATATCTTCAAGGTCATATTTGGCTTTTGTGGACTTGTTTGAATTTTCTTCAGGTTCAACCTGAACTTACATATGAGCAGTTGATGGTCAGATCTAAAGTCATCCCCTGGTCTGGTTTTAGTTGCTTAAATAGAGGTTCTCCATTTCTCTTCCCACACATAGAGTCAATTGTATTTCTGGGTTTCCATCTGGAGAAATCCATGCATAGTCACTTTCCGTGTTGTTGAAACAAGGTATTTTCCATGAACAAGTCATTGGCTTTGCAGAATTCTATCATGTCATCTTCAACTTCAATTCTATCACCAAGTGCATATTTTCCAACTACTATTCCTTCTTCTTTGTTTCCAACTTTTGCATTTCAATCACCAATAATTATCAATGCATCTTGATTTCATGTTTGATCAATTTCAGAATGAATTCATTTGTAGAATTCCTCAATATTTTTTCAACTGTAGCTTATATTATTGTTGCATACATTTGCATAATTTTTGTATCGATTTGGTTTCCTTGAAGGTGGGTAGATATAATCCTATCACATACAGCATTGTACTTCATGATTTATTTTGCAATTTCCTTCTTGACAATTAATGCCATGCCATTCCTCTTGATTGTGTTTTTGCCAATGTAGTAAATCATATGATGTTCTGATCCAAAGTGGCCAATACCAATCCATTTCAGATCACTAGTGGAAAGAATATACATAGTCACTGTACCAAAAAGAGCTTGTCAACTTTCCATTGTTTCAGGAAGAAGGCTAGGAGCAAGAATCAATGATGCTTAACGAAGTCGTGCCAAATTTAGTGAATGCATTAGCTAAAAACTAGGCTCCAAGAATTGATGAATTCCATTTCAATACCAATTGAAATGTTTCAACAAATTGAAGAAGTACTAGAAGAGTGGTTCTCAACCTGTAGGTCGTGACCCCTTTGGGGGTCAAATGACCCTTTCACAGGGGTCGCCTGATTCATAACAGTAGCAAAATTACAGTTATGAAGTGTCAATGAAAATAAGTTTATGGTTGAGGGTCACCACAACATGAGGAGCTGTATTAAAGGGTCACGGCATTAGGAAGGTTGAGAACTACTGCACTATAAGAACTCACTCTTCTATGCCAGGTAATTTAGAAGACAGCTACTTTGCCAACTCGATTGAAGCAATTTATATTTATGCCCATTACAAACAAGGTGATCCCACAGAATGTTCAAAATATAGAACAATATCTTTGATATCACACTCAAGTAAAATGTTGCTTAAGATCATCCAACAATGGTTACATCAGTACCTTGACAGGGCACTTCCAGAAGTGAAGGCTGGATTCAGAAGAGGACATGGAACAAAGGATCTGATTGCTCAGGTCAGATGGAGCTTGGCTCAAAGCAGAAAATACCAGAAAGATGTTTATTTGTGTTTCATTGACAATGAAAAGGCATTTGACTGTGAAACCATTATAAACTGTAGACAAACTTGAGAAGAATAGGAATTCCAGAATATTTCGGTGTGCTCATTCAAAATTTATATATAGATTAAGAGTCAGTTGTATGAACAGAACAAGGGAATACTGCATGGTTTAAAAATCAGGAAATTTGTATGTCATGGCTGTATCCTCTTACTGTACTTATTCAATATGTATGCTGAGAGAAACTGGATTATAAGAAAAATAATGTCGCATCAAGATTGGAGGAAGCCATATTAAAAGCCTGTGATATACAGATGAAATGGGATGACCTTGCTTGCTGAAGTGAGGAAGAATTGAAGCACTTCCTGATGAAGATCAAGAATTGTAGTCTGCAGTATGGAACACAGTTCAATGTAGGGAACATAAATATCCTCACAACTGGACCAAAAGGAAATATGGTAAATGGCGAAAAGGATAAAGTTGCCAAAGATTTTGTCTTAACTGGATACACAGGGATGTTACTTTGAGGACTTAGAAGCAAGCACCTTACCCAAGCCATGGTATTAATCTCAACTGCATCATATGGATGTGAAAATTGGAAAATAAGGAAGGTTGCAGAAGAACTGATGCATTTAAATTGTGGTGCTGGAAAAGAATATTGAAAGTACCCTGGAGTGCTAAAAGGACAAACTGATCTGTGTTGAAAGAACTGAGACCAGAGTACTCCTTAGAGGCAAGGATGGCAAGACTTCTTCCTTCCACACTTTGGACATGTTGTCAGGAGAGACCAGTCCCGGGAGAAGGACATTGTGTCTTGTAATGAGGAAGGGCAGCGATAAAGAGGCCGTGGCTTAGCTTGACATTGTGGCTGCATCAATGGGCTCAGGCACAGGAACTCTTGTGAGGATGGCACAGGACCGTGCAGCATTTTGTTCTGTTCTGCATGGGTGGCTATGGGTCGGAGTCAACTAGATGGCACCTAACAATAACCACTCCAATGTCTAGGGCATCAATATTTATGCATTCCATTTCATATTTCATTATTCAGATTTTTCTAGATTCATATTTTCCACATTCAAAGTTCTAATTTTTAGCAGATTTTCCAGCTGTTTCTTTCTGTCATGCCCCATCTGCAAATGAAGACGCCAAAGGCTCCCATCCCACAGACGTTACCAGGTTTACCACCCCATGGACAAATCCATCAGTCAGGTCGTGAGTGTCCTCTGACAAGAGGAGCCCATCCTCTGATCCTACTCCCCAGAAGGTTCTGCTTCTATTCATTAGGCCTTCAGTGTCTGACAATGTTTTCAATGGTTCGAATCTATGCATAAGATTTACAGTGGCCCTTTTCTCCAGATGAGGAACCAAGACCGTTTTCATTGTCTAGTCTTAGCCTGGTCGCTCTGCTGAAACTTGTTCACTTTGGGTGAACCTGCTGGCATTTGAAACGCCAGTGACACAGCTTCCATTATCACACCAGCATGTAAGCTAACAGAGTAAGACAGACAGATACCTGATGGTGATGCAAATATAAAAATCGGTTGTTGCTCTTGGTAGATACGATCTAGTTGCTTCTCACTCAGAGTGCCTCGGCAACATAATGAAAAACTGATTGCTGCAACCACTGGGTCAGTCTATCTCATTGAAAGTACTTATGGTTTTTATTGTCCACCTATTTTGTCCAGCATGCTCCATTTCTTCAGGGACTGGCCCCTCTTGATTAGCTGTCTGAAATACATGCAGTCTTTTCATCACTGGCTCTAAGGAACATTCTAGCTGTACTTTTCTGAGAACAAATAATTTTTCTGGCCATCTATGCTCTATTTCATATTCTTTGTCAATACCATAATGAAAATACATTGGTCTTCTTTGGTCTTCCTGATCCATTGTTCAGCTTTGACATGCATGTGAGATCGTTGAAAAGATCATGGTTTTTATCAAGTACCTTTTAGGGGTCAAAGTGCCAGCTTGACTTTTTACCACTTCTTGAAAGCACATTTGTTCAAGGTATTATAGGCTTTGGTTTCCTGAAGCTGCTGCCACAGGTGTTAACTGTAGATTCAAATACAATGAAATCCTTTACAACTTAGTTTCTCTATTACCATAATATTAGTTATTGGTTTATTTTTAAGGATCTTTGTTTTCGTGTGTGTGTTGAGGTGTAATTCATACAATCTTTGTGCTTCATCATTAAGTGTTTTAAGATTTTTCTTTCTGTAAACAAGACTGCTTTACCAGCATAAAGCCGGTTGTTCATAATTCTTACTTCAATCCTGCTATGACATTTTTCTTTTCATTGTACAGGTCCTTAAATTATGTGCTCAGCATACAGATTGAATAAGTATTGTAGTTGAACAACTATATATCCCTGGTACACATTGTTCATGGTTTTAAACCAATCAGCATCCCCTTATTCAGTCTGACTCTTGGTTTACATACAAATTTCAAATTAGCACATTGAAGGGTCCTGAAATTCCTATTCTTTACAACACTACTATGATCCACACAGTCGTATTCTTTTGTATAGTACATAAGCACAAAGAAATATTTTTCTGGTATTCTGTTTCAGCCAAGACCCATCCATCTGGCATTAGCAGTGATATCCCTCCTTCAATGTTGTCTTCTGAATCTTGAATTTCTGTCATTACCTTGGGGATGTACTGCTACAAAATTTTGCTTCTGTGTGATATTAATGAGATTGTTCAATATTTTTTTCATTCTGTTTGAGCAGCTTGTATATTAAGAGAACAAATACTTATTGCAGTTTATTATGCAGGTAGCTATTATTTAAATTTCTTGACATATACAAGCGAACACTTTAAGCATTGTATCCATTTGTTGAAGCATATCAATTGGTATTCTGCCAATTTCTGGGCACTTGTTCTTTGTGACATGATCAGTACAGTTTGAGATCCTTTATTCTGTCTCATAATTGTTGCCCATATAAGACCTCCTGAAGATATTCAATACTAAACATTTCTTTTGGAATAGTGATTCTATGTATTCCTTCCATTGTTTCATATCTTCTGCACCATTCCACTTTACCCACATTGTTGGTGTTAGGTGCCATCAAATAATTTCAGACCCGTAGTGACCTTTTGTTCAACAAATGGAATCACTGCTGGTCCTGGACTAGCCAACCATTTATTTATGTTTGAATCCATTGAGGATCTCCTCCAAGGCAGTGAGTTTTGTTTGGTATGCTGAGCAAATAATCAGAGAATCTGAATATGGTGTAGAAGAATGGGGAATCAGTGTGGAGAGAAGGCTTATTAAATATCTGCCATATACAGATGATACAACCTTGCTTGTTGAAAGGGATGGAGATTTGAAGCAATTGCTGATGAAGCTCAAGAGTAGTGTAAAAGGCATCCTCATTTTTTCTTCCCATCTACTTTCCCAAGCATGAAGTTCTTCTCCAGGGACTGGTCTCTCCTGGCATGTCCAAAGTACAAGAGATGAACTCTGCTCATTTTTATCTGTAAGAGCATTCTGGCTACACTTCTCCCAAGAAACCTTGGTCCTTTTGTCAGTCCTTAGCATTTTGAATAGTCTTCGCCGGCTTCATGATTTAAATGCGTAGCTTCTTCTTTTGATTCCGTATTCAATGTCCAACTTTCACATGCACAAAGCAACTTAAAATACCATGGCTCGTATCAGGAATACTTTAGTCTTCAAAGGACCATCCTTGTTTTTCTTTCCTTTCTTTTCAATGACCATTTGCTTTCTTTACATATGATTTTATTGATGCCATCCCACAGATAATTGTTTTGTTTTGTTTTTGTCAGTAGTAGTCAATGTCTCCAACATATTCTTGAGATGTTCTTGAAATTCAGATGAGATAGGCTCAAGGTCAGGGGTCCTCAAACTTTTAAAACAGGGGACCAGTTCACTGTCCCTCAGACCCGTTGGAGGGCCGGACTATAGTTTTTCTTTAAAAAAGGCTATGAACAAATTCCTATGCACACTGCATGTATCTTATTTTGAAGTAAACAAACAAATGGGGCAAAAACACCTGGCGGGCTGGATAAATGTCCTCGGCGGGCCACATGTGGCCCGCAGGCTGTAGTTTGAGGACACCTGCTCAAGGTCATATTTTGGTTCTTGTGGACTTGTTTTAATACTCTTCAGTTTTAACCTGAACTTACATATGAGATATTGCTGATCTCTTCCAGTCAGCCCTGGGCCTGGTGTTAGCTGCTGCTATTGAGATTCTCTATCACCTCTTCCTACAGATGTAGTCAATTTTATTTTTGTGTGTTCCAGCTAAAGAAGACCAAGTATATAGTCCTATTTGTGTTTTTAGAAGAAGTATTTTACAAATACTGTTCCTTCCTGTTTGTTTAAGCTTTGTATTCAGATCACTAATAATTATCAGTGCATCTTGATTGCATGTTTGAACCACTGAAGATATTGGCTGTACTTTTCAATTTCTTCATCACTAGCTTTAGTGGTGACTGTATAAATTTGTTTAGTATTTATATTGATTGGATTTCTCTACATTAGAAAAGATGTTAACCTATCACGAGATCATTGTGTTTTGAATTTTGTCTTGCAATCTCTTTTCTGATGAATGCAAGGCCATTCCTCTTGAAGCTGTCATTTTAGGCAGCGTAAAGCTTATGATTTTCTGAATCAACATGGCCAAGACCAGTCCACTTGGCTTACTAATGCCTAGGAGATCTATTTTTATGCATTCCACTTTATTTTGGATGACTTCCAATTTTCTGAGATTCTTAATTCTACACTCCAAATTCTGATAATGAATAGACATCTGTGGCTGGTTCTTCTCATTTTGAGTCATGCCCATCAGAAAATGTAGGTCCTGAAGACTACTCCCACGGGTTTTACTCTGTGCACATGATAAGGGAGCTTTCCCCCAGCCATATTTTGAGTATTTTCTCACCTGAAGAACTCATTTTCAGACAGTATCTCCACAAGGCTCTACTTCCATTCATTATACCTTCAGTATCTGACCATGTTTCAATGCTATCCATAATATTTTCAGCAGCTAATTCCTTCAACGTGACCCGTCTGTTCCTTCTTTACCTGGAATCTCTGCTAAAACCTATTCACGTTGAAGAATTCTGCTAGGATTCGAAATACCAGTGACACAGCTTTCAGAATCACAGCAACACACAACCACCCCAGAGGCGGAGCGTGTCCATGTTGCTGTTCTTGTTAGGTGCCATGGAGTCAATGAGGACCCGTAGCGAACTTATATGCACAACAGAATGAAGCACTGGGCAGTTCCGTGCCAATCCTCACAGCTGATCCTGCGCTTGATTTCATTGTTGCTGCCATGGTATTCATCCATCTCTCTGAGGACCTTATTAGATGACCTTACTATTTCAACTTAAGGCTTGAATTTTTTTCTTCAGTTCTTCCATCTTGACAAATTCTGAGCATGTACTTCACTTTTCATTGTCTAAATACAAGTGTTTGCACTTTAGTTTGTTTCTTGAATTGAACTTGAAAATTTCTTCTCAGACTTTATGTCCTCATTTCTTGCATTTGCTTTACCTACTATACATTCAAAACCAACTTTCAGAATGTCTTCTTAAATCCACTTTGGTCTTTTCTTTCTTTACTACCTATTTAATGACCTCTTGCTTCCTTCATGTATGTTATCCATTGTGTCATCCCACAACTTGTTTGACTGTTAATTTTCAATATGTCAAATCTATTCTTCAGATGGCCTATACATTTAGGCTGGATACACTCAAGGTTGTTCTTTGGCTCTTATGGGCTTGTTCCAATTATTTCAGCTTCAACCTGGACTTGCATATGAATAATTATCATTCTGTTCCACAGTTGGCCACTGACCTTGTTCTGAATAGTGATTGAGTTTGTCCATCCTCTTTTTCCACAAATTTAGTTGATTTCATTCCTGTGTATTCCATTTATTAGGTTAATATCTATAATTACTTTTTATTTTGTTGCAAAGATATGTTACAATGAAGAAGTTGTTATTCTTTCATAATACTGTCATGTGATTTCCATGTGTTTTTATATGTGGTTTTATTATCTGACCATAATTTCCATATTTTATCCTTCTTTGTTTCCAATTTTCTCATTCCTTTCACCATTAATTTCTGATGAATCTTGATTGTATGTTTGATCAATTTCAGACTGTATAAGCTGGTAAAAATCTCAATTTCATCATCTTTAGCATTAGTGGTTGGTGCATAAACTTGAATAATAACCATATTATGTGGTATTACTTAAGGGAATTCAGTTGACTGGTATCTTGGGGATTAATTATGTATTTCATTTAATTTTTGATGAATTTTAATTTTCCATGATTCATACTTCCAGCATTCTGTGTTTCAATTATTAGTGAAGGTTTGCATCGGTTTCCTTCCATTACTTTGAAGAGACAGGTCTTCCCCAATTGTATTTTGGGAGCCTTCCAACCACAAGGGTTAAATTTCCAGTTCTGTACCAGGCAGCGTTCTGTTGCTATTGATATGGTTTCTCAGTGGCCTGTTTGTTGTTAGCAGTAGATTGTAGATCCTTCTTCCTATTTTGGCGAAGTCTTAAAGCAGCTGAGACCTGTCTCTACTGGTCTTTGAAATACTGGTCGCATAGCTTTCAGAACCGCAGCAACATGCAAGTCTCCAAGTCTAATAAACTGACTTTTTCTCTGTGGTAAAACTGATGTTTTAATAAGTGAAGAATAGATTCAATGTGTTCTTTTAGTTGATATATATACACACACACACACACACATGCATATAATTCATTCCTATATGGAAACAACTTCAATATACCACCAAACTCAATAAAGATACCATTATAAATATGAATATTTTAATAATACACACACACATATACACATACAGTAACTGAATTGAACTTTTCTGGATGAACAAAAACCTGGTCAACGAAGACAAGAAAACAAACAAAACAAAACTCACTGCCATCCAGCAACGCAGACTCACAGTGACCTTATGGGACTGGCTGGAATTACCTGTGCAAGCTTCGGAGACTGGAACTGTTTCCCGGAGTCGGAAGTCCCGTCTTTCTCCTATGGGTGACTGGTAGCGTCCATAAAGGAAACCACATTTAAACAATGACTGGACCGATATCCAAAAGATCTGAACAATTGTCATCCATACTGCAATCTTATTCTGACACTATGGAGTTCCTATGCATTAGAATGAACTGAAAAGCAACTTTCAAAAATATAATGTGTTCAAATATATAGAAAACATTATTATTCCCGCTTGGGGAGGTCAAGGTGCCCCGTCCTTCTCTGCTCTCCCTTCCCTCCGGGGAGTTCTTTCCCTGCCTCAATAAAGTCTTTCTCAAATTCAAAAAATAAAAAATAAAGAAAAGAAAAGAAAACATTATTATTGTGGCACTCAAACATGGAAAGGTGAGGGAGTCAATACTGAATAATCAGGTCTGTAAAATTTAGAGTTTCTCACAGCTAATAATAGTCACCTGGTAAAAAAACAACTTTACTTAAAGGACATATTTGAGTACAAGTTTGAAAGATGTAAAGGAGTAAGCCATAGACATAACTGAAAAAACATGTAAAGAAGAGGCAACAGCTCATATAACAGTACAGAACTAGATGGCCACTTGTTTACCTTCAAGTCTTTAAGACCCTAGATGCTCTATCTTTTGATAGCTGGGCTCCATCAGGTTTCATCACCACATTGGCTTATGCCCCTGCTTTGTCTTCAGCAATCATATAGGGAAGGTGAGCATCATGGAATGCCAGTTTAATAGAACAAAGTATTCTTGCATTGAGGAAGTACTTGAGTGGAGGGCCAATGTCCATCTGCTACCTTAATAGAAACCTATGCATATATGCACATAGATCTATTTTGCCATCCTCATATATAAATATATTTACATATGTATATGCCTATATTTATACCTCTATAAATGCTCTTTGCCTCCTAGCTCTTTCCTCTACTTCCTTTTAATTTCCTCTTGTCTCAAAATCATGCTCAGCCTTCATTTGGATTTCAGTAATTCCTCTCAGTTACATTACCCTTGGTCACACCCTACCAGGCCTCCCACACCCTCCTCACCACCAATTTGGGTCACTTTGTTCCCTTGTCCTTGGGTTTGTTAACACCACTTCCTGTCCCCCCACCTCCCCCTCTCCCATGTCCCCCTGGAACTGTCGGTCCCATTGTTTTTTCCTCCAGATTGTTCATCTAGCATATCTTATTTAGACAGACCTTCAGAGATAATAACATTCACAAAAACAAGACAGAGCAAAACCTAGCAACAAAAGAAAACAAAACAACAATAACAACAACAAAAGCCAATGACACCCCCCCAAAAGAAAACCACAACAAAAACAATACAAGAACAACAAGAAAGAAAAGCTTGTAGTTCGTTCAAGGATTGTTTGTTGGCCTTTAGGAGTATTTTCCGGTCTACTCTGATAGGGTGGCAAGCCCTGACCCCAAAGTCTATTTTTGGCTTTACCTGGGGACTTTGTTGCTCTGTTCCCTTTGCTGTTCTGTTGCATCTAGCTCTGAAGCAACAAAGCCCACATGGAAAAAGCACACAAGCCTGTGTGATCATGAGATGACAAAGGGATCAGTTATCAGGTATCAAAGAACAAAAAATCATATCATTGTGTGCTCACCTCCCACATATGATCGCTGAAGACAAAGGGGGTGCATAAGCAAATGTGGTGAAGAAAGCTGATGGTGCATGTCTATCAAAAGATACAGCGTCTGAGTTCTTAAAGGTTTGAAGATAAACAAGTGACCATCTAGCTCAGAAGCAACAAAGCCCACATAGAAGAAGCACACCAGCCTGTGTGATCACGAGGTGTCGA
>NW_022111369.1:83875897-83897561 GCF_000313985.2 Echinops telfairi
AGACATGACAAAAGAATAATAATTTATAAATTAACAAGGGTTCATGAGGGAGGGTAGAGTTGGGAGGGAGGGGTAAAAATGAGGAGCTGATGTCAAGGGCTTAAGTGGAGAGCAAATATTTTGAGAATGATGAGTGCCATGAATGTACAAATGTGCTTTACACAATTGATGTATGTATGGATTGTGATAGAGTTGTATGAGCACCCAATAAAATTATTTTTAAGAAAAGAGTACAGAACTAAGAGAACTTGCTGATAAATTGAGTTTTCAAAGGATCTAGTTTCTATTTAATAAAATTAGCACAACTATGGATATGGAGAGGAAAAATTGGGGGACTATGGGGAGATCATGGATTTGTTGTGGCAGATGTGAATTTTGAAACATCTATTAGATATCCAAGGATTCCCATTAAATAAAGTAGTTGATTTTATGTGCCTGAAGGACATGGATAAGTATTTTGTCTAGCACAAAATGTAGAATCGGTGGCGCATAGACAATATTTGAAAGTCAAAGGGCTGGATTAGATCACCTAGTGAATCATCGTAGACAAGGAACAGAAGTGTTTGCTAAGAGGGCCCCAAGTTACATTATAGTTAGAGTTTGGGATGGTTATGGTCTACCAGCAATGGAAACAGAGAAGGAGGGGGTATGAGGAAATCCAAAAAAGTATGTTGTCCTAGAAATCCCTTAATTATTTAATGGCTTCAAGGTTGAATAATAAATCTTGTAATTGTTAATACTAAATCTTGTAATTGCTAATGGGTCAAGTAGGATGAGAACTGAAAAACAATGACTGGATTTAGTCATTTAAAATTATTGGTGACCTTAATATATAAAGTTCCAGTAGAAGGTAAGGCAATGGTATAATTTTCAAGGGATCAAGAAAAGAAAATGATTGGGAAAAAAAGAAAAACTGCAAGGAAACATGGAAAAGTGAATTATAGTGGGCAGAATGTATTTTTTTAATATTAGTTTTCAGACCTAGAAAAATTAAGTGAAATCGCTACTTCCACTGGTCATAGAAAGAGAGGCAGGGGAGAGGGGATGCAGGCTGTGAAAGTGTGAATCAGCATTATAGGAGGGATACATACAAGGTATCTGAGGAACGGAGAATCTCGTTTGTTAGACGTGAAAGACATTTGTCAAAAGGCTATTTTCCCTGTTTAGACATAAGCACAAACCCTTTTGTGTATCTGTTGCTAGAGAGAGCAACTGATTGATCAGCACCTGCCCCTGCCCCTCCCCCTCCCCAAAATTCTGCTTCCAAATACAGTTATCTCATTCTGTCTCTCTCTCCCTCCCCTGTTCCTCTTCATTCTTTCATAAGTCAAAGTGTGGATTTTGGCCTGTTTTCTTTTCCTTGCTCCCGAGTTTCAAACTATCTAGTGAAATTTAACATACAATCTAAGAACAATGATATGCAACTGATTTATTCTATATTTGTTATTTTAATAGTCTTGATTTCCCACCAAAACGTTAAATATTTTGTGTGTGTACATTTTAGATAATTTTTTTCTATGCATCTATTATGTCCACTTTACTAAAGACTTTGAGTTAAGGTTAATAATAATTAATCTCTATGTAATTTTATGTAAAATTCATGTATGAAAATGGTCAGAGTTTTACTATCTGGTTGGAGACATTGTGGTTTGGGAAGACATTATGTTTGACTACTCAATGTTCATTTTATGAATCACGTTTGGGATTGAATGAATTCTCAACTTAAATGTTGCATTTTAATATATATAAATAAATTATCAGGAAAATCCCATCCCTGCATGCAACCTACTCATTTGCTGCTCACACATAGTTCTCAGCAGAAAGTATTGTATAAGCAGGGTTATTTCATTGTATTGAAGGAGAAAACATTGTAGTATGCGTACATTGTGCCTGGAAATGCAGATAAATTTCCTTTGATGACTAACATACACTTCACAGTAGGGAATAGTAAAGAGAATTGCAGGGAAAAGGAGTATTCCTAAACAAATTATACACAAAACTAGCTATACTTCTGTGATTTTCAACAATACATATAATTATACTTCTGGAAGCAGACTCAATTTGCAACAAAAACCATCCTAATGCATTCAGCTTAGTAATCAATACTGAAGCAAAAGCAGGTTTACCTTCTCAGGCACCATTGTTTCTGAATATAAACACTTGTAAACTTCCAAATAAAATTTTAGTCCCTATTTTCTCCACAAGTTGTTCAATAAATTGAGTCTTACAGACATGACTTTTCAGTTGGGGGCTGATTTCTCCTTATTTAGGGGAAATATGTTTATATTGTGTTGTAGTTGTGAACTATTGTCATGTAGGCCCCAATGTTTGGTTACTAGTATTACAGATCAGAACTGCTTCATGGGGTGGTGGTGGTGGTGGTGGTGGTGGTGTTCTTGGCTGTAATCTTTAAGGTAACCATTCAGCAAGTCTTTTCCATGGAGCTGCAGGGTTCAAACTGCCAAGTTTTAGGTCAGCAGCCAATCTCAAATTTCTTACACCAATAAGACTCTATTAAATTAGAGTCTCATGTTAAAATGACTTTTAGTATGTACTTTTATAGAAGGATTGGCCATGTTCATTTGCAGCATGTGATCTGATAAAGATTGAAGTGCATGAAATTAGCACACAAGGCTGAGTGACTTGGGCAAAGAGATGAGTATTTTTATTGATCAGAGAAATTATAAATATTTACTGAGTCTCTAATTTTTATAAGTACCTATTCTAATTACCTCCAGAATTGGGAGAGCTTGTGGAGGTTTATTCCTCCCAGAGTACTTATAATCTTGTCTGAGAGATTAGACATTTAAGAAACACAAGAGACAAATCAAAGACCACATGCAATTAGCTGCTGAATTGCGGTTTAGCTTCTAATTGAGAGCAGAACATTACCAATAAAGACAGAATGAATCATAGAAGGCCCTTCTCAGATAATTTATTGATTTTTTGCCAGATATATTTTCATATGGACGTGCAAGATAGTAGGCTATTCAGTAGTTTAATTATTGTAGAGCTCTCATAATCCGTAACAAAGATACTTTTAATAAAACAAAGATTTTGTTATTGTTTTTTTAATTTAATAGAGAAGGGTCCTTTAGTAATTGATAATTCTCTCCCTCTTTCTATTTTATATATTGTGGATATATATGCATATGACATCTAAAATATAATGGATATATAACATATTCCTATTTTATTTTATATTAAATATAAACACATGTGCATATAAAATGTAGATTATACGTATAAGATCTAGCACATAATCATAGACACTAACACGCTGCTTTTAGGTGTCAATAAGTTGGTTAGAATTTACAGCAACCTTAAGTGCAATAGAGTTAAATGCCGATCAGTTATATTTCATTCTCATGCTCCTTGTTGTATTTGATCCTATTGTGGCAGCCGTTGTGCCAATTCATCTTTTTGAGGATCTTCTATTTCTCTGAACCTTTTCTTTACCAAGCAAGCGGTCCTTTTCCAGACTCTGCTTCCTCCTGAACCCATCTGAAGTACATGCGATGAAGTCTTACCATACTTGCAACTAAGGAGCATTCCGGCTGTACTTCTTCCAGAATACATTTTTTTTCATTCTTCTAACCATGTGCAGTATATTTAGTATTCTACACAAACACCATAATTCAAAGGCATGAAGTCTTCTATGGTCTTCCTATTAATTGACAAACTTTCTCATGCTTATAAGCCTACTGAGCATACCAGGATATGTTGTTGTTGTTGTTGTTGTTAGTTGCCGTTAAGTCAGTTCTGAACCAGAGTGACTCTGTGTACAACAGAATGAAACACTGCTCATTCCTGTGGCATCCTCACAATTGCTCCTCTGCCCAAGACCATTGTTGCAGCTGCAGTGTCAATCCATCTCCTTGGCATCTTGCTTCTTTTTAATTTCCCCTCTGTTTTCCCAAGCATAATATCCTCTCCAAGGACGGGTTCTCCTGACATGTCCAAAGTGTGTACAAAGAAGTCTTGCCATGCTTTTGTCTAAGAAGCACTGTGTGGTACACCTTCCAAGAAGATTTATTTATCCTTTTAGCAGTCTGTGCTATTTCAATGCATCACAATTCAAAAGCTTTGAGTTTTCTTCCATCTTCTTTATTCAATGTCCAACTTTCTTATGTATATGAGGCAATTGAGAATATCATGGTTCAGGTCAGGTGCAATTTAGTCCTCAAAGTACCATCCTTGCTTTTCAACCCTCTAAAGAGGTAACATTTTGCTTAATATCATCCAACAACAGTTGAAGCAACACATTGCAAGGGAACTACCAGAAGTTCAGGCCAGATTCAGAAACAAACAAACAAATAAACAAACAAAAAACAACATGGAACAAGGGATATGACTGCTGATGTCAGCTGGATCTTGGTTCAAAGCAGAGAATACTAGAAAGATGTTTACTTGTGTTTTATTGACTATGAAAAAGGATTCAATTGTGCAGACCATAATAAAATGTGGATAACCTTGGGAAGAATGGAATTACAGAATATTTCATTGTGCTCCTTTGGAACTTGTACATGGATCAAGAGGCAGTTCAAACAGAACAAGGGAATGAGACTACATGGTGTAAAATCGGGAAAGGTGTGTGCCAGGGTTAAATCTTCTTACATTCCTTGTTCAATTTATATGCTGAGCAATACATCAGAGAAGCAATTCATCATCAATATGCAAAGAAGAACGTGGCATCAGGATTGGAAGAAAGGTCATTTACAACCTGCGTATGCAGATGGCACAACTCTACTTGCTGAATGTGAGGAAGAATTGAGACACTTGCTGATGAAGATCAAGGATTATAGTCTTCAGTATGGATCACAATTCAATATAAGGAAGAACAAAATCCTCACAACTTAACCAATTCTTCTCTATTTTTATTCAATGTTCAACTTTGACATTTATAGGATGCAAAAAATAAAACCGTTGCTTAGGTCCAGCACACCTTAGTCCTCAAAGTCACATCCTTGCTCTTCAAATGTTCAAAGGAGTCTTGTGCAGCAGATTTACCTACTGCAATATGTCTCTTGAGAATGATTAGGGCAATGAATGTACAAACATGCTTTACACAATTGATGTATGTATGGATTGTGATAAAAGTTGTATGAGCCCCTAATAAAATGATTAAAAACACCAAATTTTTAAAATGTAAAAAAAAAAAATATATATGTCTCTTGATCTCTTGACTGCTGCTTCCATGAGCATTATTTGTGGATGCAAGCAAGACAAAATCCTTGACAACTCAACATTTTCTTTCTTTATCATGATGTTACTTATTGGTCCAGTTTTAAGCATTTTGGTCTTCTTTACCTTGAGTTTTAATCCCAACTGAAGGTTGCAATCCTTGATATTCATCAGCAAATACTTCAAGTTCTCCTCACTTTCATCAAGCAAGATTTTGTCCTGTGCGTATCACAAGTTGTTAATAAGCCTTATTCTATCTTGAATCTGCATTCTTCTTCACATAATCCAGTTTCTTTGATTATTTGCACAGTTTGGAGATTGAATAAGTATGGTGAGAAGATATGACCCTTATAAACAGCTTTACCAATTTTAAACCATGCAATATTCCCTTGTTCCATTTTCACAACAGACCTGATCTATGTATAAGACTGGAATGAGCTCAACAGGATTGTCTTGGAATTCCTATTCTAATAACAGTTATCCATAGCTTATTATGGCTCACACACTTGAATGGCTCTGCCCATGGTCAATAAAATTCAAGTAAATATCTTTCTGGTCTTCTCTGCTTTGAGCCAAGATTCCTCTGATTTCATCAATTATATCCCTTGTTTCACATCCTCTTCTGAATCCAACCTGAACCTCTGGCAGCTCCCTATTGATGTAATGCTGCAACTCTTGTTGGATGTCCTTCAGCAAAACTTTACCTGAATGTGACATCAGTGATATTGGGTAATAGTTTGAGCATTGTGCTGGATCACCTTCTTTGGAAAGGGTACATATGTGATTCTCTTCCAGTCAGTCAGCCAAGTCGCTGTCTTCCAATTTTCCTGGCATAGAAAGGTAAGTGCTTCCAGTGCTTCATTAGTTTGCTGAATCATTTCAATTGGTATTACATTCATAGTGGAAGCCTTCTTTTTTGGCTAATGTTTTCAGTGCAGCTTGATCTTTCTATCTTTTCTTAATGCTTCTTCTATCATTCAATAATTTGCCTAGAGACTCTTTCAATATTACCACTTGAGACTTGGAGTTTTTCTTGAGTTCTTTCAGTTTAAGATATATTCATTCAGTATAGTGTGCTCTTCCCTTTTGATTTTCTACTTCTAAGTCTTTGCACATTTCATTGTAGTATTTGGCTTTATCTTTGAGAGCTGCTGGTTGGGATTTCCTGTTCAGCTCTTTGAATTCATTTCTTCCATTTGCTTTAGCTACTCTATCATTAAGAGCAAATTTCAGATTCTCTTCTGACATCCACTTCAATCTTTTCTTTCATCAATGAGAATCTTGATGTTTTCCCACGGTTCACCAGGTGTTCTGTCATTAATGTCCAATGAGCCAAATCTGTTACTGAAATATTCTTAAAATTCAGGTGGGATAGACTTAAGGTTGTATTTTGGCTCTCATGGACTTGTTTTAATTTTCTTCAACTTTATCCTGAACTTACATATGAACAATTGGTGCTCTGTTCCACAGTAAGCCCTTGGCCTGGCTTTAGTGGCTGCTACTGAGCTTCCCAAGAGACTTCTCCTACATACAAGTGAGTACCCCACAAAAAAATAAGGAAAAAACTCTGCTGGGCAGGGCTTTCATAGCATGCATTTTTTCTACTAGGCGAGCATCAAGCAACTTGCTTTGAGCGTACTAAGTGGTGTTGCAAGGGAAGATTTTCTCTGATCACAGTGAATTTTTTCATAAAAGCAGTTTTGCTCAAACCTCGTTTTTCGTGATGACCAATTTAAGAGAACAGCACGTGGTTATGAAATTTTGTTACATGCTCAGGAAAAAGGCCACAGAGACTGTTGTGATGTTGAACACAGCTCATAAGGACACCACTGTGGGAAAATCTCAAGTGTGAGAGTGGTTTTTTCATTTCAAAAAAAAAAGGTGAAAACGTTGACTGATGACAATCCTCATTCTGGATATCTGTCAACTTCCAAAATAGTCAAATATGTTGAAAAAATTCGTGCACTTGAGCTTGAAGACTGACAATGGATCAGTGAATAGATCGGGAGGTTATCTGGACTATTTTGGAGATTTGATCAGTGAATTTTAACGGAAGACTTGGGAATGAGAAGGGTGGCTGTGAAATGTGTGCCTCGGGTTCTGACTGACCAGGGAAATGACCATCTAGCCAAAACATGAACATGTTATTTGAAAGAACAGCTCCAAAACAACCCAGTCGTCTTTTCCCAAGGTCATTACTGGTGGAAAGACACCAGTGTTATTCTTAGGACCCTGAAAGAGACAACAATCAAGTCACGTGAAGACACCATCAGCACCTCACCCCCAAAAGCTTGTCAAGTGAAATCAAAGATCCAGAAGAGGCTCTTTTTATTGTTTTTCCTTTTTTTATTGTGAGGGGGATAGTGTATTTGGAGTTTATTTCACCAGGTCAGAGTGTTAATCAAGCATTCTATTTAAGGTTATGAAAAGATTGCATAATAGTGTGTGACCAAAAAGGCCTGATTTGTGGCAGACAAGGGACTGGTTTTGCCACCATGACAATGCACCTGCTCATGCAGCCATCTCAGTGTGCCACTTTTTGGCAACAAACAGCATCCCTTTCTTGCCCCATTCACCTTACACACCTGAACTCACTCTGTGCTACTTCTTTTTGTTTCCATAATGAAGAGGGACAAAAAAGGATAGCGTTTTGATGATATAGAAGAGGTGAAGAAAAAAATGAGGTAGGTGCTGTCAGTCATGCAAACAGATAAGTCTGAAAAATGTTTACTAGAATGGAATCATAGATTTGACAAATGTATTACATGTAATGGAGAGTACTTTGAAGGTGATAAGTTTGTTTTGTACAAAAAACTTAAATACATAGCTTTGTAAAAAATTCCCTTTTTCTTTGGATACCCCCTTGTATGTAGTCAATTTCATTTCATGTATTCCATCTGAAGAAGTCCATGTGTGTTGTTGAATTAAGATAGTTGCTATTAACAAGCCATTGGTGTGGCAAAATTCTCTCATGCAGTCTCCACCTTCATTTCTATCATGAAATTCATATGTTCCAACTCCTCTGCTTCCTCTTTGTTTCTAACTTTTGCATTTCAGTCGCCAGTATTTATCAATGCATCTTGATTTTATGTTTTATCACTTTCTATCTGAAGTTATTGATAGAGTTCTTCAATTTCTTCATCATGAACTTTTGTGGTTGGTGCATACATTTGTATAGTAGCTGTATTAATTTGTTTCCATGAAGGTGGATAGATATAAACCTACCAAAGAAAATATACTTCACAATTGATTTTGCAATGTCCTTTTTGACAATGAATCCCATGCCATTCCTCCTGTGTGTGCTATTTCCAGTATACTAAGTCATATGATTTTCTGATTTAAAATAACAGGGTACAAATGAGAAACACCTCAGCCTTCAAAGGGATTTTTTTGCTTTTTAACACATCAAGGAGATCGTTTACTGCAGATCTTACCAATGAAATATGTCACTTGATTTAATTGCTGTTGATTCCACGGCCATTGATTGTGATTTCAAATAAAAATGAAATTCTTGACAACAGAACTAACAAAGTCTTAAATCAGATGCTGAATCATCATTTGGGGAATAATAGTGTAAGAAAGGAAATGCTTATACTTGAACCTGAAAGAGTTGAAAACTTGTCATTATTTTTAAAAGTTGCATTTTCTCCCAATTTGGTATTATTTTTGACTTGGAAAAAAACTCAAGTGTTTTTTCAGAGTTTGAATTTTTTCATGTATAAAGACGAGCTAGTAATAGTCTTGAAACCAGTGAAAGTTTGAAGGCATTGGTTTCCATGTCAAATTTTGATTATTAAAGTACTTCAATAATAAAATACAAACTACTCACATATACATACAAATGAATAGTAATTGCTATAAGAATTTTGCAATGGAGAGTCTAGATTTCTATATTAATAAATGGGTTGAAATTTATGCTAAATTGATAGGATATAATCTAAAACTATAAGATATTTGGTATTGATATGTACCTAATATCTACAATTTTAAGCACCCAATAGGATAAGTAGAATTCCTCATCCAAACCCATAAATGTTTAAGGCTATAAAGAAAATAAATTCCTTGACTTCCTATGGTAGAAAAAACATCTTACAGAAAGCTGCCTTTAAATATGAGTAAAAGCTCAAAGTTCAACTGTTTGGGAGTCTGAAGATTATATGCTCTAAAAAGTTCACAAATAATAAAAGGACTAAAGCTTCACGTTATCTGGAAGAGTGCAGAACAAGCTGACCTTATTGCTTTCAGTTTAGTAGTCATTTTGTTTAGTTCCTCCAAGCAATTCAGTCTCGTTTTTAGAAAAATCAGAAAGAATGACATATCTAAGATCCCAAACTGGAGCGGAGCCCTCGATCCAATATCTCCTCAAATTGAACAATTTTGATGTGTATGATTTTGAAAAATGATTTAGCTGGAAGAACCATGAAGTTATATTCTTTCCATAAAGCAAACTTTTGAAATGGTGACATTGGGGTATTAACAAAAAAGGTCTGGAATTCTGATAGCATGAAGTAATCAAGTTCAAGAATAATACGGTTCTGTTCTATAGAGGTGTAGAAAATTACATGTTTGTCTCCACCTACACTTATGCTCTTTGCTGTTAAATCTAAATCTCCAAACCAAATAGTGCTCTTACAAAGAGTGATGCATTATAATTTCTGTCTCTTTTTATTTTCATGCAAACTATTATCATATCCATATATAGAAGAAAAACTTAAAGCCGAGTGGAGAAGATAGCAAACATTATTATTCACACATCATGAACTATTGTTCTTTTTATTATAAAATGTATTTCAAAGGAAAATTGATTTTCTTTGGAAAGATGTTTACTGTTATATTTCACTTAAACTACACAGAATAGTGAATAATGGACAATTCACTGAGAACTATTCCAAGGAGTTTAAATGATTCGTTTCCCTGTCGTGCTACTCTCTAATTCAATCTTGATTTATTTTTCCTATTTTTGACATTACTCATAACCACAAACAGGATGGCCTTATCCCATACTGTTGAATGATCATGTGATTCTTGATAACAGTGACATACGTTATATTTAGTGCAGAAAGGAGGATTTCAGATACACTTCCATCTCAGTAAAAACAGGGAAAATATGCATATAAATGTCTTGTGAAGAAAAATGTATCTTTGCCCTGTTTTCATTATAACAAAATCAAGCAGGGTCAACTAGTGAATTTTGATCCGGATATCTAAAGAAAATATATATTTCCATAAAAAGGTAATATTATTCATCTAGAATTTCTATCTGAAGTTAAGCTGATTATTTTTCGAAATAGAAAATGTTTCTTCCACCTCCTTAATTAATCATTGGGGCTTAAAGTATTTATTACTAAAACTCCATTTGAGTTTGAAGGAAGATTGGTGGTTTAGTATATTCATAGTTATATTACAAACTGAAACCTTGTCACAACTACTATATTTCATTTACGTTTAGAGATATGAAGAAATCATTTTGTTGAAAAGAAACTTTAAATTCTAATACAAACATACCCCAGATAATCATTTGCTGTCTATGCTATAATTACTTATTGATTATCCTCTATGTATTTATCACTTTTTAAAATTATGTAGATTATGCAAACTAAAAATAAGAGGTGGGAAGGACAAGAATGGCTTTAGCAAGAAAATATTCATAATGAAATTGTGTATAATGATATAATCTTTGTTCTTCAGACTCCTTTCATTATAGCTTAGTTATGCCTCTAGCTCTTCCAAACTATATGAACTTGTACATTTAGCATTTCTACTATTTATATTATTTTCCACAGTTTTACTTTGTAGAATTGTCAAATCATACTGCAGACTTCCTGATGGTGGCATTTTACCAATTTTCTGTAACACGGCTACACTTAACACAGCACTGAGCACCAGCACATGTGTTCTGTAAGTTTCTGTTTGTTACATTCCAAATGACATGTATCACCCAAACTCACTATCAATACCGTGAATTGAAAACAATTCTATTTCTGCTAGGGACTGCAGAGTCCGAAGTTCCTTCGTTCTGGCTCATTTTAACAGATGTTACTGGGATGCTTTCATCCAGAGGAAGTCTTTACCAGCCTTTGACAGCATCTCAGTTAAGTTATATGGGGCTCAAAGAATAAACAGAACTGGGACATTTAGCAAGCACACACACACACACACACAAATGTTAGAATTCTTCCAATCTCTGATGAAAAAAACATAAATAAAAAATTAAGACCCCCAGTAAAAATACATTGTGTTATTTATAAGGGTTGCAGTCATAGTTACCTGAAACTTTCTGATTAAGAAGTAGACAACCCTGCATTCTGATTGGAAGGAGTGGGAAAGCTTAAAGTCAAATGCGCATAACACATAACTTAAGATAGGCAGTTTATTAATTACTATATCAGTTGTCCCTATCAAAGATAGTGTGATCAAACCAAGCCTACTTTGTCCTACCTGGAATTATATCTGCAGAAACACCATTTTGGTAAGAAAAGGGCATGCACCCTCTTTTCTGGGTTTTAAAGATATGTATTATCAGTTGTTAGCTACTAGTAAGCCAATTCTACCTCATAAGCACCCTATATCCAACAGAATTAAATACCAACTGGTCCTGCAGCCTCCTCACACTTATTCTCATGTTTGAGGCCATTGTTGCAGTTGCCGTGTCAACCTGTGTAGTATTAAATTAACACGGCAAGGAGCTGGGGGGCCAGCCCCACCACTAATCGCGGGTTCAGTAATGCACAATTGTACAGTTGAGATATATAAGTGTTATATTAAAGTCATCGAGAGCATGAGACATATTACAATAATGCAGTCAGACACATTACATGGTAGGATTGCTCACCTCAGCCCAGCTTGGTGGTCCCCGTGGAGAGAGGGGGAAGGGAAGGAGGGCAAGGGAACAAGGGAGAGGGGGAAGAGAGAGGTCAGAGAGACAGAGAGTCAGAGAGAGTCAGAGAGCTCTCTATTGCTGACCCATGCCTATATACCTTTTGGGGGCATGCCAGCCCACTAATTACAGGTAAAGACATATGTCACAGGAAGGGGTTACACTATAGATTACACAGTAATGAGTGGGGGGGGGTGAGGGGGTGGTCTAGGGACATACACGCTATAGGAAGAGGAATGACAGCTGGTTTGTCCTGTTCCTGGCCCAACTGATAGAGACCATTATCAGTAGGATGCGAACTCCGCCCACAGGAGCCTGTCCATTGTCTCCAGCAGCAGGGAGCAGGCCCAGTGCAGTCTGGGAACTGATCGCCCTCAGGTGGGGAATGCCTGTGCATCTGACCTCCCCCCACAAACCTGTTTTGTTGAGGGTCTTCTTTTTGGGGGCTACCCTCTGCTTTACTCAGCATGATGTCCGATTGCAGGGACTTGTGTCTTCTCATTACATCTCCAAAGTATATGAGACAAAGTCTTGCCATCCTTGCTCCTAAGGTGCATTCTGGCTGTACTTCTTGCAAGACAGATTCGTTTGCTCTCTTCAAAGTCCATAATACTTTCACTGTTCTCTATCAGAACCATAATTCACATCCATAGATTCTTCTTCAGTCTTCCTGAATCGATGTCTAACTTGCACACGGGTATGAGGAGGTCCAGAAGATCATAACTTGAGTCAGACTCACCTTAATTTTCAAAATCTATTTCTGATTTTCAACACTTTAAAGAAGTCATGTGCAGCAGATTGAACGAGTTCTTCTGAAGCAGGGGTAGCATTTGATCCACAAGTAACGGTATTGAAAGAAAAACTCTAGACCAAAGAATGCGTTAGCCAAAAACAAGAATTCAAGAATTGATTGAATACCAATTGATATGTTTCAACAAACTAATGAGCCACGAAGCACTTAATTGTCTAAGCCAAGGCATTGAAAACAGCGACCAGACCAACTGGCTGGAAGAGATGGTTTTGTAACCATTCCAAAGAAAGAGGACTTAATAGAAAGTGAAAATTTATTTTCAGTGCAGTTAAACATTTACTGAACCTTATATATTGATTTAGGAAAATCTAAGAATATCAAATTTTGTAAGAAATTCATTTTATTTTCTTCATTTTGCTTGAGAGAAAACATAACATATATATCTTAAAGAAGAATTTCTTTAATTCTTATTTTTCTTATGTTGCCAAAAGTTATGTGAATATTATGCTTTACTATTTATTATCAAGTACAGATAATATTTAAAAAATCCTCATTGTTAAAATGAACAAGAAAACCATTTCCCAATTCAAAAGTTCACATATCTCTTTATTTAATATTACATTGATTGCACCAATTAGTAAATTTATTGCTTTTGTTTGGTGTTGTAGAGTTGGATCCAACTCATAGTGAATTCTGACCCAGTTGTCATGGAACAAACCACTGCCTGGTCCTTCACCTCCTTTACAATTATTGCCACAGTTGAGCCCCTGTTACAATCCCTGAGTCAATTCATTTCATTGAAGTTCTTCTCTTTTTTTCTGATGCTCAATATTACCAAGCATGATGTTCTTCTCCAGGTGCTAGTATTGATAGACAACTGTTCAAAATCTGACCAAATGACTTAAGATTCCATTGAAAGATAAAAAATGTTATTTTCTTAGGGATATTGAAACAATATTTCATCCTGGTTGTAATGTGGTCCACTATCTGAAATTGCATTCCTAAATTTCAGCTAAAAATCAGTAGCTAATCAATGTCTGTAGTGATTTAGATGTCCTTCAGCAAACAGATTAGCTTCTCAAACAGTACTACTCTGATTAAGTTACAGAGAAAATAGTGGGTCTTAACATGGAATCACTTGGCTGTGTTTAGTCACTCTTTTCAAGTTGCTGCCACATTTGAGATTTTAAAGTTTATTGATGACTTCTTCCATAAGGAAAACAATTTTTATTCTTGTATGTCTGCCCGTGTCATCCTTCCTCTCATCAGTGTCCTCATTTTCCTCTAAGATATCTCACAAATCTCTCTTGGAAGAAGAACAGCAAGTGTTTCTTTGAAACACGCATGGGGAGACATTATATTACTTTGGAAATGTTGTCCATGGACAAAAAAATCATACTCAGGAAAGCAGAGAATCAGGGAAGAAGAATACCCGCAGTAAGGTGGATTGCCATACCGTGTCCTAACACAATCAAGGTTGTGTCATCTACATGTAACAGGTTGTTAATAAGTTTCCTCCAACCCTGGTGCCATATTTTTCTTCATATAATCCAGCTTCTCTGCAGCTTTGCTTAGCATAAAGTTTGAACATTATGGTGAGAAGATACAACCCTGATACACAACTTTCCTGATTTTAAGGCATGCATTATTCTCTTGATCTGTTTGTTAAATTGTCTCTCAAGCCATGTACAGGTTCTGCATAAGCACAATGGATTGTTCTGGAATTTCTCTTCTGCTCAAGGCTATCCATAGTTTGTTATGATCCACAGAGTCAAATGCCTTGGCACAGTCGATGAAAAACAAGAAAACATCCTTCTGCTATTCTTTACTTCAATCCAAGATCCATCTGACATCAGGAATGATATGCCTTATTCCACTTCCTCTTCTGAATCAGGCTCCAACCCCTGGCAACTACCTGTCAATGTACTGCTGCAACTGCTGTTGAATTATCTTTAGCAAAATTATACTTTCATGTTGTACGAATGATACTGTTATATAAGTTCTGCATTCTGTTGCTCACCTTTCTTTGGAATGGGTACAAATATGAATATATCTTCCAGTCAGTTGGCAGATAGACTGAGATACACATTCTCAGTGTCTGGCCAGTAGTATTGGTTCATAGATGGCATATTAGTTCATCAAATTAGGGAAGATCTAAGAGTTTTGTTGAATATTTTGTGATCGAGGTAGTTTACCATTTCTTTAGAGTTTGAAAGAGGAACAATCTGGTCAGGTACACAGAGACGTATTTTAAGCCAATGAAGGGAATTCTACACAGCAAAAAAATCAAAACACACAAAAAGATAATGGAGTGGAGAAAAGAAAAAGGTATTTCTTGCTTTGAGAACTGCTTTTTGGTCCTGCCTCAGGTGTCACCATAAACCATCATGATTCAGGAAATATGTTTGAATTAGTTTTATTGTCACTGGTCCTGAATGTATTCAGACATAAATATTAACATTTTATTTTTGTGTGTGGATAAAACGCATTATTTTATTTTAACTGGATTGTTACATATCCTTTGGCAACTGAATGGACTCCCTAACCCTAGGGCTATCGAGCGAAAACTTGCAATTATTGTTAGCTGTCTTGATGGCCAGTATAAATCCTTTTTACCCATCACGAGCTTTCCCCAGTTGACATCTCCCCAAACATCTCTACTAGTTAATAAGTTTTCCATGGAAATATTACTATTGGCTTGAATAAGTGTAAAATTGTATTCTACTGTTGTAAACATAGTCCCGATAATTTTATATCTGTGCTAAATCTCAGCATTTTCATTATGTGAACATACTGAATGAGTCCACAGGAGAGAGATTTAGGTTAAATATTACCTTGTCTCAAGCTAACATCACATATTCCAATGCATTTTTGCTAATATTTTCCAGAACATGGCGCCAAGGAACAGAACTTTCATCATTATAATCATATCTTCTATGTAATGTCTTATTCTGCTTTTTAAATGTATAAATGCTTTGTCTTTAGCAACTTTAGTCATTTTGATGGTTCAAGGGAAATTATTTTATATGATAACTACATGTACAGAATTCCAGACATGTTACTGTTTTCAGGTAGAAAAATAATTTGAGATACAATCATTTAAATAGACAAAAGAAATATTAAGTGGTTCAAAATTGGAAAATGGGTGTTGCAAGATTTTATTTCTTTAGCTTTATTTATTCAATGTGAAAACCAAACAAATAATCCAAGAAATTTAACTATATAAAGAAAAATGTGGCCTGAAGATGGAAAGAAAAAGTAAGAAAAGCCTGCCCTATGCAGATGACACAACTTTGCTTTCTGAGAGTGGAGAGGACTTGAAATCCTTACTGATGAAGGTCAAAGACTATAGCCTACTGTATGGGTTACTTGTACACCTGATGTGAAGAAATGAAAATCCTCACATCTTGACCAAACAAAAGCATCTTGATAAATGAAGATAAAATTGAAGCTGTCAAGGATTTTATCCTACTTGCAAGAGAATGGATTGAACTGACCCTATTTATGAATTCAACAGTAAAGAAATCAAGTGACATATTACATTAGGCAAATCTGTACCAAAATATCTCTTTAATGTGTTAAACAGCAAAGATGTACTTTGAGGACTAAGGTGCCCATCACCATTGTCTGGTCCATTTTGTGAAACCTGGACAATGAAAAATGAAGGCTAGGGAAAAATTGATGTAGCCTGATTGTGGTGTTGGCAAACAATATTGACTATTCCATGGACTGCTGGGAAATCATTGAAGACAAATCAGTCCTAGAAGCAATGTAAATAGAATGTTCTTTAGATGTAGGGCTGGTGAGACTTCAGCTTGATTTCTTTGGGCATTTCTTCACGAAAGACCAACTACTAAAAGAGGACATCTTATTTGATAAAGTAGAAGGTCAATAAAAATGGGGGAAGTATCAATGTGATGGATTGACATAATAGCAGAAACAATATCCTCAAACATACTCATGATCACAAAGGAAACACAGAACCAGGCAGTGTTTCCTTCTGTTGTGCATAAGGTTTCTATGAGTTGGAACTGACTTGGCAGAAACTAATAACAACAGTTTTTACTTTTATATTGGCAAATATAATTTAATTATCTTAATTATACTTTATATGTTTACTGTCAGTAGTTGAACCATTAGCCATTTCATGGGAGAAAGACAAGGCTCTCCACTCATGAAGATTTACAGCCTGGGAAATCCTCAGGGGCGCTTCTGCTCCATCCTCTTGGGTCGTCGCGATGAGTCAGAATTAACTTGATACCAGTGAGAGAGGCAAATGCAGCAATGTTTGTACGAAGATAGCAGTGGAAGGGAAGGTTCCGGCAGTTATGTGTGTTAGTCAAACTCTTATGATTCTCACTGCTGGTGGTTGGACACTAAAGAAAGCAGAATAATAATAGCACAAGGGACCTGGATAGAATTTATCATCAGGAATGCATCATTTAACTAATTACAAAGAGAATAATGAGGTTGGCAATATGGAAGTGATTTTGAAGTGGAACATTATAATTTTAACCTGTAACTATTTTTACTATATTCCTTTAAAACACTACATTTAGTTTAGACCTGTTTTTTTCAATAACTTTATTTCTTTAATTACTTATCTTCTATGAACGCCAGGATATTGAAAACTATGCTGATGTACTCTGTGCTTGAGAAATTTAAATATCTTGATTTCATGGTTTGAATTCATTTTCCCATGTGGTAGGTTGCTGTTAGGTGCCATGCAGTCGTTTCTGACTCCTGCCGACCTAGTGCACAACAGAACACAACCCGGCATGATCCTGCTCCATCCTTACTGCTCTTCCTGTGCCTGAGCCCAGTGTTGGAGCAGCAGTGTGAATCCATCTCCCTGCAGGCCCTGCTCCTGCTCACATAGATATCCCCTTTACATGGTAGAGAGCCCCCGGTGTTAGGCAGCTCACTAAAACATTTTGGTTGAAACACACTCCACTGGGGAGAGAGGTGACAGTTTATGTCTTAGAAATCCTATGAGGAAGTTCTAGTTTGCCTTATAGTAGATGTTCTCAAGCTGTGGGTCGTGACCCCTTTGGGATTCGAATGACCCTTTCACAGGGGTCGCCTAAGACCATCAAAAAAACACATATTTGCGATAGTTTTAGGAACTGAGACACTGCTCCTTTATCTGTCTCCAGGCAGGTCCACCCACATGCATGATTATATGTTGTTTTTGTGATGAATCACTATGCTTTTATTATGTTCAATTTGTAACAATGGAAATACATCCTGTATATCAGATATTTACACTATGATTCATAACAGCAACAAAATTACAGTAATGAAGTAGCAACGAAAATAATTTTATGATTGGGGGTCACCACAACATAAAGGGACACGGCATGAGGAAGGTTGAGAACCACTGCCTTCCAGGGTCTCTCTGAGTTGGAATTGACTGGATGACAATAAGTTTGGCTGGTTTTCTTATTGTTTGAGAATAGTGCTTTGTTAGGGTGAATCCTCAACGTAATTAAGTCTAAGCTATAAAAAGAGCAGGCTCGGCCCAGAGACACACAGAAGAGTAAGATAAACTCCAAAGGACACCAAGAGATGCTAAGAAGCCTTATAACAGGAATTGGCATGGATGAGATCCTGGATTTTAATCTTACTCTTCAAATTTTGAGAAAATTAATTTCTGTTCTATAGATCTACCCACTTTGGGGATTTTTGTTACCGCAGAACTAGCAAATAAAGACAATTGGCAAACAGAGCTTATTATTTGCAAAGTTATTAGAGACCAATTCCCTATATATAAGGACCATAGGAACTTAAGAAATTATATTATTATGAATTTGTGTCATTTTTAAGTCTTCCTGGGGGGATAGTATTTTCACAGTGAAAAAATGGAGAGATGTACGAAATGATCAGATCATTCTCAAAGGAGAAACATCTTCCAGATATTCTGAAGCATTATCAATATAATTAATTCCTTAGACATTTCATTTATGTATAACAAACATTATAGACAAATATACAGTTTATTTATTCTTCACTAGCAAACTGTTACTACTGACTAAGATTAGGCAGATTTCAAGGAAAATTCACTTGCCTTAACGATTGTATAATTAATATCTCTTATTATTATTATTTATTATTTGTCCATTAACTTGCTGATTAATTCAAGTTGTAAGATAAAAAAAATATACTACCAACAAAATAGGTACAAACCACAAAAATTATTCACTAAGCTTTTAATATCTATAATCACTGTTTGGAGAATTCAGAATTGATAACTTTTTAAGGCAAAATTTACAGAAAATTCAAAAAGGGATATAAAGAACTTTCAGTCAATTTCCTCAAGATTGCAATTCTTTTATTCAGCAAATATATATTTTTAATAGTTTTATTAGGGGCTCCTACGACTCTTATCACAATCCATACATACATCAATTGTGTAAAGCACATTTGTACATTCATTGCCTTCATCATTCTCAAAACATTTGCTCTCCACTTAAACCCCTGGCACAAGGTCCTCATTTTTCCCCTCCCTCCCTACCCCTCTCTCCCTCATGAACCCTTGATAATTTTAAAATTATTATTTTGTCATATCTTGCCCTGTCCGACGTCTCCCTTCACCCACTTATCTGTTGTCCGTCCCCAGCAAATATATTCTAATGGCTTACTCTAGGCTTGATACTTAAGCAAGGAAAGAGCAACCTACTCCACCTATCAAGGTAAGAACGGATTGTTCACTCAGCTGTCCAATGATATTAACTTGAAGTGTTCTTTACTCTGGCATGTGCTGAGAGAGTTCAAAGACTGCTGTCCTGAACCTCCCTGCACTTGTGCTTGAGTTATCTGTTTTCTCTTCCGTGTCATTGATTTTGAATATCAGGTTGTTTTGGAATCATCCAAAATAAGTATGAACCGGAGTGAAGACATTCAAGAGGATTATCTAAAGTGGAACTGGACTGGCTCCTCTCCCTTTGCTCGTGCACAGTGAACAGCAGCTCCTAATTTGATAGCTGGCTTGCTGGCTTCATTGTATCAGAGAATGTTTGGGCAGTGGGAAATGCAAATAAGTGATATTCCTGGATACAGAGTACATAATAATTTGGATGATTAGACTTTATTGAGGAAGTTGTAATTATGCTGGAAACCAAACAAACCAACACATAAAAACAAAAACTGATTCACCTATTCAAAACACCACAGGGGCATTTTGGACAGAAAGAGATCAGTGAACCAGTAAACACAAGCACCTTGGGGTTTAAGCAGCAACATATTTCCTAAAGTTCAGTGGGAGTGTGACAAACGGAAGGAAGTGAAGGAGTGGACAGGGTGGGAATGAGTGCGAGAAAGACACAAAATCAGATTGTCCAGTAAAAGAAATACAGAATTAAACAAATCTCGACCATCATTCTCTTTCCTAATTGTTTGGCAACTGGGAAAGTTGGAGGAGGATGTAGCCCTCCTTAATTGTTTGGCGACTGCAAAAGCTGCTCCAGATCAGTAAAACTGTCAAGGTGCTCCCACCACCGCGCCAATCATCGTTTTAGGAACTTGTGCCTAAATCCCGAAAAATGCCACAATCTTAGGATGTTAGGGGTTAATATTAATTTTCTCTGGAACAGGCAATACAATCTTTGCCACTGGGAAAGATAGTCGCTACCTTTCTGGTATAATTTTTCCATGTGCGAGGCATAGCCCTTTATCTTTGACCAGCTCTGCATGAACCACACAGGGAGGAGTTGAAAACCAAGGGGACAGCGAGCCAAGGAAATAAAAACTCTGGATTAGGTCATCTGGGAGCCCAGCCTTACAGTAGTTAAAGATTATTTTAAATGTATTTTTAAGATTAATTTTTCCATTATTTTCAGTTGGAAAGAACTTAAGTGAGATAAATGTCTATGTAAGAAATCCTGCTTATTTTCCCTGGAACAAAGGCTGAAAAAAAACCAAATGATAGCTTGGTTGTTTTGGTTTTAGGTGTTGTCAGTTGGAATCCAATTCATAGCAACCATGTATAATAGAATAAAATAGTTTATACTATATTGAATATAGAATTCCTAATTTAATTAAACTAAATATTTTAAATAAATTGGGAATACATATGTATACATGAACGCACATATAGATACACATACACACATATACATATGCATACACATACATATATACACACACACAGAGACAGAGTGAGAAGTGTTATCAATGGTCCTGAGATAGTTGTAGTTGTTCTGTGTAGCAAGAGCCTAATGGATATCAGATTTCAAATATTTTAAGGTAGAACAATCAACTATAATGATTAATTATAAAACCCTTATTATGTTTTAGATGATATTTAAAAGATCCAGTAATGCTATATACCTGGATTCAATTTTAAACATATCTCCACATTCTCCACACATCACTGCCTCAAGTATGAAAAAACCAAAACCAACCGAACAAGTAAAATCTCATCCCACCGTTTTCTAATGCATTATGGGAAAATAGAATGCTGGAGGGTAAACTTCTTGATTGAATTTTCTTTTCCCACTTAATTCAATTTTACTGAACTAAATTGACTGACTATGCAAAAAATGGGAAAAGCTATGACATAGAAATTGGGTAAAATAAAATAATCCCAAGCTACTTATACAGATTTATATGAAGAAGAAATGTGCATAATTATGGTACTTGGATAACAAAGTCTATATTTCTTGGATAGTCTTAACTGGGCTCTTATCCAAAGGCTTTCATTGTCCTAATTAGTTGTCAACTTACTCAAGACTCTTGTTAATTATTTGTGCTGTTCTTCCTCTCTTTCTTGAGGACAATAGTACATTCAATTTTGTGCTAAAATAAAAAAATTAAAATAGAGGAGTTTTTCAAAGATTTAAATTTTGTGATAT
>NW_022111369.1:83898522-83900612 GCF_000313985.2 Echinops telfairi
GCCGTGGGACTTATTTGTGTGTTGCATTAGACGAGTCATTCGAAAAGTGAAAAAAAGAAAAGAAAAGTGAAAGATATTATTACTGCATAATGTGTATGCAAATTAAAATGGTGATCTAGCATGGTAAATATTCTTGTTCTTATGTGTCATAGAGTTAATTCTCATTCACAGGAAATATATATATATATATATATATATATATATAGACAGAGTACTGGCGTTTCATAGTTTTCTTGGCTATAACCTTTTTGTTTTAGATATCTCATGTTATTTTAATCATCGTTGTTAACTTGGCTGTCATCTTTATGGCAGTAGACTACCTAGTCTTTTCTCTAATAGAATAGTTCAAAACAAACAAAAACAGCAACACTCACTGCCATTGAATCAATTCCAACTCATAATGACCCTATGGAATAGAGTAGAACTGTTCTAATGAGTTTGCTAGACAGAAAATATTTACCTGAGTAGAAAGTTTTCTCCTTCTCCCATGCAGTGGCTGTGCTTTTGTACTACTAACTTTGCAATAAGCAGCCTGCAGTTAACTCATTACAACACCAGGGCTCCTATAGAATTGCTGCTAAGTGTGTTAGTCTAGGTAGACTAGAGAAACAAACTCATGGAGACACTCATATGTATATAAGGGAGAGGTTTATATACAAGAGCTATTGAACATTGAGAAAACATCCCAACCCAGTCCAATCCAAGGCCATAAGACTGGTATTAACCCATTTGTCTGTTACCAATCTATAAAGTCCTCTTCAGACTCACAAAACACATGAAATGAAGCCAAATTTAGGACGATCACAAGCCAGTGGGTAGAAAGTCTTTAGATCCAGTGGTGCTGTAAACATCTCAGCGCTGGCATGGGTCTCTCTGTGGCTTCTCCGGCTTCAGAGGTCAGGTAGCATCCATGTGGCTGTACAGCTCAGGGCACTAGGGTAGTTCCATGTGTCTTGTCAGCTGCAATGTCTCCCAGGAAAATCAGCCTTATCAATAGAGAGTCTCCAAGGGACTGAACTGAGAGAAGTCTTCCGCCTCCAAGGAGGAAGTACCAGATATCCCAGAATTCTCAGGAGAAGGCCATGCCCACACAGAGGCCTCATTGGCTATAATCTGATTGACAAGCTAGACACCAGCACTACACTCTCTATCTTCAAATTCACAAAACAATTGTATATCTACCGCAGTAGGTTTCAAATTGTTAGAATCTTCACCTATAAATGGAGCGTTTTAACCATTTGACACCACAGTTCCTTATGATGAGTATCAGGAGTTGGGTATAAGCTGTTTTTAGGTGCCATTGAGCCAGTTCCAACCCATAGTAACCCTATGCACAACAGAGTGAGACACTGTCCCATCTGTGCCATTCTCACAATTGCTGTTATTCTCTCTCTTTAAAAAAAAGATCATTTTATTGGGGGCTCCTACAGCTCTTATAACAAGCCATACATCAATTATATCAAGCATATTTGTACACATGTTGCCATCATTATTTCATAAACATTTACTTTCTATTGAGCTCTTAATATCAGTGACTTTTTTCCTTTCCTCTCCTTCCCTCACATTTGTGACCCCTTGATAAATTATAAATGATTATCATTTCTATATCTTACACCTTCCACTGCCTCTCTTCACCCATGGTTTCTATTGTTCATCCCCTTGAGAGTGGGGAGGGTGGGGGGTGGTTATGTGTCTATCATGGTGATAGGTTCCCTCTTCCACCCCTCTACTACCCACCTTCCCCCTACCCTCCTGGTACCACTACTCCCATTCTTGTTCCTGATTTCTTTTGTTGTGAGCTCTTATCTCTTATCTGTTCCTGTGCACATGCTCTGATCTAGCCCATAGTGAAAGGTAAAACTGAGGTCATGATAGTGGGAGCATCAAGGAACCAGAGGAATATTGTGTGTTTCTTCGGTGCTATACGGAACCCTGGTTGAATCATCCCTTCCTTGTTACCAATCTGTGAAGGGATGTCTGATTGCCTACAGAAGGGTTTTGGGTATCTGTTCTAACACCCCTCATTCCCAACAATATTGTTTATTTTTGTTTGTTTGTTTTGGGTCTTCTGATGCCTGTTAACCGATCCT
>NW_022111369.1:83902610-83905170 GCF_000313985.2 Echinops telfairi
TCTCATTGCATTGATACGGTATCTTTTCATCAGAAAATTAAACAATACAAGGAAATTCAGATTTTTAAGAGTTTCATTTGCTTTTTCTGTTTCATAGGAAAACTCAATGTATTGAAGGAAAAAATGTATTTTATGTAGGGATTTTAGAGTTAAACATATTATATTATCTTCCATGTTTTAGAATGACAATGTCAGCCACATTATTGTTTCATTTCATGCTTGGTTTATTTATAAAATCCTTTATAAAATGTACTGATGTCTTTTCCTCACATTTTCCATCAGTAACATTTGACTTCTGTCTGTAGTTTTCTGGGCATTTCTAATGGGTTTTGAAATGATATGAGCGTGGGCTGCTTGTTTACGCTCATTTAAAATAAATAAAAAAGCCCAAAGAAACAAAATCCGCTTATCATGAAAATGTCAACAAGAAACAACAGGGAAAATATAACATCCATTACTGACTGAATCAGGCAGAGGAAAACAAGAGATAACCAGGGAAATTTAATTGATTGAAAACAGACTATTGGAGCAAGTTTTACAATGTGCTCCTTAGGGGTTGTCCAGTCTGATTTTAGAGGACAAACTAACTAGTACTTTAATTTCACAAGGGAAATATTTATTTGATTGCTTTTTATAATTTTAAAGAGTATTATTTTTACCTTGATACAGATTTCAATCTATAGACCAATATATTTCAGTCCTTTCCTGGAAGGTAGCTCAATTCGTTGTACTGAACATACATTTCTTCCTCAAATTCCAAGTGAAGCCTCTGTTTTTCTTTAACCTGGTGGCTTACTAAAACATTGGTTCAAGATTGGGATTCCCTTTCCTTTTCCACAAAGAGACCGTTTCTTTTGTGTTACTACTGTCCTCACACATATTTTGGCACATCCTTGTAATATATTGTACTTGAAGCTCATAGAGCATATAGCAAAGTTTCAATATACATGTAACCAAGTTAGGTCAGTGCAGTGTGCTGTATTAGTGGTTCTCTTTGGCTCTCTCCTTGAATTATCTTGCCTGGCTCTGACCTACTGTGCTTAATGATTTAGTTCCCAAAGAGAAAGTTTGGGACAACCAGGGTCCAACCGTGGGCTAGTCTGGCATTATGAAAACTTGGAAAACAAAATTGTTTTATATGTAATCATTTTTTTTATTCTACGTCTAATCTGTTACATCCGTAACCTGATCCAGAGAAGTGCCCAATTCTTCTCTCTGGGCTGGTTTGCACACCCTGGCCATCTTGCATCATTTGATGGTCTCATGGTTCCTACTAATCACATCTCTGCCACTGTTTGTCTGCACATTGACAGTGTTTGCTGTCCTTTATCTTGAACTTCAGGATTATCAGCTCAGAGTTATAGTGCTTGAATTATATTTCAGGTCTTGTAGGAATTTTCAGTGCAGGGCACCCTGTCTAAAAAAGAAATGCTTGTCCTCTTGAATTTAGCCTGATTTTCTAGCAACTTTTCATTGTCATACTGCTACAACTATTGTTGGAGTCTCTTCATTAACATTATACTTAGATGTGATATCAATGCTTAATAATTTCCAATTTCTGTTGAGTCTCCTTTCTTTGGAATGCATGTAAATATGAATCTCTTTTACTTAGTTGACCAAATAACTGTCTTCCAGATTTCTTGGCCTACAGTTCACTAGCCTATTGAAATGTTTCAATTAGTATTCTGATAGAACTTAGAGGGAATCTCCTCCTCAATTTCAGAGCATGAGTTCTGTGAATTATCAGTCTCTTAGGTACATTGTAAACCAGGCAATCTAGCTTGGTTATTTTTTAGCCTCTTTATGGGTATACCAAAATAAGCAGTTTCTGTAAGCTGCTTACAAATCAATCCCTACTCATATGCATGCAGTGGGATGATAACTCAATAGAACTGTTCCATAGGGTATTCAAGACTGCAAGTATTTAAGGAGACATACAGACATCGTTCTCCCGGAAATCAGCTGAAGGTTTTGAACCACCAACCTTGGGGGTTGCAACCCAGTGCTTAGACCACTGTGACACCACAGTTTAGGCAGATAGAAAATCAAACCAATTCCCTTTAATGACCAATTATGATTGGGGAGAATAATTAACCCAGAATACGAAAGAACATATAAGAGGAAATCAATTGTACCTCAGTTACATTTCAACTGTGGACTTGCATATTGCTCCCTATCTAAAATGACTTTCTTTATTTAGGCGAAATATCCCAGAAGTCACTTTTTTCCTGAAGTGTATAGTCACTTAAGTTCACATTTCTTATTTTAAAAAAGTGATTTAAATGCAAAAGTGAGGGTTGAATGTACAAATCCATGTGACTCATCACTACATTCTTGTTTATGACATATTTCCCCTTCACAGCCCTATGAATCTTAACTTATGAAAGCTATAGCATAAAAGTGAATTAAAACTAAATGTCTAAGCTCTGCATGTCTCATTTTGTGGTTCAAGAAAGCAGTTAAGCTTCATTCTGAGTAAAGACCAGAAAGCATAACACTTTCAGGGAAATACACACACACACACACACACACACACACACACACACACACACACGCACAC
>NW_022111369.1:83905853-83907911 GCF_000313985.2 Echinops telfairi
TGGTCCCTCCTACAAATAAATGCCTGGCAAGCCTGCATCCAGGTCACCTGCACAGGTCTGAGGGTTCCTTCAGGGCACAGCTTATACCAGCCTGTGGGTATCTAAATAATATATTCTCTAAATCAATCATGTCAAATGAACTTTCCCATGTAGTTGTAATTTCAGGTTCTAATTCACTGGCATACTAATGAAAACTATTCTGCTCTAAATAATCTGTTTGTTTTGCTATCCTTACTATTTTTACTCATGTCATGATTGTTTAGATAGAGTATTTCTTCAGATTTCATAAATCTAGCTAAATGATGGATTCCCCCCACCCCCCTTTCATATGTGGTGAAAAACAGCTTCTTACAGCGACTCTAAAATATTCAGGTAGGTTTAAGGAGGTATAATGGATACTAAGAGTCTAAGTGCTAAACCACTTTAGCTTTACAAGTAAAATTCACATGAAAACTATTGAGAATGGTAAAACTCTGAGGGGTTAATATAGATATAGGATAGTTATTCTACTCTCTAAATAGATCAGAATTCCTGCTCTCCTACCAGAATTCTTACATCATTATAGTACTTTTTAATAGTCAGAATTTTGGAAGGCAAAAACTCCTCCCTCACCCTAAAAAGTGGGATACATTTTTAACTAGACAGTTAAATTTGATGTCACAGAATGCCCTGTCTTAACTATGGCAAGAATGCTTAAATATGTTTTTAATTTTGGTCTAGATGTTAATTTTGTTATTTTCGTTTAGATCTCAAGTATAGGTTTTTTGTTTGTTTGTTTTGTTTTTACTTAACCTATATATCTCTAAAGTTTTAATGCATCCACACTCTATTTGCATACAAGTTTGGATTCTGGATAATTTCCACCAGGCACTGAGCCTGGAATTTTTGAGTCAGATGAAATTTCATTGATCATTTGACTTCATCTTGTAATTTTAAAGCTCAAAAATATAGAGGTTAAGATAGGGTAAGATTTATGCTCAACATTACACAGTGAGTTTGCAAGAGAATCTAGATTTATACTGAGGTGTCTGGCATGCTCTTCATCCATCTTCTTTCTTCAACTCCATTACGTGGCATCCATGATTTTTTGTTAGAACTGAACAATTTGCGAGCACATAATATACTACATTTTATTATGTGTGTGGATAAAAGGCAACAGAAGAGATTTTTTTTAATTGTAGGAAACTTGTGATTTGAGGCAAGAGGAAAATGCTAAATTTTCAATAATGTCTATTTTCCTAGTTTCTTAAAATATTCATATCTTATAATAGGATTTAGAAGTAAATAACAGATAATTAATTAACTCATTTTCTATACTTTCTCACAAAATATTGAGAATATAGAAATATAGTAGAAAAATGACTCGGGGTAAAAACAAACAAATAAACAAACAAACAAAAATGCTTACTTGGTTCTTTATTATGACACCTTGGTGATGCTGTGAGTCTTTTAGCCATTGACTGCTAACACAAAGGTCAGTGTTTTAAACCCACTAAGTATTTCTCAGGTGAAATATGAGGCTGACTATTGCCATAAATATTTACAATCTTACAAACAAAAAGAACATTTCTAGCTCTATCTTGAAGTACCATACTGTTCGTGACAAGAAACGATCTGATTTTGTTGCTGTTGTTAGTTGCCGAAGAGGTGGTTTCAACTCATAGCGCTGTTATATGCCATAGAAGGAAACACTACCAGTCCGGCACCACTCTCATAGCTGTTTTTATATTTGAGTCCATTGTTGCAGCCTCTATGTCAATGCTTCTCATTAAGGGCCATGCTCTTTGTTTGGCTGCCCCTCCTGTTTACCTAGTATGGTGTCCTTCTTCAGGAATGGTTCTCTTCCGACAATGTATCCAAAATAGGTGAGACTGAGGTTCCCCATTCATTTCTCTAAGAAACTTTCTGACCATGCTTCACCCAAGATAGATTTGTTTGTTCTTTCGACAATCCATGATACTTTCAAGATTCCTCACCAGAACCATAATTCCTATGTATTCATTCTTTTTTGGTCTTACTTATTCAATTTCTATAATAATATGATAGATTATATTGATA
>NW_022111369.1:83909069-83910909 GCF_000313985.2 Echinops telfairi
TTGTCTATACACACAATCATTGTGGAAAGTGACATAGAGGGACCCAAATGGCTGGGAGTGAAGCATCATATGATCCAACAATACTTCGGGTGGGCAGACACTCCAAAGAGGTAAGAGACAGAACAAGAACAGATGTTTGTTTTCCCATGTTCATTGCAGCACAGTTCACAAGAGTAAGAAGTTGGAAACAGCCCAAATGCCCATCAGTGGAAGAATGGATAAATATACTATGATACATAATCATAAAGGATTCCCAAATCAGGAAAACAAACTCACTGCCATTGAGTCAACGACAATTGCCGTCTAGTCTATATTCAATTGCCATCTAGTCAATGCTGAATCTTAGAGATTCCTCGTGATTTCCCATGACTTTAACTGATTAAAGGAGTAGAAAGCCCAATCTTTCTCCAAATGAGCTGCTGCTATTTTCAAACTGCTGATCATGTAGATCACATCCCAACCACTACACCACCAGGGCTCATATGAAGCCATAAAATGAGTGAAGAAATGATGAAACACCCTATGACATGGATACACCTGGAAACCATTATGTCGAGTGAAGTTAGTCAAGCTCTAAAGGACAAATATTGTCTGAGACCACTATAATAAGCAGAAACATAGAGACAATGGTAGGCATCTGCACTCAGGTCATGTAATCTAATCCAGTCCCAAGCAAAGAGGTAGAGAGCCTGCCTTGTGCCCATGGACCATATGTCATCCCTTTATATGACATCTTAAAAGCCACTTCAACAGAGGACACCTCACCTCAGCTGAGATCAGTTTTCCCAGATGGAGAGAGAGGAAGACCATTCAGTTGCTGCCATTCAACCTTGGGCTAAGATCAACCACAAACAACAGACACTCCTCTAAGAGTGACAAGTGAGTTTTACTGGGAATTCCAATCCAGATTTTGGGAGGAGAGCATGTATGTCTCCAAGAAGGCAATCCACATCTGTTGGTGGGTAAACTGGGTGGAGCCACCTCCTTGGAGGACAAATGTTTAGCAGTGCTTATGTTACATAGACCCAAGGGGCAGATAGACCTGGTAGAAGAGCCCTTGTGTGCTAGTGGGCACGAGTGGGCTGCTATGGGTGAGGGCAGTAGTTCCAAACCACCAGCTGCTCCATGATAGAAAGACTGGCTTTCTACTCCTATAAAGAGCTTCAATCTCAGAAACTCACAGGGGGCCATTCTACCCTTTCTTGCACGCTGACTTGATGACAGTGAGATTTTAAAAATATGTTTGTAATTGGGCACTTTTCCCCAAAAACCATTTTATTGGGAGTTAATACAGATATCATATCATTCCATAGTTAAATCGTGTCAAGCAACATTGTACAATTGCTACCACAATACGTTTCAAAACATTCTTTTCCTTCCTGAACTCCTTGTCATCAGCTTCCTTTTACCACCCCCCCTCCCCCACCACAACTATACCCCCAGAAACCCTTATTCTACTTGGCAACCCTACAGAGTCATCAATCCTGGGTGTCATATACTGAAAAACCGAAAAAAATATTCAAGAGGGTGACCCCCCAATGACAACACATCTGATAGAAACCTCAATATGAACAAACAGAAAAACATACAGAAAATGTTGAAAACCAGATCAGGTCTAGAATGCATCAGAGAGGGGATCAACTGTTAAGGTCTTAGCCATTCAAATCAGGTTTATCATTTTGATTTTCTATAGTCATCCCTACAATGCACTCTATTTGCTAACCACTTTCCTCCCATCCCTGTATTCTGGATAGAGGGGCATCACTGGAGGCGTATGTATGTAAAGACTTTTCTATGTAGATCCCACCAATGTATCTTGGTCTCTCACTGTCATTCACAG
>NW_022111369.1:83912318-83913904 GCF_000313985.2 Echinops telfairi
TTTCTTTTGTCATTGTTATTTATTTTATTTGGCTTGCATTTTGTGTGATTTCATGTACATGAAATCAAGGACATGGAAATCTATAGACTCAGTAATTGGATCAAAATAATTACCTAGGGGCATGGCAAGGGTGATTGGGGAAGTGAGGAGTTAACAACAAAGGATATGAAAATAAAATCTTCTGAAATTGATTATAGAGACGATTTTACAACACTTCTGAGTATGACTGAACTATTAAACTGCACAATATTTGAATAAAACTGTTTTAAACAAACACATGAACGAGAACAATCCACGACTCAAGGAATTGATGGGATATCAATTGAAATGTTTTAATAAACTGAGCAAGCATTGAAACGGCTCACAAATCTATTGCAAGAACTTTGGGAAACAGTTTCTTGGCTGGTGACTTGAAAAGATCTATATTTGTACAGAGAAAGATCTATATTTCACAAAGAAATAGCCCAAAAGAATGTGGAATTTACCTGACCATATAATTAGTATCACATGCAAGCAAAATTTATTGACCACATTTTGAAAGGAACTACAGTAACACATAGATAGGAAAATAGCAGAAATTCCAGCTAGATTTAGAAGAGGAAGTGGCATGAGGAATATTTTTTTTCCTAATTGTCAGATGGATCTTGGCTGAAATCAGAGAATATAAAAAACAGGTCAATTGTTATTTATTGACTTTACAAAGGTATTGATATTGCCGGTCATTGCAAATTACGGATAACATTGCGAGGAATTGGATATTGGAATCCAGAACACTTCATTGTGCTTTTATGGGAACTACACATGGATCTAGGGATAGTTGTTCATATATAAGAAGTGGATACTGTATAATTTAGAAGCAGGAAAGGTGTGTGTCAGTGTGGTATCAGACCATGTGCTGAGTAATAATCATAGAAGCTGGATTGTATGACGAAGAAGATGGCATCAGGAATAAACAAAGGCTTATTAACCGTGACACAACCTTGCTTGCTGAAAGTGAGAAAGGCTAGAAACGGTTGCTTATGCAAATCAGACTGTGGCCTTCAGCATGGATTGTAACCCAATATGAAGAAAGCAAAGAAGCTAACAACTGGCCTATCAGGACTTCATGATAAACAGAAAACACATTGAAGTTTCCAAGGATTCCATTTCATGTGGAGCCACAATTAATGTTCATAGAAACGGCAGTCAAAAAATTAAAAGATGTGTTACAGTGAATAAATGTTGCCAAGACCAGCACCTCCAACTCATTGCCATCGAATTGGTTCCCATTCTTACCCTATAGGATGGGTTAAAGCTGAATTTGAGACTAACCCATGATGGGACTAGAAAACCGTTTCTTTCTCCTGAAGAGGCTCTGATGTTTCTACCTCCTGACCTGATTGGTGGTCCAGTGCATAACCACTGTCCCGCCAGGTCTTGTTTCTTTAAGGCTTCTTTCAAATGTTAAAGCTTTAAGATCGAACTTTGATGCACCTGAACCAAGCCAGGGTATTTCCTATAACCTTATATATATGTGAAAGCTGGACAATGAATAAGAAAGAGAAGAATCAGTCTGTTTGGATTATGGTTTGAGTGAAGACTATTTA
>NW_022111369.1:83914760-83923357 GCF_000313985.2 Echinops telfairi
CTAACATCATGCTATTGCTATTAACCTTTTAGAAGTGCTACCTCCACAGTAAGATTTCCTGACCTTGCAGGCTAATAAAATGTTTTAATGGATCAGAATCAGCAGAGCATGTGGGCGGATAAGTCACTGAGCTAATTAGTCTTCCTTCTTCACAGAGCTGTGTATGACTTAGTGGAGTGTGTTTAGCATTACAAGTAAATCAACATTGTTGCAGCAGAGAAGCATCATTTCTGAGTCATTTCCACAACTCTGCCGTCTTGACTTTCCAATAAAATCCTCCAAGTTTATTACTCTTACAGACTGTAAAAATGGAATGTAGCAGGAAAGGAAATTGATGCCACCCATAATCAGACTATAATCATACTGCACTAACTTTTAGAATCAGAATGAATTATTGTGCAATGAAAATGAAGACACAAATATACACCAGCCTATGTCTAGAATGAACAATGGTGAGTATTTTTAATTGGAATTGACCCAGAGATAGGCGGTTGATATATTTGCTTCTTTTCTATACCTATCATTTTCATTTTAGAATGTGGGCCCCTTAGGTAGAAAACCCACAAACTTGATTTCTTCATGTGTAGCCATATGTATTTGGTTTTGAGTGTCAGTTAGGTCCTTGTATGAGAATATGAAAGATATTCTAATGGCTTTTCTTGAATATTCTCCCAAATGTAGATAGCAAACATTATCAGCAATAAGAATGATCAAATTTCAGTAGAATTTTATTTTATTTTTCTCATATATTTTACTATCTGTTTCACAAACATCCCCACTTTGGACTTTTTGAGTGAACACTACTATGAACCTGGCCAGGTAAAGCCTACTGTATTATTTCAATTTTATGGATGGAAATGAGCCCTAGAGAGATAAAGTTACTTGCTAAATGGCATATACTTGAAAGTGACTAAAGACAATATAGCAAGGCTCATAGCCTATATAAATGATTCACAATTCAAAGGCGATTCAGAGATGTCAATAAAGGTTGTCAAAAACCAATTCAACAGAATGACTCCTCGTACGTGTCTTTTTTCCTTCCCAGCTTTTTTTTAGCTATCCCTATCTGACCCTAAAACGCCTTCCCTTGCTCTACTTTCAGCACCATTCTATTTCATTTCTCTTCTTCAATTCCAAACATATGAAAAGAAAAGGAAGAAACAACAAAACAACCTCCACTTCGACCAAGAATTCCCTTTATGAACATTGGCAGGCTGATCCTGCCTCTCACTCTACAGAAACTGCTCTCTTGATGGTCACTTAGGTCTATATTTAACTCCAATAGCTTGTTCCTGGTAATCCCTCATCCCTCCTTGAACTCCCTGCAATGTTCAGAATCTTGAAACCTGATGCATAAACTCTCTCTTCTCTAGATTTCAGTGGCACATCAAGCCCCTAGAAAATCAGAGTCCTTTTCGCTCTCGACTTCTGCCTCCTCTTGTTACAAAACTTTCAACAGGCACATTTTAAGTTTCTTTCATTGACTCTCTTTCTCATTTGTTGATCTCATATATTCTTTGACCTCAAAATGTCACTTTATTGGATTTTTACAACTATTACTTTCCAACAACTGACTCACATTTCCACTTACCTCCTGGCTCTCTCTTCGAAGTCCATTGGCCTACAGTTTCATCTAAGAAGCCCTGATAGTGCTGTCTATGTCTATCAGGTGGGTGATAGATTGTGGAAGGTTCGTGGTTAAAACCCAGCATCTGTTCCACAGGAGAATGAGGAGACTGGGGCTATCTCTTCCTAGAAGGATTTATAGCCTTGGAAATGGAATAGGCTGTTCTGAGTCAGAACCAATGCCAGGAAAGTGGTAGATAAATCTCCATTTAAACTCAATTTAACTAAAGACAAATATATATCATTCAGGATCATCTCAGTTATTTTCCCACAATCTCCATAATTTCTTACATAAAAATTAAACGACACCAAAATCAGAAAAAAAAATGTCCATATTTTTCTTCAGTGTCTATCCTTTTACAAATTTTACTTCCACTCTATCTCCTTGATCCACATTTCATAGTTTATTTCCACAATCACTTCCCAATTTCAGAGAAATAGGGACTTCTGTTTGCTTAGTTTTCAATGATGACACTTGATTTGCATTAGTGTGGGAGCATAGTATCACTGTTAAAATATTGCACAAACTGATACATGTAAAACAACTTTACTCAGAACAACATTTTGAAAATGCTAACTTTGCTGCCACGTTGCTGCTACTACAAGTACTATCACTACCACCACCACCTCTGCCACTAGCTAATACACAGTGGTTATCGAATAGATACCAGATCACAGCCACCACATGTATGGGTACAGTGCTCCACATGGCTTTCAATGGATGGATTTTGGAAGTCTATCACCCGATATTTCTTCAAGGGTCCCTCTGAGTAACTTAAACCTCCAAACTTTGGGTAGCACACAAAGAGCATTAATGAATTCTTTGCAAAACCAAGGGACTCACTACTATAGCGACTACTAGTATTATAACAATTACTACTATTATCAGGACTAATTAAATAAATGTTCTGAATCATTGCACAACGAAAACGTGGACATCTTGCTTCAATAGCCACCACCCCTGTACCCACAAATGTTCAGATCGCTTTATATGTCTGTTCCTACTGATGTTTCTAAAGCCGGGTCCTCGCCTATGACTGTGTAGTCATATGACATTACTAAATATTTTCCCTTCTAGGATTTCCATAAGGTTTGATTGGTAAATGTTTTAAGATAAAATACTTTTAAGAAAAAAAAAATCTTTATTGTCAGTTCTTTGTCTACTGAAATTGTTCACACTGGGTGACCCTGCTGGCTATTGAAGCTGCAGTGACACAGCTTCCTGGATCACAGCAACACACCAGCCGCCATAGCATGAAAAACTGACAGGCGAAAGGTGGACCGTAATAAACTATGGGTACCTTGAAAAAAAATGGGATTCCAAAACACATAATTATGCTCATATGGAACTTGTACACGGGTTAAGAGTCAGTTCTGCACACAGAGCAAGAGAATAGTTCATGGTTCAATATTGTGAGAGGTGTGTGTCAGGTTTGTATCCCTCACCATACTCATTCAATCTGTATGCTGAGAAAATCATCAGAGTAGCTGGCTTCTATGAAGAGGAATGTGGCATCAGGTTTGGAGGAAGATTTATCAACAACCTTCCATATGTAGATGACACACCCTTGCTTACTGAAAGTGAGGAAGACGTGAAGCGCTTGCTGGTGAAGATCAAGGATGGATTACAACTCAGCGTAAAACAGGCTAACATTCTCACAGCTGAACCAACTGGTAACATCATGATAAATGGAGAAAAGGTTGATGTTGTCTATTTTGGATCCATAAGCAATGCTCATGGAAGCAGCAGTCAAGAGATCAGACACATTGCATTAGGTAAGTCTGCTGCCCAAGATCACTTGAATGTGTTGAAAAGCATGGAGGTTACTTTGAGGACTAAGTTGCACCTGACCCATGTCAAGGTATTTTTGCATTGCCTCATATGCATGTGAAAGTAGGACATTGAACAAGGAAACTGAAGAAGAATCAATGTCTTTGAATTGTGGTGCTGGAGAAGACTATTGATAGGACCATGGACTGCTAAAGGGAAAAACTGATCTGTCTTGGAAGAATAAAATCCAGAGTGCTCTGAGAGGCCATAATGGCAATGCTTTGTGACATACCTTGAACACATTGTCAGGAGAGACCAGTCCTGGAGAAGGACATCATGTCTGGTGAAGTATGAGGGGGCGAGAAGGGGTAGGGACCCTCACGGAAAGGGATTAACACTGCGGCTGCAACAATTGGGCTCCGTACTAGGAACCATTTTGAGGGTTACACAGAACCAGGCAGTGCGTCCTTCTGCTGTGCACTGGATGGCTCTGGGCCCGAACTGACTTGACAGTTTCTAACAGCAAGAAGGGAAAAGGAATAAAACACCGATTTCTGTGATGAGTCTATTATAATGAAAGTAATTATATTGATCTAGGTACCCAATAGCAAATTGTGAGCTTTAGAGATGAACTAATTTCTGGATTTGGAAGGGCTATAAATTCAGTTAATGTTATTTATTAAATGCAAATGTATGCCTCATGATGCTTTTACACCCTGCCCTGTACACTTTACCCTAAATATTTTGAAAACATAGAAGCAATGAATTCCATAATATAGGACTATAATTTCAGAAACTATTCTTCTGGCAAGATAAATAGAGCTGGTTTATGTCATCTATATTTTTATGTTTAAAGATCAATGTTCCTCAATTTAATATTATTACAGACCTGCATCTTGCTATAGAATTTTATCACTAAAATCACTTGAATAATGAGTCTAGTAAATATTCAGTAAGTACTCACATAGTAGCTGACACTGTGGAAAACAAGTTTTATCTCACTCTACATACATACCTTTCACTCTGGAGCCTTTCTTAATTTGAAAAGCTCTTTCCAGATGTAAATACTTCTTCTTTTTCTAAATGAAATCTCAGATTTCAGTCAAAATCCTTCACATTTGCACTTAGCATTTACCCCCACCACCACCCACACTCCCCACTGGTCTGCATTTCCTAAAGTATCTATTGTCCTCATTCAAAGTTATTTTGCTTTAAAAAACATTTATCCTAGTACACCCTCCAAGAAAATTATCCCTTTCTTTTATTCTACTTCTTTTCTTCTAGATTTCCTTATAATGCTTTAATCTATGTCTGTCCTGATGATCAAGGTTTCTTTAATAATACGAACTATTCTCTATTTACAGGGAATAGTTTCAAGCTTATGCTACACAGACCAATTTCTTGTATTTTAGTTTTTTAAAAATTCTCAGTAAAAAAAAATTAAAAAAAATTTTTTTTTAATTTAAAAAATCTCAGTATATCAATACCACTTCATTTATTCATTCTGAAAATATTTTCTGAGTGCCTCCGAGGTGCAGACAACATTTTAGTCAATGAAAGAGAGCCATGGCCCCATCCCATACTTCAAACGCCAAACCAAACACACTGCCATTGAGTGGATTTCAACTCACAGACACTCTACCGAACAGAGTGGGTCTGTGCCTTTGGATTTCAGACACTATGACCCTCTACAGGAGTAGAAAGCTTCATCTCTCTCCTGAAGCATGGCTGGTGGGTTTGAACCCCCGGCCTTGAGATTAGCAACCCAAGATGCAACAATTATGCCATCCTGGTTCTCTCTCACTCCTACAGAGCAACCGTATAAATATAATAAGAAAGAGTCTAAATGAAATTAACATGATAAGTAATAATAGACAAGGAAAAAAGAGGATTTATAGATGGGCATAAGTTACGCTTCAATTTCTAGCAAGGGTAAAATGTTAGCTCCTGTCCCTCTACCCTCCTTGTGTCTTCAACGTGTAAAAACTGGGAGGGGCCAGGGAGTACTTGTTGACTTCTTCCATTTTTTAACTACAATACTCATTTTGACTCATTCAGCTGAATTGTTACAAATATTATCCATATACTGACAACCCCAAAATGTATAGGTTGATTCAAGATTGAATTGAATACTGGTGAAATTACTTTTGTTATTAAGTACATACAAGGGTGAGTCATAGAGTGTTGCTACAAAATTAAAGAAACCTTCATTAAAAATATAAAAATGCAAAACTTCTTTCTCTACATATCCTTCCTCTAAGTCTCAAAATCAAAACTCACTGCCATTGTGCTGATTCTGAATCACAGTGACTCAAGAGCCCGTGAATCTCTGTGGGACTAGAAAGCCTCCTCTCTCTCCCTCCGCAAGGTCTATGAGCCGCCAGCATTGTGCTTGGCAACCCCACTAGGCCACCATGACCCAACAGATCTTTCAGGAGCCATTGTCTTGAATGGACCTTATTTATTGGGGCAGAAGGAGCTGCCTGAACTGTATACATGACAGAACATGACTGCAGCTGTCCAATGGTCACACATACATGTTTACATATCTTTTGTTTGGAGTAAACCTGTGCATGTATGAATTAGAAGCTTGTTAGGAATATTTTTGTTATTTACCCAAATATTTATAAAGAGAAGAATGAGTAATCTCAACAACATTTAGAAAGATACATATGAAATTAAATGATCATGGCAAAAAGCTATTGGAGACCACAGATGTCTTTCTTCTTAGAGAATTAGCTTTATGAGACTTAAAACCACTGAACTCTTAATGTAATCAATACTGGATAACCCCAATCTGAATATCTGGATATTAGGAATATTTCAGCTTCTATAAATTTAGACAGCATATGTATTCTGTATATGCTATATTGATGGATATATACATAAACACACACATATATTGTTTGGTTATTTTATATGCTCGACAACACCAATACAAGCATATGAAGTGATTGAAAATTCCATGGCTTGGGTAAGGTGCACCTTAGTCCTCAAAGTGACATCCTTGCCCTTCAAACTTTAAAGAGATGTTGTGCTGCAGATTGGTCTAATGCAATATATCAGTTTCTTTACTGCTGCTTCCTTGAGTATTGATTGAGAATCCAAATGACATTCTTGACAGTTTCAATATTTTCTCCCTTTATCATGATATTATTACTTATTTGGTCCAGTTGTAAGGATTTTGGTCTTCTTCATATCGAGTTACAATCTATATAGAAGATTACAATCCTTGATTTTCATCAGCAAGTGTTTCAAATCCTCCTCAGGTTGACCAAGAAAAGGTGTCCTCTGCATACCCCAGAAGCCTTCCTTCAATCCAGATGTCTCCTTCTTGTTCATATAGTCAGGTTTTCAGATTATTTGATCAGTTTATAAATTTAATCTGTTCAACAGAATAAATAGGTGACAAGATCCAATCCTAAAGTATACCTCTCCCATTCTTTTGTGCATAGGTTAGTGATTGGTTGGAACTGACTAGGTGGCACCTCTCAGCAACAACAACAACCACAATATTCCCCAAGGTATTGCCATCAAGCTGATTTGGACTCACAGTACCAATCTGGGACGCAGGATCACCTCCGTAGGGATCTCCAAGCTGTAATTTCCTGGCAGCAGGTTGTCACATCTTTCAGTATGTCTCTGTTCAGAACAACTGACCTTCAGATTATCACTGCAATGCACTAGGGCTTCTTGTACGGCCATAGCTATTGTGAAAATATGTTACAGTAAAACCTAAGATAACTTACCTTAAGAACCTCGACAGTGAGTTACAGAATACATTTTTTTATCTGATGTTGGGAGGGGATTAGGTGTTCTTGTTAAACAGATTTTAATTAATAAGAAATTATCATATGCATTCTATATGGGAATACCAATGTTCCAAAGCATTAGAAAACAATAGAGCATACTTAATACTAAATTAAATCAAACACACTTTAATCATTTTAATGACTCCAAAGTTCCCTAGAAGTACTTTACATAAGTAAATGAAATTTAAAAGCTATAGATGTGGCATAAATAAAAGGGCAGGCAGTAAGAAACCATGGATATTGATTAAATTATGATTTGAGGGGCTAATAAAACAAAAGTTAAATCATAGAAATGTGGAGTTTTGAATGTTTATTACCTAACTTTAGTTGGTTAGTTGTGACAGGAAGATATTCATTACCATAATTTATTTATTTATTCTGTATTTGTTGAGTCCATGCTACAGCTTGGTAATGTGTAAGATAAGTTTTCAGTGGACATTGACTTTCTATCTTTACAAAACTAGCAGTGCATTTTAAGAAAATGCAACATGAAAAAGGAAGATATACGCGGTCGTGAGGAAATCCGAAGATTAATTAAGTCCAGCAGTTTCACCCGAGCACCTTGTGGGGAAACAAAAGCTGTGGCATTTTTATCCCACACTCCAGCGTTGACCACACAACAGGACAGTTCTAGTCTGTCCTCTGGGGCACTGTGAGCAAGGGTCGCCTTTGGGGCAATAGATTTGACTTGGGGGGTCTGGGTCTTATTAAACATCTGGTATCAAAGCTTCCTTAGTTTCTACAGTTTCTGATGTCATTTGGGGTGCAAAGAAGAGAGAAATGTCTAAGGAAAGTTCACCTCTCTAATTTTGAGGTCCTGGAGTATTAACGGATTATAACTAGCATGCATTTAAGGATGTATGGAAAGAGTGTTAAGTTGACTTAAAAGTTAGAGGCCATGGTTTTGGTGCTTGCAGTCTCAATTTCATAAAAAAAAAGAAGAAGCAGAAAAGAGTAATGACTTCTGAAAAACGTAATGTTGGAAAGGGTCTTGGATACTCGTTTGTACTGAATTGGTCATGCCCATTTCTTTACATATAAAGTAAAATGTTAGCATGAAACTGATTTGCTTTTCAAGCATCTCTAGGGATGCAAGTATGATGACAAATGTTGTTGACAAATCACATTTTGATTGACTATACCAATAAGCAATGCTATGTAATCAAAATTACTTAAGTAATGATTTATCAATCTCAAGGAGCCCTGGCAATGCTGTTGAATAAGCATTGCCCAGCTATCCATTCCAAGGGAGAAAGGTGAGACAATCTAGTAATCCTAATAAATATTTACTTTTGCAGAAACCATACAGAGCGTCACTGTGAATCACAGTCTACTCATTGGCAGTTTTGTGTGTGTGTGTGTGTGTGTGTGTGTGTGTGTGTGTGTGT
>NW_022111369.1:83924169-83925450 GCF_000313985.2 Echinops telfairi
CAATCTTGCCCCTCTCTGATGATTAAAAAAATTCTTCAAGAGCCAAATACATCTTTTACAAAATGAAATCACTATTATCTGAATACGATCCCTTAAATGAAATTATGATAGTTTTATTTTCAATTTTACTTCAGCGCTCCAAGTACATACCGAGAGAGTTGAATCTGGTTCTTGAACTGCAGTTGGCCGATGCGATTTAGCCAATCGATTTGCAACTTTAAATAGGTTAGTTTCACAAAAACAAAACAAAGCAAGAGCCTGTGGACGATTGTGAAGACGTGAATGGATGATTTTGTGTTCCACTTTATTCTCCTTGACTCTGTTAGGAAAGGAGCCCTGCAGGTGTAGTGGATTTGAGTGGGGCTCTAATCACAAAGTCAGCCCTCGAGACCACCAGCTGCTCCTTAGGGGAAAGACTTGGTTCGTGTTCCTGTAAGACGCACAGTGTCGGCGACCCACAGAAGCGGTCGGCCGCGTCCTGGAGGGCCACTATGAGTCAGAATGGACTCGGTGGCAGTGAGTTTGGTTGGACTCAACTCTATTGTTAAAATTAGATATGAAATTAATGTCTTGGGATTCATAGTTAAAATTTTACCAGGATTAGGAAAAATCAGTTAAAATACAAAATATGCATCAAAGCATTAACTTGTTTTTCAATTTCATTCCTACCCCAGTGTTATTGAAAGTAAACGTTTTGTTTTAATTTAGAAAGAGTCTTGTTTCAACCTTACCATGTTTCTCTTATTTTCTCAAATATTTATCAATAATGAGCAGTCAGCGAAGGTTAAACAACCCGGTCTTCTGAATTTGGTTATAAATCTGGGAAGTATATGGCACTAGGATAGTCATGATGTAAACTGTTGGAACTCTTTTAAAAAGCTATAGAAATTGCTCAGCTCAAGTAATTCACTCAACGATGTAATAACAATTAGAAGAAATTATTTATTCTACTATATTAATGTTGGTATTAAATTGTTCAATTGAGCACCATGTCAAAACTCAGCTTTTTGTTTCTTAAGGGAAAAAGAGGTAGACAGGAAGTTGATCAAGCACAACAATATGAAATAAGATTTTGTAAAATGAGGACATTTTAATTGCAACTGTTGCTTAAGTATCATTTTCCCCCAGTATCCTAAGTCAATTTTTTTCACATGCATTATTGTATAACACTGAAGTCTTATGCTCCATTTAAATTCTTATTTCCAGAGTTAATTTGTTGGGGAAATTGTTAAGTCAATATACTTTACCTGGCACTCAAGATTACCCATTTCATTTTTTTTT
>NW_022111369.1:83925753-83927703 GCF_000313985.2 Echinops telfairi
AATGTTTCATACATATGGAATGGTGTGTTTTCACTGTTTGGTAATAGTTTAGGTCATTCACCTAAAAAAGCAAAACAAACAAACCCAAATCTACCCCATCTAGTCAAATCCCAATTTTAAAGACTATAGATAGATGTCTGAGCCTGTAAATCTTGATGGGAGCATATAGTCTTCCTTTTCTGCTGGCGAGCAGGTGGAGGCATTAAACCACCAAAATCGTAGTTCGCATTCCAAAGCTTACCACACAGTGTTTGCTCCCAAGGCTCCTTTCTACGGAGTAAGTGAAAACAAAAATAATAATGATACTCGTGTGCTTCTGGTTAGCTTTAGAACTCAATCCAGATCATGGCTATCCTTGTACAATAAAACAAAATGTTGTATGGTCTTGTGCTAAATTCATAATCATCACGATGTTTGAGCTCATTATTGTGACTATTACATAATGCCTTTAAATGTAGGAACCACGTCTCCCAATACTATGTTGGGCAATACTGTATTGAGCATATGCTTCATTGGCTAACCTTTCTCTTATTCTGCCTTAGTCTGTAACCTCTTTTTAAATCTTACCATTATGGGTGACTCTGCTGATATTTGTAATACTAGTGACAGATCGTCCAGCATGAAAGTAGCATCCAATAAACTCAGTTTGATAAATTGGCAGAAATATCAGTATTAATTATCATTTAGTAAGAGATTAGTTTGGCAGAGCAATGTACTAGACCATATTACTTCATTTAGCAGTGGTTTTGTGTATTAGACATTAGGTTAGACAACTGAGAACTCAAAGATTGATGGGAATATCCACTGCCTCCAAAGAGATGAAAATGTACCATGGTAAGCATGTGCCATAGAAAATTGTAGTATCTCACTTGTGATTAAAATGTATGGGCCTTCCCTGTCTGATTCACTTATCCACATTTCTGCATTTATTTAATGAGTATCATTGTACCAGGCACTGTGTTGAAGAGTGATAATTCAAAGGTAAACAAGTACGGCTCGAACTCTTGCCACAGAGCGCCTGGGCGATGCTCTTCCTGATGTCTGTCGAGGATTTTCTTTTCCCTCTTACCACCGCAGATACCTGCAGGTGTTCCTGGATTCGCAGATGCTCTCTACTCCAGCTAGTCCCTCGCTTCACCTGGGCCATCTTTCCTGTTTCTGTGTCTTTATACCTCTGCGTCTTCTTATGAAGACATTAGTCATATTAGTTATAACTTAGGCCTCAGTCCATGCCAGCATGATCTTATGTTGCCTTTACTCTTTATATCTCCAAAGACACTATTTGTAAATAGGTCACACTCACAGGTTTCAGGCGTTAATATCTCAACATATCTTGTTTTAGGGCTTGGACATTACTCAACCCAACCTGTGCCCTCCACCTCAGGCAAGCCCTTCTTTCATGCAAAGTACACTCTCCTCATCATGGAATGTCCCAATGCCACGACCCATTGCAGGAACCACTCTAAGTCCAAAATCTTGTCTTCTCAATCATTTAAATCAGATATGCGTAAGCCTACGAATATATTCTTCCTGATGGAAAAGATGCTTTCTATGTGTAAGCTTTTGATATTTAGAAAATGTTACCTACTTCTACAGTACACTGATAAGACAAGTATAAGTCAGAAATTCCCCTTTCAAAGTTAAGAAATTGAGTGACAAAAAGAAGGTGTCTGTGGATTTTAAATAAGTATGAAATCCAACAGGGAAAATTCTACTAGATTCCAGGAGTTGACATTGGACTTATGTATCTTGAGCTGACCTCTAGACTCATAGAGACCTACTTGGACATGGTCCCTGGACCTACTGAGGCCTGACCGGCCTCTAAGCATCCCAGTACTGACCTTTAGACCTTCAGTAACAATGCTTCCTTCTGAAAACTAGGAGGGAAATGACAACTCCTGCACCCATAAGCCCTTGCTTGAAGGAAAACACGTACTCATTGGAAAATAT
>NW_022111369.1:83927923-83930721 GCF_000313985.2 Echinops telfairi
CGGCACTCTTTCATATTTTCTTTAAGATAGACCATTTTACAAGTCTTAAGCTCCTTTTTCAATAGCAATGCTGTTTTTTTCCAATTTCTTTCTTTTAGATTTCCCCGTAAGCATCACGGAGAAGCCAATTTCACTGACAATCCTTTCTTTAGATATCTCCTCAGCTAAATAACCAAATGTACCATTTGCAAGTTCTCCTTTCTGCCAAACTCTAAAGATAATTCAGCTAAGGCATCTCCATGTCATAATAAGTGTCTAACAACGTATTCAGCAACCCGTTCATCATCTAAGGCTTCACCAGAAGCACTTCGTATTTTCATGTTCCTACTAAGCATTTCTTCAAGCCAACCTAGGCTTTCCCAAAGAGGCTTCACATTGTATTGAAAACATTTCTTTATCTTTTAATTATTTTTCCACGAATATTTTGATACCCCCTCATACTATTAGGCCCATCAAAATTCTTCTAATTTCCCATGACCCAATCCCAAGCCACCTGTACATTTTTAGGCACTTCTGACAACAGACCTTGTTTCCAGTGTCAAAATATGTATCAGCTCCTAAGGCTGCTGTAACAAATTGCCCAACAAGGGTGGTTTGCAACAAAGGAATCAATTTTCCTCAGTTCTGCAAGGTGAAAGTCTGAATCCAGAGTGCCTTCAGGTTCATGACCTCACTACTGTCTCTATGGGAAGAGAGCCTTCCTTGTCCCGGACAGCTTCTGCTTCTGGAAGCACATCATGGTCTTGTGGATTATGCCTCTCCTAGCCAAATGAGAAGTAGTGGGTTAGGAATTGAGCTTCTCACCACAAGGTTAACAGTTCGGCACCACCAGGCCTTTTCAGGAGAAAGCTGAGGCTTTCTACTCCTGTAAGGATTGATAATCTCAGAAACACCCAGAGACAGCTCTACTTTGTCCTTCCCAGATCACAGTAAGTTCACACTGTCAGGTCACCGTGAGTCCGATTGAATTGATGGCAGTAAGTTGTGTGAGCCATAGCTTTTGTTACTCTCATCAGACCACCTTCATTTTATTAAAGTGTGAGAAGGTGGGGAAAGATATTAATTGTTTTATATGATTCAGCTGTGAGTGATTATTAAATGGGTTATTTGTGATTGTCATCCTACTGGGTGGATCACATATAAAATGAGCCATCTTAGAAACAGGGTCTCAGAACAGGAGCCAGCAAGAGGGGTGACCCAGGAGGGCAGTATGCCACCTGGACACAGATTCCTGTGCATTGAACCTCCTTGATCCAGGACACAGATTTGGCATCAAAGAGGCAGCAGCAGTGGAGTGGCAACAGTCCCATGTCTCCCCTGTCTGATGCTGGGTGCCAACCACGAAAATTATGTAAGCTATGTTCAAAGCTATGTTAAGTGATGGAACTAATGTGCAAGATAATATGTAACTTATTTAATGCTTGCAAAGAGAACATATCCCTGTCCCTCAAAAAGAATGTGTACATTGCCTACTGTTTTATTAACATGGTAGTATATTCCCAAAGAAGTTTGTATCATGAAGACATAATGGCCCATTTTTCTTATTCATAGATTCTTAAATCACTCTGAAAAGAAAAATAACATGCTAAAGTTGTTTTGTTCTTTGTGACTCTACTCAGGTTTAGGTTAAATTCAAGTCTGCATAATTTCTTCCATGTTTGCCAATTCTTCCTCTGCTTAGTAAGAGCCCACTAATGCTTTTCTACAAGATAAAGACTTGCTTTGGGGGAAGTGATTTCAGGAGGATGCTAAAGGACAGTGCAGTGAACAATGCTAACCTCAATTTGTTAATTGAGGTCATTGGTTAGCTTCAGAGAATACTGTATACACAATTAAGCAGGCATGCACACTGCTCTTCCTTGTTAACTGGTTTTGAGATATTCTTCTGGACAGAAAATTGATAGGTATGGTAAACACGCTCTAGTTGCCTAATTAGCTCAGGTAGTAAAATTACTGGTGTTCAATATCTATCAACAAAGCAAAGGTGCTTTAAATGTCATATAAACACTAGAAATAAAAATAAAGCACAAAGGGATTTCACACAGCCAGCCATTTGAATGAAAGCTGACTTCTTGTTAATCCTGTGTTGTGATGTAGGAAATTCAACTTAGTGAAAAAAAGCAAGAGAGGCAAAACTTTCTTTGATTTTAAATTGCGATTCCTCAGAGTTAGCGAGGCATTGAAGGTGTATACTAGCTTTATAAATCCTCCTATTAAAGTGGAATAGTAAAATAGTCATTCAAATAAGTCAACTTAAAGTCTTAAATGCTATTATCGGGAATTCTGCCATTCTCTAGTTTGCCACACATGCTAGATGGGCTGTCAGCAGGCTTCTAGAACCTGCCTAAGGCCTCCATGCATTGAAGTCTTTACTAAGTGAGAATACAGTCATCCTTCAGACAAAACTTTTGTTCAGAGACGTGTTTCTATTTCTAGAATATTGTTTTCTTCTCATTTTTAATTTCTCAGTAATTTTTGATGTATCCTTTGTGTTATCCCAGAACTTCAGACCTTGGTTATTCAACTAATTGCTGCTAGGGATAGTAGTAACACAGAACTGAAATGGTCTGTCCTCTAAAGGCAATCCCAGAGTCAAGGCCAGGCTACAATGGAGAAGTGGGGTGAATTTTCAGCCCCAATGCTCAGTTTCCTCCCTCCTAAAGCAACTCTTCTTGGCCCAGGCCACCTGATTCCAAAACCCCAAACACTATGACACATCGGCTCCAAGTACTAAGTGATGATCTATCTTACTTCAAAGTGACTGCTCCAGTAATGGCCCCTGAAAACTAGGAGGGAAA
>NW_022111369.1:83932153-83934069 GCF_000313985.2 Echinops telfairi
TTGAGGCAGGGTCCTATTCTTCCCTTCTTCTACACCTTTTTCTTCTTCTCTATTTTGTTTGGTTTTCACTATTACAGGAGTCAAATGTCCTCAAAGGTCTGGCGGCTCTCAAGTCTTCGTTAATAACTGAAATTAAGACACTGAAAAGATAGCTGAAAACCTTAAAAACAACATCTTGAAAAGCTTTCCTTAAGTAATTACTGATCCTTCTAATTTCCTTCTCACTTACGAATTTTTGAGGATATCCGGTGACGCAAGATGTTAAGCAGTGGGTTATTAAACAAAAAGTTGTTTGAGCTACCAGAAACAAGTTGAGGCTAGTCTTCCGCTTTGTCCTGTCTAGCTGCTATGGTTCTGGGTTTATTTAAAAGTAGTGAGTGGTGTGTTAAGGTTCCAATATCTTACTTCCCGCCCCCCAGCTCCTCTACTTATTCCCAATTTTTATGTCAAATTCTCTGTTAAAATGTCTAATCCTCAGAGAATTCCCAACCAAAATTAAATGCTGATCTTTATATAAAATTACATGAGAAAACCCCATGCCCTTATTTATGATTTATTCCCCTCCTTCATGAGGACACAGGTAAGGTTCTGTTCACATATGTCTTGTCATTTAATGCAATTCCTGGCACTAAATAGATTCTCACTAAATATTTATTGGATGAATAAATTACATTTCCATCAATTCAACATGGCCCTTCTTAAAGGCTGATTGTTCTTTAAAAAATATTTGTTAAATATAATGTTTGTGTCTGTGTGAGTCGAAAGATTGCCTTCAAAAGTAATTCCAGAGTAATAACCGTACTTTAATATTTCCTATAATATATATTCTAGGCGCCCTAGTAGCAGAGTGGGTTATGTGATGGCTGCTAAGATTAAGGCTAGGAGCTCAAAACCACCAGCCACTTGTTGGGAGAAAGGTGGAAAATATGCTCCCATAAACAAGTACAGCCTAGGAAACCCACAGGAGAAGTTCTACTCTGTCCTACAGGGTCACTGTGAGTGAGAATGAACCCAATGGACGTGATTGGCAATGATTACATATCTACATAGAGCTCTGGTTGTGCATCAAGTTAAGGGTTGGGTTTTTCAACCCGGCTCCACAGAAGATGGGCCTATTTTCTTCTCTAAAGATGTACAACTTTAGAAACCCAAAGGAACCATTCCAGTCTCTCTTACAGGGCTGCTCTGCGTCAAAACCAACACGGTGGCAGTAGATGCTTGCTAAGTAAGTGTACACACTCAATGCGTACATAGTGGTCAGGGTGAACCATTGCCTCAGAAACCACGTGGACATTTTCTTAGTATATCTGTAAATTAATTGCAGGACATGTATAATTAGCATTAGGACCTAAATGATTGGGAACAGAAAATAATTTACTGCTAGTGATGTGTTCATTGATGTCATTCTGTGAATTGAGGACTAAGGGGCTCTTCCTGGTTTAGTCTAGGGAATATTTGCACACGGTTCCTTCAGCAATGCTCTCTTAATTCATCTGTGTTATTCCTTATGTGTTGATAGAAAATTGGAGAGCATCCATTGGAAAGTACACATTCCATGTTTTGGAAAATGTATTAAGGAGGGAAAAATGACAGAGACCAACAAAGTTTGTGACTGCTTTTGTTAATTCCATTATTACGCTTCAATTAAATGCAACACGTTTATTGACTTTTCTCTCTTATCAAAGGTACTGTTGTATTCACAGTGTTGCTAAGGATGCACAGACAATTAATATGGGAAACTTTTCCTCACAGAATCAACTCATAGTGAACAAATGTCTGTAACACAAATAACAAAGTAGTATTTTGCAAGCGGCCATCGAGCTCAGAAGCAACAAAGCCCACATGGAAGAAGCACACCAGCCTATGCAACCACAAGGTGTCGAAGGGATCAGGTGTAAGGCATCATCAGAAAAAAA
>NW_022111369.1:83934627-83936725 GCF_000313985.2 Echinops telfairi
AGAAACGATGTACAAATGCGCTTTACACAATTGATGTGTGTATGGATTGGGATAACAGTTGTATGAGCCCCTAATAAAATGTTAAAAAAGAGAAAAGAAAAAAAAAGAAAATGTGCATACATGAAAAAAAAACCCCCAAAAAACAAAGTAGTATTTTGAAATGACCTGGAATGGAGTGAAAAAGAAGAAGCACTAGAGGATATATGGTAAAAGCCATTTAAGGACATTCAGAATAATTTTGCAAATTCAAGCCTCTGAATATATTCAGAGATTTGTGGTATTGTAGGAAATAACTCAAATGGGATGATTTCAAATTTCATAGAATTTTAATGGCAGTGATAAGTTTGCCTTGAGTTTTCTGAAAGAAGCAAGGGTTATAGAATTATGCATTGTTCATGTGCACGTGTACCCATGCACATGCATCATGTACATATGTGCATTGTGTGTATGTGTGTGTGCGTGTGTGCGCACGCGCACGCATGCGCGCGCAAAGGGAGAAATGCCAAAAAGTTAAAAAAAGTCAAAAGGAGGTTCATTTTAGTGATATGTGTGGAAAAGAAAGGTCTCGTTTGTACTTTTAAATAGACAAGTCTTAAAGCATTTGATTCACAGTTTTAGCAACTCTAATTCAGGTTTACAGCAGGACTTTAAGAAGCTGCTTAAATATATGACGCCTATGCTTAAAAATAATCAACAGAGTTGAAAAATCTCTGTTGTTTATATGCTTTTAAATACAGAAGTGAAATCTCAAGTAAGCAACCACAACTATTTGTGACACATTTGTTTATCCTCCTTGATGATATTTATGTTTTCTGTAAAAGAGAGTTCCACAGAATAAAAATGTACACACCGCCAGCAAGTCCTCTGTGTCTGAGGTAAAGGAGGGGAGAGTGGATTCATGTTCATGACACTTCAGACAAGAGCAGCAGTAATTTTCGTTGATTGGCCTTCATTTCTCTTTTGCCTTTAACCTTGGAGCCTGTTAGGTTTTACTCCTCTGTGGCTTATACACCATGACATTTATTAGCTGAATACTATACAACATTGTTAACAGAGATTCAGCTAGATAGTAAGGGTGGAAATTATATACAGTTTTAATGTAAATTAGAAATTGTAGTTTTCATCTGAAGTCTGACTTACCAGGAGGAAAAAAATAGTAACTCTTTATGCTTAAAGAAAAAACATTAAATTGTGCCTAATCTATTATTAAAGCAAAGCTAAATCATATTCTATTCATCTCAAATTTATATCTTAGATTAGAAAGAGCTTAATTTTACAACAAGGCAAATGACTTGTTGTATATTAGCTACAAGATTATTACGTGCTAATTGCTCGATTAATCGAATGTTACTATTCTGAGACCAAAGAAGATGAGTTAACCAATGTGTCAGTGTCAGGGCTCGCCATATATATATCACTATATGTATATAAATGTTCATGAGGGAATTTCCAGTCTCTTATTCAATTCCTCCACAAACTCTTTGAAGCCCCATCAGATGTATGCATATATATTAAAAAGTTCATGGTAAAATTCATTATATTGTAATTCCATTTCTCCAGAACCCTTTGAAGTCTCACATTTTCCTTTTGTAATTGTTGGCTTAAGACTTCATTTTAACAGTGGCCTCCAAGAACTCTAATTCTGAGCAGAGAACAAACGGGGAAAAATCCATGTGTGTATATGAGTGCGCGTCAGCCTGAGAGCTGTCAGGCTTTTCTGAAAAGGTAATTAATAATTCATGAAAGTAGAAAAAGCTCTCCTCCATGGGCCTTTGGTCTCAGAGGTGTAGACAGAGGTGTAAGAGCAAAAAAAAAAAAATCTATGGAAACTTAAATAGCTACAGACCTCCTGCCCGATCTGGCAACCCGAAGCCCCAAAAAGATATACTTTCAACCCGCCCGGTAAGAGAAGGTGAGAAACCTAAAGGCAAATAGTTTGTAGAAAGGAAAGAGACATGGCACTGCACTGCAGAGGGATCGACTCTCAGAGTGACATGGTTGCCTAAAGGTTACCTACCTCATAAGGTTTTATATCATTTTAAGTATGTTGGCCATTAATTTTTCTGAACTGCAATTCTGGGTTATAAAATTTGCATTT
>NW_022111369.1:83938301-83951848 GCF_000313985.2 Echinops telfairi
AATTATTACACTTTTCAGTAAGACTTTTGAAATTAACACAAGGTCATCTGACAAATGCTTTAGCAGGACATATAACATATATACATAAATCATATAACATCCTATAAGGAATATGGATAAACAGAAGCTCCAATAGAAGGTCTGAGAAGAGAACATTGTTATTGTTGGTGGCATGGACTTTGTCGCACTCAGAGTGACCCTGCACCAGAAGGAAGCACTGCAGGTGCCATGTCAGCTTCACAATTGCTGTCATATTTGAGTCATTGAATCCAGGCGGTCAATCCAAGTCATTGAAGATCTTCAGTTTTGGGGGGAGTGATCAGGCTAAACCCTCTTCTAGGGACAGGTTTCTCCTGATAACATGTCCAAAGTGTATGAGACAGTCTTGCCATCTGGTCTTCTATGGAACATTCTGGTTGTACCTCTTCCAGGACGGATTCGTTTCTTCGTTTGGCAGTCCATAATACTGTCAATAATCGTTGCCAGCACCATAATTCCATGCATCGATTTTTCTTTGATCTTCTATATGTAATGCCCAGCTCTCACATGCATATGAGGCACTTGGAAACACCATGGCTTAGTTCAGGTGCACCTCACTCTGAAATGCGATATCTTTGTCTTTCAACACTTTAGGAGATCATGTGGCACATTTGCCCAGTGAAATGCGTGGTTTGATCTTTTACTCTTGCGTCCATGTTGCTGATGGTGGATCCAAGCAGGTGACAACTCCTTGACAACTCCAATCTTCCTGTTTATCACGATGTCACCTACTGGTCCGCTTGTGAAGATTTCGGTTTGGTTTACAGTGAGTTTTCATCCATAATGAAGCCTGTAATGGTTGATCTTCTAGTTCTCAATTACAGCAGACATGATTGTGGCAGCTGTATATCATCGCAACCTTCCTCCAACGCTGCTGCCTCCTTCCACTTTCCTTAGTCCAGCCTTTCTGATTGTTTGCTCGGCACACATATTGAATACGCTTAGTGAGACAATACAACTTGGGTGCCATGGGCTGAAATTGACTTGATGGCAGTTAAAAACAACAGAAAATAACATTCAAAGAGAATCTCCTATTGAAAATGTAGGTCCAGCAAGACACCATTATTATGAAATATTATATACAAGTCTTCTCAAATGCTAACTTTAAAATTATTAATGTACTTATAATAGTTCTTTGTATTGTTTACTTTTTTGTGTGTGTCAAGAAACCTGTAGAAACCAGCTTAAAATTTATCTTTTATTTCTTATGTTTCAATGATTAGAGGAAAATCTATCCACTTCCTTTATAAATAACCTCAATTATTTAGTCATTGCTGATGCTTATCGAACTTATAGAACTGAGTAGAATGGCTGCAGAGGGTTTATAATGCAGTGAATTTTACAGAAGCAGGCTGACAAATCTTTTTAGTTTGGGGTGGGCGATGAACTGATTTTTTGATTCACAAATTAGCCCTTAACCACGGCACTGCTGCAACACCAGGGTCATAAAAACATTGAGTTATCAGTCTGCTCTGACAAGAGAACAATTGTGTGTACCACTTTTCAAGGAGGAGAATTTAGGTCCTGGAAAAACAACACTGTTGGCTTACATAGACCAGAGGAGAAAAGAATGGAAGTAGATATTTGGTAGCACAGAAATGTTAAAATATAATTATTTATATAAGTATTTTTTATGTTTAGCAACCTGTTCCTTTGCAGGAATACAGTGTTATTAATATCCTCCACCCATTATGGGGTCATAAAATACACTAAATTTTGGCGGGAGAGAATGACTTCCTCTTTCTCCTGGCTGTCACATTTATTTCACTGAATTTAGAAAGCGAGATTTTTTGCAAGTATGGTCCCCAGTGAAGCTAGGTGGTCAAATGGAACACTGGAAATTTTGTTTTAAAAAACGAGTTTTTCAATTGTTACTTTGTTACCCATAGATTGTGTAGCTTTGAACTTAACTAGTTACTCTGTCCTTCTGTTTCTTCAGACATTAAAATGAGTATGCTACTGCTGCTGCCAGTGTGGTTGCTTATCTCATCATGTGGTTGACAGGAGAGTACCCGAGGGAACATGACAATAACACAATCCTACTATGGATTATATTGAAATTGCTACAATTATTGACTACAATATGTGTGAAGGAAGCATTTAGCACAAAATGTACGGCACAGGAAAACATTGTCAAAAAGCAAAAAACGTAGAAAAGACACTTTGGTCAGAAGACATGGTGGATGGACGTTAAGATGACCTCCTTTATAACCACCTCTTGTTAGCTCCATCTTTTTGCCTTCTGCTCCTGTTGGAGTGAGCGGCTCTAGAGGCTTGCTTTAAACCAGTGATCAGACTGATATGATGATTGTGCTAAGTTAAAAAAGATGCTCTCTAGTTAACAAACTTATCTCTAGAATTTGTCCTTCTCCAGCATTGGCTATAATGAAGCAAGGTACATGAATCCTCTCGCTTCAAGGAAGCAAATTCCACCAGTTACTTGACTGAAAGCGGAAATGGTTCTATTTCAATGGAAATTTCAGATCTGAAGGAGGCCTGGCTGTTACTCGGATAGCTGTTTTTCAGGAAACCTAGCTAAGCAGTTCTCAGATTTTTGATCCACAGAAGTGTACAGGAAATAATGCATGGGTATCATTCTCAGTCATTAAATTTGTGGTAATTTTTCATTCATTATAGAACAATAATATAATAATAATATTATAGTCCTTTACAATAAATACTAATATAGCCCTATACAATAAACCAGATAATTTTTTGAATAATTGTCTTATTTTGCCTAAAATCTTTCCATCATGTATGCTAATAATATTAAAAGTGATATAATTGCATACAGCTAGATATATATCATGTTGATTGAATGTGCATGCTGAGTAAATTATTTGAAATTCTTGGAGAAATTATTGCAGTATATAAAGTAGAATCACATCAGGACTGGAAGAAGGCTCACTATCAACTTGCAGTGTGCAGATGACATAGCATTGCGTTCTGAAATCAGGGAGGACTTGAAGATGCTGATGAAGATCGAAGATCGAAGCTTAAACTATGGATTACAACTTAATGCAAGAAAAACAGAGTCCTCATAACTGAACCAATAGCACCATTATAACTAGAGAGAGATGGAAACTTTCAAGGATTTTATATTGCTCAGACTCACCATCATTGTTCATGGAAGCAGCAGTCAAGAAAATAACGGACATATAGCACTGGACAAATCTGCTGCATATGTGCTCTCTGGACAATGCATGAGAAAGGCTGAAAAATGGAATCTGAATTCAGAAGCTGAGGAAAACATTGAAAGTACTATAGACTCCTAGCTTAATAAACCAGCCTGTTTGGGAGAAAATAAGTCCTGGCTACTCCTAGGCAGCCAGGATGGGGAGATTTTGCCTCACATACTATAGGCATGTTTTCAGAAGAGATACTGGTCCATGTAAATGACATCACGATTGCTAAAGTAGAGCGGTTGCACAAAAGAAAAGACCCTCAACCAGATGTGCTCAAGCAAAATAATAATTGTGCAGATGGCATGTGATCAGGCAACGCTTCCCTCTATTGTATAGTATTGTTATGAACTGGAGCCAACTGAAGTGTATCTGACAAACAAATAAAACAGATTTTTTTAAATCTATTTTAAAAAATCAATAAAGTAACTGGATATAAGTTCATTGTTACACAGTTTAATAGAGCAAATTCATGAGAGTTGTGTGGCCGTACGTGTGAGGGTAGAGAGTGTCAGCGGAAGACAGTTCAACACCGTTTCAGTGACAGTGGGGCTGGCGGTGTTTAAGTGAAGGATTTTATTTGTATTTCATAAGATGGACAACCACAAGGTCAGGCAGAGTTGGCATTTTCCCCCTTTGGTTACAGATTTAAATGACATGGGAACAATTATTGAACCATTACAGAGATCACTTTTTATCTCCTGACCTACTTTGGTGACAGAAAGCTACAAGGAGCAATCAGGACTTTAAGCGATTGCATAAATATTCAATTAAGTCTAACACACAATTATCAAGCAGCTACTAACACTATAAACCACCACAATATGTTAGGAGCTTGGAGGTACATTTTAAAATATCAGTTTAAATGTCACCTCCTCAGTGGAGCATGATGTAACTATCCAATATAATGTATTCTCTCAGAAGCACACCACTTTTTAGTATGTTATTCAGTCACTTTCCATTATGACTTATAGTTCAGTATTTTCTTATGAAATGTTGGTTTTTCTGTCTTCCTCTCATACCAAAAGACAGAAGATGACCTGAAATAAGAGATTTTGTCTGCTGGGCCTAAATAGGTAAATGTAAACCAGACCACCAAACATGAGCATAGAAATTATCCCAAATCATTTTCCTGATTTTTATATCAATGCCTTGTCTGAAAATGCTGTTCACACTACTCTCATCACCTTCACACAAAATTTTTATCAGTAACTTTGGCAGCTATCCTCACCTTTCAGGGATACCAGTCTCCTCCATTGTTGATCCTGAAATATTTATCGAATGCTTTCTTTGCCCCAGGCATTGTTTTTGGTGCTGTGGGTATGTTGATGAACTTGGAGCTACAGTGAAGCCAGGAATTACTTCAAGTGTCACACAAGTAAACATGGAATTACAAATGATCATGAATCCTACGAGGGGAAGGCACTGAGAGTTCTGAGCCAGGTAGTAGGGAAACAGAGTTTTCTCAGGTTGAGACATCAAGAAAGGCCTTACTAAGAAAATGAGGCAATTGAACTGGAAGCACGAAGTGGATCAGAAACATGAAGTATTAGTGTAGATGAAATCTGGAAACGGAATTTTGGAAATCACTCTGGGTAAAATAAGTAGCATATACCAAACCTGGATATTGGCTGGAGCTTGACTAACTGAAAGAAAAGTGGCATGAAAAATAGAAGTAAAATGGTCAGTCCTTTATCTTATAATTTGTGCATCTGTGTTGTAAATTATGAAATTCCTTTTTTACTCTGATATTAGAGAGACATCAATCTTTTTTCCTGAATTCATTATAAGCTTATCCATTGCTTGCCTTTATTCCTTTTTCCTATCTCTTTTTAATATTAGGTCACTATTTGATCATGAAAATCTGGAAAAGAAATACTTTTTTTACCCATTTTGCATAAGGAAATTTGTTTTCTTGGTGGCATTTATTGATGAGTTCATATTTTGCTTCTAAATTTCAATGACATAACTGTTTTGTGATATTTACATATCATAAAATATCAGATATAGATTTATATAGCATACATAAATATATTTACTATCACAAATAAAGTATCTTGATGAGAGGAGAAACTGTAGAAGGTGTCAAGGATTTCATTTTACTTGGGTCCACGATGCCCATGAAAGCTGTGGTTAAAAAAATGAAGCAACATAGAGTATATTGTAGCTGCAAATAACCTCTTTTAATATGTTAAAAAGCAAAAACATCACAGTAGAGTAAAACATTCCTAAGCCAAGTCATGGTATTTTTAATCATTTTATATACATGTAATCACTGGGCAATGAATCAGAAAGAACAAGTAAGAACTGATGACTTTGATTTATGGGGCTGGTGAAAGTGGTAAACACACCATGAGCTGCCAGAAGAATAAAGAAATCTGTCTTGAGAGCAATAAAAACGTTCAGTAGAAGTAAGGATATTGAGACTGTCCCATATATTTTGAGGAATGTGCTTGGAAAAGCAGAGAGCAAGCAAAAAATTAAAAAAGAAGATGACCTTTCAGAGAGAGATTGACCTTATAGCTCAAACATATAAAAGAATCTGTGGATGAGTTATGACAGAACAGTATTTCATTCCGTTGTCCATATGATCACTATGATTCAGAACTTACTGGACAGTACCTGTCAACCACTTCATATATATGTATACTATATAAATGTGTATATAACAATAAATACCTGTATAATTAAATATATGAAGTATCTAGATATGACATCTATGTATGTGTGTATGTATATGTATACATCTATATATGTCTCTCTCTATATATATATATAGAGAGAGAGGAGAAAGTGAGAGATGAGGAGTTTTAAAAATTCATGGAAAATTAAAGACAATTTAATTTGTTTATGAACATTAAAAAAACTCGTGTGTGCAGATGTATTTTCAATATCTATATGTATGTATCTAGAATTTCGTTTTATTTTCATTGTCTATTCTGTACATGCATATTCTAGTACCTTGATCTTATTAATCTTAACTTTGAAATAAATTTTGATACTATTTTAAGAAAGTTTCCATCTTTAATCTTCTTCAAAATAAAGTTTGATGAGATGTTTTCCATAGAGGTTTATGAATAGATACTCTTTATACCTTTGTTATTCAGTCATGACATTGACCATGGTCTTCTCAGATCAGTGAGTATGAAAATGAAGTAAAACCTAAGAAAATGTAAGAAAAATAATTCTTCTTGCTACAAAAATCTTATATTAGTGAATAATAGGCAATTTTTTCCACAAAGAGGACATGTACGTTTCAAAATTCATCTGGGAAATTTCAACAAAAATAATTTATATCCTGTACCACAAAGGACCTCAACATTACCTAAAAATAAATACAATAGAAGTAATCGCTCTGATTCACCTGAGACTAAAATCAAACTTCAAATATATAGAGACGTCTTGCTTATACTTAGAATTGTATCATATCTATATGTATTAGTCAGTGTGTCATGTTATAAAAAATTGTGATTTTGAGGGGAAAACTTAGAATTTATCAAGTTGACCTCTTTGTGTTCTTGCATCTTCCATACATGAAACTGATGTATTTCTACATATATCTAGGTTTTTATTATTTATGAATGGTTGGCAATATATACTTCAGAAAACCACTGAAAAATATTGAAGAGGAAGGACAGTATTATAAAGACAAAGGCACCCCTGATTCAATGGCTCATACCTATGCAGAAGCTACACAATGAACAAGGAGGATAAAAAATAATTTAAGGCATTTATATTGTGGTGTTGGTGAAGACTGTTGATTTTATCATGGAATGCCAGAATAAAATACAAGTCTGTCTGGACAGAAGTACAGTCAGAATGCTCCTTGGAAGGGAGGAGGGTATGATTTTATCTTGCATATTTGGATATTTTATAATAAGGAAGTGTGTTAGTCTGGGTACCTTCGAGAAACAAATCCACAGAAACTCATTTGTGTAACAGAGAGTTTTATATAAAGGGTAAGTGCACATCAAGAAAACATCCCAACCCAATGCTACCCAAGCTCACAAGTCCAACATTAGCCCATATGTCTGACGCCAATCTACAAAGTCCTCCTCAATCTCAGAAAACACACACTATGATGCCGACTGCAGGAGGAAAACCAAGTCAGTGAACATGTAAGCATCTCAGTGCTGGCAGGGGTCTCCATACGGCTGCTCCAGCACCAAGGGCTGTGTTGGGGTGGGTCTATGCAGTTTCTCCTCAGGATGTCTCACAGGATGTGAGCCTTGCCAGCTGAAGCAGGGAACGGGCTAAGGCAGGTGCACTCTGGTCCTACCATCAGAAAGCAAGAGATCCAAAAACTCGAAAGGCGAGCCATTTATCTCTCCGCCCTTCAATTAACTACACATATGTTTATCGGCCAGGTTGGCACAGTAAACTTTAACTATCTCTGAAAGGCTTAATTGTTGGAAAAGGAAGTTCTGACTGATAAAGTAGAATATCAGCAAAAAGAGAAGAGGCACAACAGGATGGATTTATAGTGTCTACAACAATGTGCTGGAATATAATGGGCAGGACAGTGTTGCATTCTATTTGTACATAGGTCATTATGGGCTGGGAGCAGCTCAAAGGCACCCAACAAGAACAACATGCATATCAGGAAAAAACTGAAACTTGCTCCCGAAGGCAGAGGAACTAAAGCAAGTGGGAAAACAATGCAATAAAAGAGATGAGTACAAGATGCCCAAGGGTGGCTCAGGGAGGCAAAGTGGAGTATTTGAGTGAAATGTGAAAGGAGCTGCAGTTAGAAAGACAAAAGGGAGCCATATTCTTTGAATTTTACAAGTTACAATAACTGAAGTAAACATCATCTTACATTGTATATTGAAGAATTCTATGGGCTAAAAAAATCAGTGATGAATTGTGTGTGTGTGTGATACATATTCATATAGGAAGAGACAGAAATTTGAATAAAACAAGTGCCAAAGGGGACATAGAGTGGTTTAAAAGCAGGAAAGGGGTGCATACCAGGTTTGTATCCCACCATTTTTTAAATCTCTATGTTGAGCAAATAATCCAAAAACCTTGAACATGTGAGGAAGATATGAAATCAAGATTGAAGTAAAACCCATTGACAATCTGCAATATATAGAAGACATAATTTTGCTTTTAACAAGCAAAGAGGACTTGAAATATTTACTATGGAAGATCAGACTTCATAAAGGCTTGTTTTCAAATAAGCAGCCATCTAAGTGAGGCATCAACAACGTCCATATGGAAGAAGCACACCAGCTCATGTAATCCATAGCTTGTAAGTAATATAGTACAAAATCTAAAGGAGGGAATGTTATGAGAATTTAAATTGTGAACACCTGGGTTTCAGAAGGCTATGGATGACAGTGGAAGCCCCAAATCTATTGGTAGGGTCCACAGATGGATTAACCCTGTGGTGAATCTTCTCTGATCACACCTGAAGGATGTGATAGACCTGTTAACTGACAGAGAACATTGTAACGTCGATTGTGGCAGGCTCGCTTAGATTAAAATGTAATATAATCATTTGATATCCCTTTTTACCTACTTTAAAGCTGTTTTGGATTTTTACTAAAATTGAGAAGGAAATACATATGGATTAGGTCCCTGGTGATTCTCCTCTGACCATGAACCAGGGATGTGAATAGCTTTGCAACCATGTAGAAGGCATTGGAAAGTGGAGCGACACATCATGAGGAACAGCTTCACATTCATTGTCAAAAAGGACATTTCAAGCTATTTCCTGAAGTGCATTTCTATCTGTGATAGGATTATATGTAGCTGACTTCAAGGAAATCAAATCAATGCAATTATTCAGATTTATGCAGCAATCAGAAAGTTCTAACAAACTAAACTCACTGCCATTGAGTTGATTTCAATGCATAGCAACCCTATAGGATAAAGTAGAACTGCCCCTGTGGATTTCTGAGGCTGAAATTCTTTACAGGAGTAGAAAGCCTCCTTTGTCTCCCTGGGAGCAAGTGGTTTTGAACTTCTGACCTTGCAGTTGGTAGCTCCACACTTAATTATTTACTCCCTTAACCACTATTCCACAAGGGCACCACCAAAAAGCTATTGATGAAGAAATAGAAAAATTTGATCAATATCCTCAGTTGGAAATTGTTCAAACATGTAACCAAGATGCATAGATAATTATTGGCATTTATTTGGACCACAAAATCTTGGTTACAGATCCCAAACTGGAGGTTACATGATAGACTTTTGCAAGAGCAATGATTTGTTCATAGCAAACATTTTTTCCAACATCACAAATGGTGACTATACACATAGATTTATTCAGATGGAATAGAGAGAAATCAAATTGACTATCTGTGGGAAGAGGAAATGGAGAAGCTTAATAACTGCCCATAAAACCAGGGGCTGACTGTAGAACAGACTACCAATAACTGACAATGTAAGTTCAGGTTATAGGTGAAGAAAATTAAAACAAGTCCACGAGAGCCGATATAAAACCTTGAGGCTGTGTCAGCTGAATTTCAAGGACACCTCAAGAACAGATCTGATACATTGGAAACTGATGACAAAAAAACCTGACAAGCTGTGGGAGTACATGAAGGACATCATTCCTAAAGAAAGCAAAATCTCATTAAGCAGCTAGGAAAGCAAGAAAAGGTCAAAGTGATTGTCAGTAGTCTCTGAACTGTGCTCTTAATCATAGAGTAGCTAGAGCAAAAGGAAGAAATTATGAAGTCAAAGTGTTTAATCGAAAATTTCAGAGGACAGTTTGAGAAGGCAAATATTCTAATGAAATGTGGAAAGACCTAGAATTAGAGAAACAAAAGGGAAGCCCACGCTCAGCATATCTTAAACTGAGAAAAACAAGAAAAAATTCAAGCTTTGAGTTACAACATTAAAAGATTCTATGTGCAAAATATTGAATGATGCAATAAGAAGCCAAAAAAAAAATGAAAGAGTATACAGAGCCACTGTAACAGAAAGAATTAGTTAACATTACACCATTTCAGACGGGAGCATATGAACAAGAGCCAATGGTACTGAAGGAAGAAATTCAAGCTGAGCTGAAAACATTAGCCAAAAATAAGGAACTTTTGTTCCCCTGCTTGAGAACATTGTGCAGCCACAGTGTCAATTAAACTGACAGAGGTCTCCTTTCGTGCTGCCCCTCTCCCTGGGGGCACTGTCCTTCTCAAGGGACTGGTCTCTCCTAACAATATGTCCAACTAAGTCTCATCAGCCTTGGCTCTGAGGGACACTCTGACCTCCAAGACACATAGGTTGGTTTGGCCTTTTAGCAGTCCATGGCACTTTTAATATTTTTCTTTATTACCACAATTCAAATGCATTGATCCTTCCTGGGGGTCTTCTTTAGGTAATGTCCAATTTCCACCTGTAGATGATGCATTGGGGAATATCAGATTGCGTCTGACTTCACCTTGGTCCTCAAATAACATCCTTGCTTCTCAATACTCGAAAGCAGTGGTTCTCAACCTTCCTAATGCCGCAACCCTTTAATCTAGTTCCTCATGTTGTGGTGACCCCCACCCATAACATTATGACAGTAGCAAAACTGTAATTTTGCTCCTGTTATGAATTGAGCAACCCCTGTGAAAGGGTTGTTCAACCCCCACATACCCCACAGGTTGAGAACCGCTGCTCGGAAGAGTTCTTATGCAGCAGATTTACCTAATGCAACTTGCCTTTTGATCTCTTGACTGTTGCTTCCAAGAACATTGATTGTGAATCCAAATAATACAAAATCCTTGACAACTTCAACCATCTATCCATTTATAATGATGCCATCTGTTGGTCCAGTTGTGAGGATTAGGGTCTTTTTTATTGTGTTGTAATCCATACTGAGGGCTGCAATCCTTGATCTTCATCAGCAAGTGGTTCAAGTCCTCATTGCTTTCAGCAAGCAAGGTGGTTTTATCTGCATATCACAGGTTGCTAAATATCAGTCTTCCATTCATGCTGCCACATTCTTCTTCATAAACTCCAGCTTTTCTGCTGATTTGTTCAAAATAAAAGATAGTGAGTGTGGTAGTTACATAATTTCATGTCAACTTGAAGATATATAAAAGTGTAGGTGTGGTATTCAACCTGTCAATCAGGTGACAGCCAGAGGGTGCCTCCTTGTGGGTGTGGCTTTCTCATGAGGGGGGCCGGAGAACCATCCCCTCTCTCTCTGCCTTCACCTTCCTGCTGTCAGACCCTGGTTCCTGCCAGAGCCACCACCATTTGATCCACGGCACTTTGCACCTGCCCACTGTGATCTCCTGCATTCTGCATCATTGCATGTGGCTTCATGGGTCTGAAGAGACACTTGTAGACCAGTACTGGACTCATAGATGAGTTGAACCAGGCTGGGAGGGTTTTTTGATATAAAGTTACTCCTTGATATAAAGCCATTTCTTATATAAGTGTCACTGGATTTGTTTCTCTAGTCAACCTTGCCTAACACATTGAGTCTTAATAGTGGATATACACGAGCCTTGTTTCCTAGAGGTAAACCTATAATATTGTACTTTTTTTTCAAAACTGGTGAATCTAATATTGATTGTCCTATATTAGAAATCTATTTGCAAAGAGAATAAGTGCCTCTTCTACTAACCCTAATATTTTAAAAATATTATAGATATTAAAGTTTTTCACTAGAGTAGGTCCTTAAAGTGGAGTTTCTGGGTGGTACAAATTGTTACTTGTACTGTTAACCAGAAGCATGGAGTTTGAATTTACCCAGAAGTATGTCAAAAGAAAGGCTGAGTTGTCTACCTCTGAACACAAGCCATTGAAAAAGCTATGGTGCACAGTTCCACTCTGACACAGGAAGACCCCCTAACTTGGAATATCTCCATAAAGTCGTTTGCTTTTGATTCTTGTAAATCATTAGAATATAGGTTGGCATGTTCTATTATACACTTTTTCTGTCCTATAACATTATAGAGATTTGCTTCCTTGATTCTCCTTTTACTGTCCTTTGATGTTCCTTATGAAAATATTTTTCTTCCTCAGCTAAGCCATAAATCTAAATTTATTACTCCCTCTGCTATTGTTTAATGGTTAACACTAATAAAAATGCTACTTAGCATTTACACAAAGGTTCATATTTTTAAAGTGCTTTCCAAGGACTATTACTCGGCCCTCTTTTAATGAGTGTAGCTTCTGAAGCAATTTGTATGAATATTCAGGAGATGTTATGAATGTGAAATAAAATTCCTGGCCCAGTGATGATTTGGAATTTGGATATGTCATACATAGAAATAGGGAAGTGCTGATCTAGCAATGATAAACAAAGCATTTACACTATATTTAGGTCAGTAAAACTTCATATTTGCACCTATATCTCTCTATCTCATTTTTCATCTATCATCTGCATGTATTACTTGAATAGACTGTTTTTCTAGACGACAGGGTCTGTAAAATAGAATTTTCTACTACTTGAGTCTCTCTTAATAAAAAATATATTATGATGAGATATTCTTTTTTTTTCTTCTTCAATTAAGAGCAAGATTCCATTTGATTTAAAACCAATCTTTGTCATTGAAAGTCTCAGGCTGTATTTGTCTTTCAGCTTAGCCGATTAGGAATATCATTTAACTTAAATTATACTGGTAAAGATAATGTTCTAATGTTCTATTCAGCTGTTTATAAAGAGTCTAAAAGTGACATTTATTGTATTATTCAATAGGCTTCAATAAATTCTTATAAATAAAAACACAAACACCAAAATAGTTTAAGATGTTAATTAGTCTATCCCTTATTTTCTCTACTTGCATATGCACAACATTTATTCAGAATTAGTAATCCTTTATATCACCCAGTAGCTTTCCTTATCAATAGTTTATTTCAGGAGAGGAAATATATAAGGTAACCTTGGGCTTTTACATTATTCTCTACACTTGGGTCTGAAATTTTACTGAGGGTAGGGATTATGTATCATTATTCTTCGATTCCCTTGTGATCAGATAATCACTGTCATATATTAGATGCTCAATAAATGCCTGAGGGCTGCTAGCTATTGATTATGTAGAGGAACATTATTTCAAACAATACCAATAGCTTGTGAGGAAGACTCATGCAGGCGCTAACTAAATTCACAGATATATTGAGCTTGCTCAGTTTGAAATCCTACATAATTGTTTCCTTCCACACAGACCATAGCTCACAGAAACCTTCAATGATTTTTCTGGAAATGCCTTATGTCCTCCAGGCCCGTAGTGCTCCAACCACACAGGCTTTTGTTTTAGCCTTGACCAAACATCTCTTTCCCATCACAGAGAAGTGTATTCTCCCACAGGGAGTTGTAGGGGTATTTATTTTCATTCAGATATCATCTTAAATATTGCCTTTCAAGAGAGAACTTCCCTG
>NW_022111369.1:83952241-83977689 GCF_000313985.2 Echinops telfairi
TATGTGTTAATCAATAACAAGATTAATATATTAGTCCATAGATATCTATTATAAAGATATTTAAAGAAAAATAATAATAGGTTACATCAGATTTCTATTTGTTTTCAAGTTTGAGGTATAAAACCAATTATATCTGAATATATGAATATTATCTACTTGTAAACAATCAAATGGATATAGTTATTCTGAAGTAATTAAGTGTTTTCATTATTGGCAACGTGTGTAGTCAGATGTCCTTGACTTGGTCTCCATTCGTAATGATTCTGTGCACAACAGAGCAAAACACTTATTATTCCCGTGGCACCTTCACATTGTTGCTTAGCGAGACTCCCTTGTTAACACCACTGCATCAGTCCATCTCATTGAGGGTCTTCCTCTTTTAACTAACCCTCTATTTTACCAAGCATGTTGCCCTTCTCTGGGTCTGCTTCTGCTGATAACATGTTCAAAGTATTTGATGTTTCCAACCTTCCAAAGTCCTTCTCCCTAGTCTGTCGTAGACTGTAAGTTCTGCTGAAACCTGTCCTGCTGGTATTTGGAATACCAGTTTCAAAGTTCCTAGCATCACAGCATCATGCATGCCACCACAGTATGACAAAATGTCACATGAGTGAATTATGTCATAAATTATATTGGATACAAAATTTTAATTATTACATATATCTTATAGTGCAAATTGCCATCACATAAAAATCTGAAACTTGAATTGAATGTAGATCAGTTAAAGCGGAAGTAAAAATGATAAAGTAATAGAGGAACAGAAGATTTCAAGGGGCAGATACAAAAGGCACAGTAAAGTTTTGTAATGAAATGTGCAAAGGCCTGGATTTAGAAAACCAGAGGAGAAAATCAAGGTCAACATTTGTCAGGCTTAAATAACTGAAGAAGAAAAAAATTAAAGCCTCAAGTTGCACAAGGAAGCATACTATGAGCAAAAAAAATCAACGACAAAGGAAACATTGAAAGGAGATGAAAGGAATATATAGAATCATTCTACCAAAAAATAGTTGATACTAAACCATTTAAGGAGGTGGTATATGATGAAGCTCCTTTTATATTGCAGGAAGGAGTTCCAGTTGATGGCACTGTGAAAAAGAAGTCTTGTGAAAAGCAAGATCCCAGGAATTGATGGATTATCACTTGAAATGTTTCAACAAATGGATGCAATGCAGGAAACACTCACTTGTATACACCAAGGATTTGGAAGACCTGGAGAACCAACTGAAGGAGATCCACATTTGTGAATATTCCAAGTAAAGGTTACCCAAATGAATGTAGCTATTATTGGAATATAAATGCAAGTAAAATCATGCTGAAGCTAATTCAAGTGATTGTAGTAATATAATATCACAAAACTGAGATTGCAGTGATATACTAGCGTGGAACTGCTGGAGAGCTAAGCCAGACTCAGAAGAGGGCATCAAATGGGAAATATTATTGTGATGCTATCTGATGGATCTTACCTGAAACAACAGATTTCCAGAAAGATGTTTTTTCTGTATTTTGATGACCATGCAATGACAATACTACTGTTTGGATCACTATTAATCACTATTGATAACACATTCAGCAAATCTGAAACTTAAATAACTCGAAAAAAAAATCAAGCCTCAGGTTGGAATCTTGAAAGATTCTGTTGGAGAAACATTGAATGATGCAGGAAGAATCAAAAGAAGATGAAAATAATACACAGTACCATATGAACTAAGAAGTAGTTGACATTCCACCATCTCAGGGTGCACAGGAGCAAGAACCAATGGTGTTAAAGGAAGACTTCAAGCGGCATTGAATGTATTAACTAAAACCTAGATCCAGTAATTAATAGAATATCAATTGAAATCTTTCATCAAGCTGATGAAATACTGGAAGCACTCACTGGGCTTGGCCAGGAACCTTGGAAGACAGCTATTGGCTAACTTGCTGGAAGATATCCATATTCGTGCCCACCCCAAAGAAAGGTGACCCAACAGAAAGTTCAAACTACAGAACAGTATCATTGATATCACATGCAAGTAAAATGTTGCTGAAGATCATCTAGTAATAGTCCCAGCCCCACATTGATGAAGAACTACAGAAGTTCCGGCTGGATTCAAAAGAGGATGTGAAACAAGGGATACCATGGCTGATGTCAGATCTTGGTTGAAAGCAGAGAATACCGGAAAGATGTTTACTTGTGTTTTTTTGATTATGCAAAGGAATTCAACTGTATGAACCATACTAAACTATAGATAACCTTGAGAAGAATGGGAATTCCAGAACATTTCATTGTGCTCCCATGGGACTGGAAGATGGACCAAGAGGCAGTGGTGGGAACAGAACAAGGGAATACTGCATGGTTTAAAATCTGGAAAGGTGTGCCTCAGGACTGTATCCTCTCGTCATGTTTGCTCCAGCTGTGTGATGAGAAAGTCATCAGAGATACTGGCTGAAATGAAGAAGCATGTGGCATCAGGATTGAAGGAAGGTTTATTAACAACCTGTGAAATGCAGATGACACAACCGTACTTGGTGCGAGTGAGAAGGATTTGAAGTTCTTGCTGATGAAGATCAAGGATTGTAGCCTTTAGATTGTATTATGACTAAATATAAAGAGGACACAAACCCTCACATCTGGGACAATAGGCAGCATCATGATAAATGGAGAAAAGATTGAAGTTGTAAAGAATTTTGTCTTGTTTTGATCCCCATTTAATGCTCATGAAAAGAGCTGTCAAGAGATCAAACGAAATGTTGAATTATGTAAATCTGCTGCACAAGACCTCTTTAGACTAGTGGAAAGTAAGATTAGTTTGAAGACTTAGGTGCAAATGAACCAAGCACTGCTATTTTCAATTGTTTCCTATGCATGTGAAAGTTGGACATTGAATACGGTAAATGGAAGAAGCGTGGATGCAACTGAGTTTTGGTAATGAAGAAGAATATTGAAAGTACCATGTGCCACTAACTGCTGGAAGAAGTAACACCGAGTGCTCCTTGGAGGCAAGGATGGCAAACCGTTGGTAGCAGGTCAGAGCAGTAACTGGAGAAGGACATTGTGCTCGGGAAAGGAGAGGGTCAGGGAAAAGAGGAAGGCTCCGAAGATATGTATTCACACCATGACTGCACCAATGGGCTCCGGCACAGGAACAATGGTCAGGATAGCGTGGTGTTTCCTCCTATTGTTCACAGGGTAGCTAGGCGGGGGAATCAAGTGGATGCACTTAACAACAGCAGCATGGATATCATTGCAAAAATAAAAATTTAGAACCTTTAGATGAGCTCCTGAAGAACCTATACATAGACCAAGAGGTATAACAAATGTAAGGAATCACATGTGATTTAAAATAATGAAAGGTAAAGTATATACTCATGTATAAACCTTGTTTTTCAGCACATTTTTTAATGCAGTTTTCGTGGTAAAACTGGCTGCTTCGGCTGATAGCTGTGCCGGCTTATACTCGAGTGTATGCGGTATGTGTCCAGGTTATTATATATTATTATACTTAGTCAATTTTATTATACTTAGTCAATCTGTTACTGACCAAATTGTCAAAGATGCTGGAATATATGAAGAAAAAAGTAGCATTAAAAGGGAGGAAGACTCCTTAGCAATCTCAACTATGCAGATGGAACAACCATGCTTGTTGGAAACCTCCATGACTTTAACCACTTAGTGATGAGCAAAGCCTTCAATATGGGCTACACTTCATATCAAAGAAAGCAAAAATCCTTTCAACTGGACCAATAAGCAAAAGTATGGCAAGCAAAGAAAGGATTAAACTTGTCAAGGATTTCATTACACAAAACTGTGGAATCAGCAATTTGGAAATCAATCAATTAAATAGAGATAATTGTTCTGCAATATATGAGGGCCACTGAATTGTATACCCTAAAAGCATTATTGTGTGATATTGTGTTATTGGAAATTTATCTTATTAAAATAACTAATGCATGTATAGGTTTTTTGATAGTAGAAATAAACAATCTATTACCTAGTTTTTGAGAAAAAGGAAATAAAACTACCTATCACATAGGGTAAGTCCATTGCAAATAACTTCTTTAAGGTGCTAAAAAGCAAAGATGTTACCTTGAGGACTGAGGTACACCGGACAAAACCACAGCATGTTCAGTTGCCTCTTGTGCGTGTGAAAGCTCCGCAGTGAATAAAAAGACTGAGGGAGAACTGATGTGTCTGAATTATAGTGTTGATGAAGAAGAGTGTGTACACCGTGGACTCCCAGAAGTGAGATGGCAGGATTTCGTCTCACATTCTTGGGACAGACACAAGATCAGGAGAGACCAGTCCTTTGAGAAGAACTTCGCAAAGTAGAGATGCGATGACAAAGACCAAGACCCTCCATAAGAGGAATTGACCCAGTGACTACGACAATGTGCTGAAACAGCTAGGTTTGTGAGGAGTTCGCACTGCTTGTCATGGACTCTTGTCCGCCGTGTTGCTATGAGGTGTAACTAACTCTCTATCACCTTACTACAACAAGAATACAATGAAGTCCTTGTTGGTACAAATTATTAGCACACTTGCTTGCTAGCTAAACTTTGGAATTCTAAGTGTATGCAGAATTCCTTGCAAAAAAACTGGGATATCAACTGTTGAAAAGGTAGCTACTGAAAAATCTAGGAGCAGAGTTCTACTTTGACACATAAGAAATTGCCAAAGATGGAAATCCACTCAGTGGTAGTAGGTTAATAAAATGATAGGCATCCTTATTTTTATTTGTTTGTGTTTTCTCACATATAATATGAGGATAATAATATATCTCTCTTATAGAGTTATGGCAAAAATTAAATGAAGATGCTTGCCTATTGTATTAGCTAGTGTGATTATTGGTATCATAAAATCTGGCAGATCACAGAATCTCTAGGTGTTGCAAGTGTTAAACAACTCCAATCCTTCATAAACCAAAATGAACCCACCTGCTGTTAAATTGATGTTGACTCACTGCAACCCCCTAAGGAAGGGGACGGTTGCTTTCTAGGGTTCAGCGGTTGTCAGTCACTATAGACGTGGACAGACTCTTCGTTCTCGTGCACGTTCAAAGTGTGAACCTTTCCACTTCTTACACCACTGTGCTCACCCAGCAGTGCTAATTGTGTTAACAGAATAAAAGCTACTGAAATTAAAAATTAACATTCATTTATACAATTTTTTTACTGAAATCATAATGCCTTCAGGGTAAAATAAAGGAACTTTTCTACTATTTGAGCTCACTTTATTTTTCTTATTATATCATATTACTAAGAGTTATGTTAAGTAATTGCTTTCAATTCTTCCTCTCCACACCTTTTAAATATTTGTAAATGTTTTTCTTTCCATTGCCAAATTATACAAATTTAGTTCCATTATTTTTCCACTTAAGACATTGTGTTAACTGCTCTAATATTTAAATTATATCTGTTCTGGGTGTACTCCAAATCTGGTAATGATATTGCTAAAATTAGAAATATAATTTTAGATATAAATTTTGTACCCAAGCATCTCAGCCGAATATTGTGTCTGTTAATTTGAAATATGTTTACTATATACTTTCTATAGTTAATAATGTTTTTAATCACACTTGATTTAATTCATTCAGTAAATATGTCAGGTTCTGACCTAATGCACACACACAGATTATTTTTATAATTGATGTGGCAAAAGTTTCTGATAAAGGAATTGTTTTGATCCTTAAGAAAAATTCCTTGTTATCCCCATTTACCAGATGTGACTCTTGAAGGGTTAATTAATGAAAGTAGAGATTAATTCTCTTTACAATTCTTTTTCTTTTACTCATGGTGGATTGCTTCCTTCAAAGTTTTCAGAGAAGATATAAAAGAGAGATTCTGTGTCGTCTCCAGTCTAAGGCTGATTATCACAAGGCAGAAGACAGACATGCCTTGACCTTCCATCCTCCTTTACTCTATTGTCACGTCAACTGTTCTTTCCAACATACTCTGCTTCTCTGCTGTGTTCAATCATCTGTGGCAATAGTTACAGAAAACTTACAGACAACACTGACAATTATGGGGCTTATTCCTTGGAAGTTAACAGGTTAGCACAAACCTGGATCAGAAAGCATGAAGAATAGTTTTTAATCCACACCAGTACCTCTCCTCAGGCAGCTCACAAGTCTCTCTCTGGTCCTCTGCCTCTTGATAACATGGTCCCTTGGCTTCGAACTCTGTGTGCCAGAAAACCCACCTGCTGCTCCCCCTCGTTCAGCAGCGAGCCTCCACTGTTCTACATGTGGCACCCCGGCTGCCTTCACGGTAGCTCTTCTTTTTTGGTGGTCATGGGAAACTCTGTTTCTGTTTCTAAGCTGGATCCCTTAGATGCATAGGGATGGAAACCTCGCCAAACCCAAAGAGTACGCTATACCTTATTTGCATGACCTCACCCCAAATTTTGGTGGGAGTTATTGAGAAACAAATAAAAGAGTCATATTTAAGTAATTTCACTTCACCACAGTAATCTATATCTTCATCCATTTCCCATAGTACTCAGCCCTCAAATACTTTTCCTTGGGAACAGTTAAAACAAGGGTTACCCCCAAACTCTGCTGGGTGGAGCTTTCGTATTACACATTTTCCCAGTAGACGAGCATCCAGCGCTCCTCTGAGTTAGCTCTCTCTCAACTAGTGGTGGTGTCGCCTTGGAAGGTTCTCTCTGGTCAGAGTGACTTTCTTTGTCAAAGCAGCTTCTCTCAAGCTTCAATTTTTGTGATGGCCGATTTAACAGAAAGGCATGCAGCTGTGAACATTTGTTTGCTGCTTGGGAAAAATACCGCAAAACTATGGTGATGTTGAACACAGTTTCCTAGGGCAACGCTATGGGAAAAACTCAAGGGTAAGAGTAGTTTTCTCATTTCAAAAAGGGTGAAATGTTGATTGATGAAAAATCTTGTTCTAGACTTCCATCAACTTCCTAAATGGGTGAAAATGTCCTCAATAATCTTGCATTTGTGCTCGAAGACGGACAATGGACCATGGAAGCCATGGGGGAAGTTATTTGGAATATCTTGGAGCTCCGTTCGGCGAATTGTAACAGAAGATTTGGGCATGAGACAGGTCACTGCAAAATTTGCGCTTCAGTTCTGACTGACCAGGAAAAAGAGCATGGAGGAGAAACATGTTTTGAAAGGACAGCTGCAGAGTGCTGCAGACTTTTTCCTAAAGTTATTACTGGTGAGGAGGCATGTTGCTATTCTTCTGACCCCGTGAGCAAACGTGGGTCAAGCAAGTTGAAGACATCTTCATCACCTCGCCCCAAAAGCTTGTCAATTGGAATCAAAAACCAAGATGATGCTCATTTGGGTTTGGGTTTTTGTTTTTTTTTTATATGAGGGAGGTAGTGCATTTCGAGTTCATTCCACCAGGACAGAGTGTTAATCAAATTTATTGTTTAGAGGGTCTGAAAAGATTGTGTGACAATGTGCGACAAAAACGTCTGGGACTGGTTTTGTCACCAGACAATGCACGTGCTCACAGTGTCATCTCTGTAAGCCAGTTTGGGGCCCAAAACAGCATGCCTCTCTTGCCTCCCACAACTGACTCATCTGACCTCGCTCCATGTGACTTCTTTTTGTTTCCACGAATGCAGAGGGACATGAAAGGACAGTGGTTTGATGACTTACAACAGGTGAAGAAAAAAGCAAGGGAAGTGCTGTCAGCCATACAAAGAGATGAGTTAGAAAAATGTTTCCAAGAGTGGAATTGTAGATTTGACAAATGTATTAAGTGTAATGGAGAGTCTTTTGAAAATGATAAGATTATTTTGTTAAAAAAAAACACATAGCTTTGAAAAAAAATTCTGGTTCCTTGTTGTGTGTTGCAAAGTTACTAGAAGCCATGCTGAATACAGTAAACACGACGAAGTCTCTTTTGATGGCTTGCTATTAGAAAAACTAATCCCCTGGATGACTTTCTGGCTGAGGTCCAATTTGTAAATCGAATCTGCCCAATGATACTCTTCTAGTCTACAAGAGGTCAAGTGAATGGTTCTCCATTCACAATGGTTTCATCTTGGTGCCATAATATCATCTAAATTAGATGCTATAACACAGCCTCAAAATTTTCCAAGAACCACATACTTCTTGTTATGTTTATCCCATTTACAGCAAGCCTGAATGATGCTCATATGTGGATATTGCCTTGGCTATTATTGGGATTTCTGTGGGAAACCTGGAAAATGAAATAAGATGAAGGTAATTTAAAAAGTTAAGATAATTTTTAAAAATCAAAATTTACAATCTATTGAACATATATCCTATGGCATAGCATCAGATTATTTATATGGTGATACGGTATACAAGTGTTATAGAAATGTTTGTTTTATTTGCAAAATGATGATAAGAATATGTAGCATTATAGAGTTGATATTAGAATTAAATGAGATCATTAAGCCATAATTCAGGAAAAAATGGGTGTGTGAACCATTACGTAACAATATTAGTTCCTCATATACCTTTTTTAGGCCAAATGTTTATGTAGTAATAGAGAAATATTACTCTTTTAGGAAATTTTACATTGTAAATTATCTGAAGTATCTCATTTTTCACTTGTGTATGCTTAATATCATTTTTATTTTAATTTCACCCATTTTAATTAGTCAATCATTTTATTTATTAAGATTTTCCCACTTCCTCCAGGCTTTTGATATCAATCTAACATTTCCAGAATTTGTCATAATAATTATAAATGTTTAATGAGTCTAAAAGCCAATTATTTTAATCCCATATGATAACTGCCATGGAGTTCAGTTGATATGCCTGTTATTGAATTTTTGGAGCATTTATTTTATCTTTACGAGAAGCTTTAGAACTTTGGACAATTACTTAACTGCTTGATGGCATTACATCTCAAAGGTTCAACTTAAAAATAAACTATATTTAATCATTGCTATTTTTATATCTTTTGTTTTAAAAAGTATCTTTCAATTCTTTAACAATTAAACTTACTATAGTTTTATGGGGAAGAGGCATAAGATTTCATTTAATGTAAAAGTTTATTTTTGCTTCAATTATTTTCCTTAAGTCATTATGCCATTGTTTTATTTGTACTAATAAAAATGCTTGATTTCCAATATTATATTTAGAATGAATTTGACAATACTTTTAGGAGCCCTGGTGATTATGTGGGATAAGCATTGGGCTGCTAACTCCAAGACCTACATTTCAAATCTACAATTGTTCCATAGGTGAATGGTGAGGCTTTTTGTTACCATAAAGAATTACAGTATTGGAATCTCTATAAATGGATGCTATGAGTTGGAATTGACTTGATGGCAATAGGCTTAGGTGTAGAAAATTATTATTCATTCACCAACTACTGGATTTTAATCATCTCTCATTGTGTTATCGTCAATGAAATCTTTCACTCTTTTTTTTTTCAATTTTTTAAATTTTCCATCTTGCAATGAACAGATGCTTTTTCTTTTCCTTTTTTAAGAAACTTTATTGACAAACCAAGCAAATGCACAAGAAATAGAATATGTATATCCCATCCAATGAATTTTATGACTTCAATAATTATACCAGTTGAATAGTTCAGCTGGTCCACAAAAGAAATGCTATTTCCAAACTTAGAACTGTTGTCAGTTGTTTCAAGTTGACTCCAGTGGATGGCGCTCTGAAGCACTACATAATAAAACTGCTCCATGGGGGTTCCTTGATGGTAATCATAATGGAAGCAGAATGAGAACGGCCAACCTTTAGGCTAGCAATCCAGCAGAAACCCTTTGTGTCACCCAGGTACCTAAACTAAGAAATTGTCAGGTGCCACGAGGCATATGTTCAGTCCATGGTGACCCCATGTGACAGACTGGTTTTCGCAATTGTAATCTTCACAGAGCAGATCACAAGGTTTTTCTCTCGTGGAGCCACCAAATGGTTCCAACCATCAGCTAGAATTCAAAGCTGTCATCAGCCGAAACTTAAATATTTGCACCACATCTGTCACCCACTGCAGTGCTGCTCATTCTGACTCATAGCAACCTTAGAACATCTGAAGCAAAGCCAGGTGTGTTCTGGTCAGTGCCAACTCAGAGCCCCTGTTCACCACAGAAGGACACGCTACCTGGTTCAGCGCCATTCTCACAATTGTTTGTGGTTTGGAGCCATGGATGCCGCCCCTGCGTCAATCTCGCTCCTTGAGGGCCTTCCTCTTTTTCATTGCCCTTCTGCTTTACCAAGCATGTGTCCTTCCCAGGGACTGGCCTCTCCTCTCCAAAATATGTGAGACACTCCCCACATTCTTGCCTCGAAGGGGCATTTTGGCAGTACTTGTGCCAAGACAGACTTGTTACATTTTTTGGTGAACCATGGTATTTTAATATTCTTTGGGAACACTATAGTTTCAAATGCATTGATAGAGGCCATGAAATGTTATAAAGACTCAGAGTTACCCCTTTTTCTTCCCTAGCCTACTGTAAAGCAAAGGTTTCCTAGCCAGAAAATTTATCTCGCATTATAATCAACTGTGTCATTATTTGTCATGAGTGTAAAAATTAATATGAAAATAAGTCCTTGTAAATTCCTCTCCTTGGTAAAATGAAACACATAAACAAATACAATTCAGAGATGGTAGTGTCCTAAATGAATTGAGCATTAAATGAAATTTAACAATACTATCCCATCTCCCTTATACCCTTAGCTTGGAGTGTTCCTTTGAGGAGTAAGGAATGATCCAAAGCATGGTTTTCTCCTTTGCCTCACCTGACTGTTAAAGCTGGACCCTGTCAGGAAACGTGAAGGAGAACCAGTGCATTTGAATTTTGGACTACCCAAAAGACAAACTAATCTGTCTTGAAAGGCGCCAGTATGCGCCCTGACAATAAGGATGACTAAACTTCATTTTCTACACTTTGGGCATGTGGTCAAGAGAGACCAGTCCCTGGAGAAGGTCAGGGTGCCTGGTAAAGTAGAGGGGAGGAGAAACGAGGAAACCCTCAGAGAGAGAGGGACACAAAGGTTGCAACCGGGGGCTCCTGCAGAGGAAGAATTGTGAGGATGAGGATGGAGCAGCACAAGGCAGTGTTTCTGTCCTTCGTGCATAAAGCACACTGTGAATTGAAAAGAACCGGATGGCACATCAAAATAAGTACTGGGCAATTTCCTGTCAACAAATCTTAGAAAAATAAGTTTTTTTGTGTTGTTTCTTTCTCTCTCGTCCTCTTCTGGAATGTCAGTTATGCACTCACTCTTCTCTGTAATGTCCCACACACATTCTAGGACACTTTTGATTCTTTTTTTCATTCTGTATCTATTTCTCTGTATCTGTCTCTCTCCTATAGATTCAACGTGATTTCTATGTCATTTCATTGCTTTATCTAGTTGTGATATGTAATTGTTAATCCTCCAGGTTTTTAGTCATTGTTTTTACATAGTTTCTAATTGAATATTTATTATATCATCTTGTTTTGTTATTTTCCTAGGGTTCTATCTATGTTTTCTTCATTCTTTTTGGCTTCACAGTCAAATCGTTTTATTGCAATATCTTTCTCAAGAAGTTTTTACAATCCTTCATTTCATTCACTTGCTTGAGAAATATTATTGTTTCTTCATATGATTTGCTGTCTTTGCAGCATTGAAGTGTTAACTTATTTACTTACATGTTTTCCGTGTGTAAACGTTTGCATTGGGCTTATTTTTATGTATCCAGAACATTTTCCCTTCAGAATAGCTTTATATTATTTATTTGTTGTTATACACATTCTGATTTTTGTGTGACTTTGTAGCTGTTGGCTCGGCATGATCTCTACTCACTAGGGGGGGGGGGGGGGGGCACCCAGACACACACACATGACTCCCCTGTGGTTAGGCCGATGGGTTTTTGGGTTTTTGTTCTCAGTGGATTGAGTGAATGTGTGGGATCAGGTTCTTTACTGAGATTGGGTTAAAAGTGTTTGATGTTCAGGGTCTTTCCACACCCTTTGTGGGACCATGAGCTATTCTGGGCTGTACTAGCAGTTAGTGTTTTCTCCAGAGCAGTGGTTCTCAACCTTCCTAATGCTGTGACCCTTTAATAATACAGTTCCTTGTGTTGTGGGGTCATCCCAACCATAAAATTATTTTCGTTGCTAGTTCATCACTGTCATTTTGCTAGTCCTATGAATCAGGCGACTCCTGTGAAAGGGTCATTCAACCCCCAAAGTGGTCATGACCCACAGGTTGAGAACCGCTGCTCTAGAGATTAGGGTGGGGCACTTTCACATTCATTTTAGAGGAATACTACCTAGATGGACAGGGTAGGTCCACTGTGCATACACTAATTGGATTCCCAGTAGGCAGTGAGATGTAAAGGGATGTCAGTAGAAATGCTGGTGCAGTAATTGTGGTGGATCTAAGGTGTTCCAGCCAGGTGAACGGGATGAGGTTATGAGACTCTCCTGATTGTCATCAGGCACTGGTAGAGATTGGGTGTGTTGAGATATGCATGGTGTTGCTAGCGAGGTGGTGTGTTTTCCCAGTCAGTCATTGGGGCATGGATGCAGGGAGTATTCTCTTTGTTGGGCATTGTGTGTGTGTACTGTCAGTTGCCAGGTCACCATTCTTTGATGGGTGACATATGATTTTGCATCATTGATTTAGGGGTGACTGTGGGGGTGTGGAATCACAATCTCTCAGTCACTTCTCTGGAAGTGGTCATATGCATCATGGGATGGCAGGGACACAGAGATGAAGGGGTGATCAACGCAGACACAAGGCTGGTTCCAGGTCTGACAGACAGCATGCATGTGCATGTTGTGTAGGTTTGCAGTGGTGACGGTGACCCTCCAATTGTTGGTCTGAAGATGGGACAATCAATGTCATGGATTGCTGGGTAGAGGAGGGAAGGAGGGGCACTTCTGGTTCCCTGGAGCATTCGCGGAAAGAGAGGTGGCTGAGTTACCTTGGTCCCTAACACAGAGGTGAGGACACTTCTGACAGAGGTAATTAGAGCCTGCCCTTGACCAGTGTGATGTAGAGAGACTGTACAGAGTCCAGTCTCTAGTGACTACTCCGGAGATCCTCTTCCCTGCCAGTGCCAACCACCCAAATGATCATGGTGAGTCCTTGGGTCACTCACTGCACTATGGTTGTTTGAATCCCCAGGGCCCTCATCTATATTTCTGTACATTTCCTCCTTAGATTAAATTCATGCCCTCTTCATATAGCTTCGTGCCAGTGTGCACACACAGAACTTCTATCTCACGTTGGTCACTCTGTGAAGCTGTCTTCTTAATCTCCTCACATGGAAGCACCGGTCACTATATAGCAAGATGGTCAGGCTGTGCTGGGCCACTGGTTGGGTACTCACACACAAGTCTCCTTTTCACCATTTTCATATAATTTATCCTGCCTTTCATTATTTGATCTAATTCTTTATCCTTTCGTTTGCTCTTCTGAGTTCCCAGGTTGCCATTTGTATCTGTTTAATTTATTGTCTCCCTTCTTTGCTGTAGAGCCATGGTTCTCAACCTTCCTAATGTAGTGACCCTCTAATATAGTCCCCCATATTGTGGTGATCCCCCGAGCATAAAATTATTTCCGTTGCTACTTCATAACTGTTATTTTGCTACCGTTATGAATCGGGTGGCCCATGTGAAAGGGTTGTTTGACACGCCCCCCTCTACAGGGGTCACGACCCACAGGTTGAGAACCACTGAGGGTAGCTAAGCTATCATCTTGGGCCACCTTCCTTGTTAGGCATTCTGTGGCCTGCCTTTTTGGTTCATTTAAAAGGTCTCTTTTTCTCAGTAAGCAATGCAATTACTTCAATACTACTGATAACAAAAGATTTGCGTGGCTCACAAAGTTTTTAATTTAAATGTGCCTTTTTTAGGAGATAATGTAATGCAACCTTATTAATAGGTCTGGTGATTTTTTCATAAAAAAAGCAATAAATTCTTGTATTGGGAGAACTTCCCTCCCCTGGTTTCAGACCTGTTATGTACACATTTGCTCTCTACTTTCTTTTAACCAGGCCTCCAATGAATCTTATCCTTACAGCATAGTGCTTCTCCAATCACCACCCCCAAGCCAACACCTTTACAAACCTGCTATTCCCATTTTGTCCACAACAAGTCCCTCTTTTTAAAATTCCTTAATAGTAACTGCTGCTACTCAATAGTCTTAGTCATCGTGATGGTTAGTTGTATGTATGTGTCAAATTGGCCAGGCTGTAGTACACGGTTATTTAAGCAACTATTAATGTAAGTGTGACTGAGAGGTCCGTTTAGATTTGGTTAACACGTATAATGAGTTGGTTTTTAAGTAATGGAGTCCACCTTCAATGGTATGAGTGAGTCTCATTCAACTTATTGAATGAGAGCAAAAATTGAAATCTTAACCCAAAGGAGACAATATATTTCAAGACTACAGTGTCAATTCAAATTGTTTCCAGCCAGCTGGGTTCCCTATAGATTTTTAATTCAGAATTGCCATATATACTCATGTATAAACCAAGTTTTTCAGCACATTTTTAATGCAGTTTTTGTGGTAAAATAAGATGCTGATATTTGGGTCAGCTTATACTCGAGTATATATGGTATACGCCAACAACCCCGGCCTGAGTTTCTAGCCTGTTTATTTACTTATTTGGGGCTTTCCAGTTTCCACACTTTAGTTGTTAGATACCAGCGAGTCTGTTTCAACTCCTGTTGACCCAAAAGAGCAAAACAATGCCCAGTCTTGCATCATCCTCACAATTGTTTTTCTCAAAACACTCTCACAGTCGCTGGGTCCATCCATCTTGTTGAGGGTCTTCCTTTTTTTCACTGCCCTTCTGCTTTACTGATTAAGATGTCCTTTTCCATGGGTTGGTCTCTCCTGAAAATTTGTCCAAAATATCTGAGATGAAATATTGCCATCCTCACTCTAAAGAAGTATTCTGGCTATACAAATTCCAATACAGACTTGTTTTTTCTTCTGGCTGTTGGTGGTACTTTCAATATGCATTGCCAATGCTATAATTTAATATATAGAATTTTTTTCAGTCTCCTTTACCTGTCTAATTTTCATACACATATGAAAAGGTGATTGGAACTTTACACTGTCTGTGTATCTAAGTTTGGAATGGGTCATGTTGGAAACTCTTGATGGTCCCTAACAACAACAGCTTTTATCTTTTTTCCCCCCTCTATTTCTTTCTACCTGTCTTCTATTGATAGAACCCTGGTAGCACTGTTAAGAAAGTGCTGAACTGCTAACTCAAAGCTGGTGATTCAAATCCACCAGCCACTCTGAAGAAGGCAGATGAGATTATTTGATTCTGTAAGGATCTTGGAAACCCTATATATAGTTGCTATCTATTGGATGATAGTGAGATCTATGTCTTTATTTATCATCTATCCCTTCTACTGAATTTACTTCTCTGAAGACTTCTGACTGCCAAGGGCATTTTTGGGTCAGAGTGGGCATTTTTTCTCTGTTGAGGTTACTTTAAGGTTTGCTGCAACCTCTTGGCCTTTGGTGGCTCTCTGCTTGTCCCTGTGCTCCGTACGTGATTGTTGAGTGCTTGACTCTGGAGATGCACTGTAAGTTTGGGATGTTTTTTGGTTGACTTGCAAATACATCAAAGTGTGTAGTACTCTCTTTCCCTTAGCCTTTTTTGAGGGAAATGTTGCTTGTTCTTTTTGTGGATTTGTACAGTTTTTTTGTAGGAAAATCTGCAGAGACTGAGATTTAGGCAGCTGTAATTGTTCAGAAGCCCTGAAGCCTCATGTAGTTTTCAAACATGATTCATTATTGACTGATGCCTCCATGTAGCTCTCTGATTTCTGGTTGTCTCCTGTATATTTTACAGTCATGGCTGGGCTTGCTTTACACTCAGGTTATCTTCAAAGTAAGCCTTCTGTGGTTGCTTTCTTTCTGGGGTATTGATGTTCATCCAGTTACTCTGTTCCTGGGAATAGAGTTGTAAACCCTCCTTATTAGATCAGAGAACAAGACTAACTGCCTGCACAAAGTCAATGCACCTTTGTATACATGTCAAACTATGCAGTAAGGGTTCCTGGATTCGAACTGTTTGTGTGAATATCCATAAAGGACCACTTCATCTTGCTTGACTGCACCCTGAACCTGAGTATAAATGTTTGAAAATGAACCGAGAGTAAAATTTTGGCAATTTTTAAGCTAGGTAGTTGTTTTTCAGGGCATGTCCTACAAAAACATATATATCAACTCATCTTCTTTACTCACACAGTAGCTTGAATCAATTTTTAAGATGCAAATATAAGTACGTGATATCCCACTGCCATTGAATTGATGCAAACACATTGAAAGCCCACAGAGGGTTCTGAGAGTGCGAGCATTTTCAGGAGCAGACAACCTTATCTTTCTCCTGCAGAATTGCTTGGAAGTTTGAATCTCTAACTGTGCAGATAACAGCTCAACACTTGTCCCACAGTATCACGTCAGTTCAGATGGGTTAAATAATAATAATAGTAAATAATTTGTTTACACACAGTATTAATAAAAAAACGATGGGCAGTTAAGAGTGAGAAACAGAGGAACCAGTGTTCAACTGTGGAAGATAAACTAATAAAGCTGAAATTATTATTAACATTGTGAGTGCTGCTCATTTCATTAGTTTTGCAAACAGAATGGAGGGCTCATATAGTTGCTCCTAATACATGAGCTAGGATACTCACTGCCATCCAATTCATGCCGACTCATAGTGACACTGTAGGACAGGATAGCACTTCTCCTATGGCTTTCTGAGACGACAACTCTTTACATGAGCAGAGACAAACAAAAGAACAAAACAGACTCACTGCCATTAAGTCAATGATGATCCATTGCTACCCTATAGGATCGGGTAGCACTGCACCTGGGAGATTCTGAGATGTTAACTCTACAGGAGTAGAAAACTCTTTCTTTCTCCAGGGGAGCAGCTGATGTTTTTGAACTGCCTACCTTGGGATTAGCAGCCGAACACTTAACCACTATGCCACAAGAGTTCCTATGAGAGAGATTAGAAACCCAGATTTTCGTATACTTCATACTCATTTTATCAGATTTGTATTGATGCCCAACTTCGAGGCTTTCTACAAGACACTTTACCTTTTCAAGGCCTGTAAGTGTTGAACAGAAGTGGCAGCCCCCACAGTCTCTAATTGACAGACTGATTTAATACTGAGGGAATACTTCAGCAACAATTTTCAAAACCGATGGAAGGAAGAGTGGTAGGAAAATGTGACTGAGAGCCAAATCACAGTGAAAGCACTTTTTTAGTATGTGACACTAATTGCGCAATAACGGTCATATATTTCACAATCAGACTTATGCTGACAGATGAGTGTTTCATTACTTCTAATTTACTACCTTAAAAATCCAGTTGGCCTGCCAGAATTCCTTCAGGATTCCTTTGGGAACGAGCCTGGGCATTATTAGCTGGTCTCTGCTTGATTCATGGCAAACTCTGAAATCATCTCAATGTGAACCTCTATTATGGTCACACCAACTAGCCTAACTAAGGATCTCTCAAGATTCCATTTAAATCTGTTTGCAGTGATTCTCAACTAAGCTGTAAAATTGCAGTTTCTCTTTGCAGGTCACATTTGCAGGATTGAAGCAACTTTTCCCCAGTATATTTCAGTTAGAATATATTTGTAGCTGTTTTAAAAAAGCAACTACATGAAATATAGTTACATAATGGGAAATTTTGTCTTTGTTTCTCGATCTTTTTAATATTAATGATTAAAAGTTGAAATGTCATTTCCAACACATTTTATCATGCCAGTGCTATATCCTTCCCATTATTTATTCTGAACACAAACAAGCACTCATTTGATGCATGCTTGCTTCTGTTGTCTGGTTTGAAGACAAGGAGAAACTTTGGGGAAACAATTCCTTTAGAGCTGAAACTAATAATAATAATAAAAAAACAAGATCAGGTGTTTTGATTTTGGCTTTTAATAGTAGCTCATTATCTTTTCACTTATTAATATTCATAGCACTTGATAGCTATTTTCCTTTATGCTTCCTAAGACATCTTGAGTTTTAACTTGTCCTTGCAAATTACTTATCTGGATGAAAAAAAAATCAGGCAGTATTGCAGTTGACGAATGTACATAAAGCGGCCTTCATTACAAATGATTTCCAAGAGGTCTTTAACTTCTGCATATCTTGCAATGGAAAGAGCATGTAGCTTTTAATGGAGCATGTAAAGGTTTCAAACTTGACAAAATAGACAGAATGTGCCTTGTTGGCTTAGCCACTTGTAATTTCTCTTTTCAGAGGGTTATTGTTATTATTAGTATAATTACTGTTTAAACAATAAAAAAATTATTTTAAATGCTTGTTATGTGGTTTTACAGTACAGTAAATTCCTTAATATGGCCCTTCTAGTCAGCCTTCCGTTTTGTGATGCATTGTAAATCCTAGCCTCTCTACTTATGGTCCCATTTTGGAGTGAGTTGTCTGTTATGTTATGAGACAAGATTAAGATGCGATGTATCTTGAGGATTCAAGATTAGTATACTTTGTGGTGTGGCCTGCAAATTTTGACATCTTTGAAACAGAAATAAACTTTCTATTTTAATCTGTTCCCTTATAAAGCAAACAAACAACTTTCTGCTGTTAAAAGAAAAGTAAGGGGCTAGGGTCACAAGTTGGGCTAAGGCTAGTTATTGCCTGCAAAACTTTCTCAGTAAGGAGCAATATGTCTTCCATCTGACCTTAAGACACATCATGGTGCTGAAGGCACAAGTCCATCAATACCTCTGTTGTAGAAAACATGCCATCTCTGTGATTCTTTTCCTCTTTCTTTTAAGTAATCATTTTATTAGGGGCTCATACAACTCACCACAATCTGTACATACGTCATCTGTGTCCAGCACTTTAGTACATATGTTGACTTCATCATTCTGAAACCACTTTCCACTTGAGCCCCTGGTGTCAGCTTATTTTTCCCCCTCCCTCCCCCCTCCCCCCACCCCCTCCCTCCCGATAATTTATAATTTATTATTATTTTGTCATATCTTACCCCATCCCACGTCTCCCTCACCCACTTCTCTGCTGTCCGTCCCCCAGGGAGGAGGCCACATGTAGACCTTGTCCTCTGTTCCCCCTTTCTCCCTCTCCTTCCCTCCACCCTCCCGCCATCGCCACTCTCTCCCCTGGTCCGGCGTGGGGGGGGGGGGTGTTCATCTGTCCTGGGTTCACTGTATTTCCAGTTCCTATCTGTGCCAGTGCACCTCCTTCGGTGCAGCCGGATATGTAAGGTAGAATTGGGATCATGGTAATGGAGTGGAGGAAGCATTTAAGAATCAGAGGAAAATTGCATATTTCATCGTTACTACATTGCACTCCGATTTCCTCCTCACCTCCCCTTGAGGACATGAGAAAGACTACTTCTTGGGCCGACTTATCCAAGCAAGCACCAGGCAGATGCCAATACTATAGAAAAAGACTCCTGGCCCCGGACTCAAGGAGCTATCTTGGTGATATAAGTCAAAGTGTGCTCCTTTGCTTAGCTAAGCAAGGAGATCTTTCTGGTTCATTTGCAACCCTTGTGTGTCTCTGCAGCTATGCCCTATAGTTTTGGCAAATTTTGGTCCCTTGTTCTGTTATCTGCATCTGACTTGCTTTCATTTGAACACTGACTCATGGGAATTGGGCCGGTAGCCCCATCTTTTTCTCCTGGAGCATGTAGTGAATTCAAAATATTGACCTTTCAGTGGCCAGCCAAGCATTTAACTCCTGTACCGCTAAGATAATCTTTATATAAAATATATGTGCAAAATACATATATCAAGTTGTCATACATATATCCATATATATATACATATATAATGTCTGAACAAAATTTGGGCTTTAACAAATATTGCCTTCCTTCTCTTCTTCTGCAATAAATTATTATCTATTCTAGAGTTCATCCTAAAATTGATATATATTATATGAAAATATAACTGTATAATTTAAATTTTGCTGTTTTATACACTGAAACTTTTGCTTTTTTCTTATTAAAATGTGAAAACACTCATTTACACCTTGATTTACTGAGGAGAATAGAGAAAATGTTGAATGTTCTCAGACTAATATCATGCTGATTAGATACTTAAGATATACCATATCTCTTCTTTTCTAACAGCTTCATGTTGTTAGCAATGAGGTTACAGGAAATCTTACTAGTCTTTCAGATTAAAAAAAATGTATTTCTGCTACTTTAGTAGCATAATCATGAACTAGCTGTGGAGTTTGCATAATGTGAAGTAGGTAGTACAAGTACTCCAGACATACATAAATCAAATGTAATCACGATATATCTTTGTAACACTTCAAGGGATTAGCAAAGATAAGAATGTTGCTAGTGTGCTTTTATTTTGTGAGGAAATTACAATGGAGCTGGGACTCCAGATTAAGCACCAGGAAGTCAAATGGAAATGTCATACAAGAGTATAAGGAGGGTGTTAGAGAGGGTAGGAGTCAATAAGAAGTGTAATAGTGTACATATCTGTGTCTTTTTCTCAATGTTACATTAAAAATTGTTAAAAATTCCATCATTAATAATCTTAATAACTGTAGATTGTGCTGAAATATTTGGAAAATTATGACATGTTCTAGTCTTAATGTGTTCAGGACTTATTGTTATGATTAAAGTTATAAGAAGATGTAGTATTTTATCAAATGTCCATTAAAAGTGTCATGCTTTTAATTAAATTCACGATGGTGAATTACATTGCTTGAGTTTAAGTGCCAAACCAATCTTGCATAACTAGATAAAACTCATGTGATCATAATTTATTTCCATTTTTTTATAGAGATACACTTATCAACAGGATTAGGTTCCAAAGATAAGGACATTATGTGAAAATATGGAGAATCACCACTATCGGATCACAAAATGGAGGATAACTACATTATCACATAATTGTCAATATGCATCAATATATGACTATCACATTACATCTTTGCATAACTGTCAAGCCACTGAGAATCATGACCTATCTAAGATGACACATAACCTTACCCACTTTAGAAATTTTACTCTCAACTTGCATGTAAACTATTGCTAGTGCCAGATGTATATTGTTAATATGTAAAAGAGTCAGATAGTAGACCATTTTACTAACATTGTAGATGCAAAATATTGGTTAAAAGGTAGCTGGCCTCAGCAAATATGTTGAGAAATGTCCTTCTCTCCTACGTTTAGAAAAAATCGTATGATATCAGCAAATGCTATCAACTATTAAATAGAATTTAACAGTGAAGCCATGTAAGTAAGCCTGAATTATTCTTTATGGGAAATATCTTTTTAAATTATTTTTCAAATATGTAATAGGCATCAGGCTATTCTGATTATATATGCTTTGTGTAATTTTAGTTTCTCCCTAAATTTCTCTCATTTTAAGTGTATTAGCAGAAAATTATTCATAATAATTTCTTATTACGCTTAATGTCTATGTACCTATATAATTGCTTTATTTCTGTTATTCGTGATTTGTGTGGTCTTTGTCGTATTCAGACTTGTTTAAAATTTATCAATATTATTAATTATTTCAAATAGCCAACTTTAAACATTGTAATTTTCTTGCTTGTTTTATATTTATTTCTTTATGCTTTTACCTATTTTACCTTTTCTTCATTCTTCAATTACGGGTTGAATTTGTGCATTTTTACTTAAAAGCAAATGCTTAAGATGGAAACGTAGGTTGTTGATTTCAAGCTTTTTCTTTGCTAATGTTGATATTTGCTATTTAACATACATCCAGAAAAGTTTTATTTTCACTATAATTGCGTTGAAAATATTTTCAAAATTCCCTTATATTTCTTCTCTCATAACAGAATTATTTAGTGTCACACAATTTTGTTTTTGCTTATTGTCATCAAGTTGATTCTGAATCATGATGAGTCCATGTATGCAAGGCTATAACTTTTTCAGAACATCACCAGATCTTATTTCTGAGGTGTTCCTAGATGGACTTGAACTATCAAACTTCTAAACCATTTATCTCACCTAGGGATTCCATGGATACTGTAATAGTTAATATTTGGAGATTTTGAACTTATATTATGACTCAGCACATGATCACGATGGGGTATGTGAAAGATGGATTGAGAGCAGTGTGAATCCTGAATTGGATATACAACCAGACTCACTGCCATAGGGTCAACCCTGACTCAGTGACCATATAGAGCAGAGAAGAAGTGCCCTTATGAGTCCCTGAGACTATAAATCTTTTTACGAGCAGGATGCCCCATTTTTCTCTCACAGTGTTATGTATAAAAAGTGAAACAAAAAACCAAAGTCACGTCCGTCAAGTCCGTCTGACTCACAGGACCGAGTAGAACTGGCACTGCGGGTTTCTAAGACTGTGCCACTTTACCAAGCGGGGAGACCACATCGTTCACCCACAGAGGACTGGGCATTCAAATTGCTGACCGTATGGTTAGCCACCCAACTTGTAACTACTGAAACACAAGGGCTCCCTATCAGTATGATGTGTAGTGTCATATAAATAGTGGTGAGATTCAAGTAATTTAACAACTGGTTCATGACTCTGGTGACCTTTTTAAGTATTAAAAAATAATATATCTAATAAAAATATGCCATCGTTTATTGTTTTATACAGTCAATGCTAGGGTTAGGCCAGGTTGACTAGAAGAACAAGCTGAGTGACACTCATATATGTGTAAGAAAGAGCTTTATATCAAGACGCTTTGCATATCAGGAAAACATCCTAGCCCAGTGCAACTCACATCCATAAACCTGATACTAGTTCCTAAGTCCCTCTTCAGACTGAAGCAGTCTGAAATAACGATGCAGAAATCAGGACTATCGTAGGCTGGTGGGGGCAAAGTCTGTGGATCCAATGACTGTGGATGCATCTCCAGAGCTCTGGCCACCATCAGGGTCAACCAGCAGGGAGGTAAAGGCAGATCAAGAAGAGGAGGTTCCCAGGGCCCCCCTTATGAGAAAACCATGCCCCAAGGAGTCACCATTAGGCTGTGACCTGATTGACAGGCTAAACATAAACCTTACAGTTTTATATATGTTCAGGTTGGCATGAAATTATATAACTACCACAATACTTAAATAAGAACAATAAAATAAGCACATCAAATTAGAATATAAAAGTTTTAAAATATTAATATAAAACTACTAAATGATGCCTAAAAAAAACAACAAAACTGTTATTTAAGAAAGTTCAATATTGCTTCCTGGTATCCTCACTGGCAATATTCTTTGCTTTCATCTGAGCATCACAGCTGCGTAATTTACCCTTAATTATCTTTTTACTATAGGAGTAGGATAGCATTCCTCTGCAGGCAGGCTGATCAAACAGTGTGTTTGATGTATCAGAAACAATAAGGTGACTTCTCTTCTCTGAACACATTATGCTCATCATTGAAAAATCTCTTTCTGTTCCTGCAGAACTTATAACAATTGTTCTGACAATATTTTAAACTCTTGAACACGTTCAGGATGACCAGAATTCATTTACAATATTTTGTGGGTATTTGAGCAGCAAAAGAAAGCTGACACAAATGAAAAAGTGTCATTCTCTAGATCTTTGGCACTTTTTCTTTTTGTGTCATATGTTTGTTTACAGAAGTACTAAATGAAAGTAAGTAAATAAATAGTATTTCATCAAAAGCATGATGAGTTTTATGAAATAAATAGATATTACAAATATAGTTCTAATTTTTATAGCTATAGACAGAATGAACATTATTTTACTGCTTAGAATACATTGTTGTGTAGATGAACATAAAAAAAAGAGTAAGCGATAAGAGTGATAAGACTTGTATGAGCCCCCAACAAAAGGACTGAAAAAAAGGGGAAAGGGGAAGGAAGGTAAATTTGTGACATCCACATTGGATGGCTAAAAACCCTGATTGTAAGTGCCATTTTAACAACCAATTCACCCAACTCAACAAAAAATTAGGTATCTGTTCTTGTGAACCTGTGCTAACTGGCCAAATCCCACCATTGGCTATAAACATCTATTAGTTAAAGTAAGCAGCTTGTTTTCGTTAAGTGCCATAGTATTGGTTCTGACCCATACCAACCTTACGCAAGACAGAACTAAAAATTGCCCAGCCCTGCACTATCCTCAGAATTGTATATAATCAATAATCAATGGTACTAAAGGACTAAGTTCAGATTGCACTGAAAGCATTAGCAAAAAAAGAAAAATGGCTCAAAGAATTGGTGGAATACTAACAGAAATATTTCAACAAGTCGGTGAACTCACTACACATACTCTCATATCTATGTCACTTAATTTAGAAGACAGCTACTTGGCCAACTGACCGAGTAAGATACATACTTGAACTTATTCCACAGAGAAGCAACCCAGCAGAATGCTGGAATTATAGAACAATACCAATGGTATCCCATGAAATTAAAATTTGTTGAAGATAATCCAGCAACAGTTGCTGCAGTGCGTCAACAGAGAGCTACCAGAGGATCAGGCTACCAGAGGATTCAGAAGAGGACTAGGAACTAGGTGATGTCTAAGGGATTTGGGTCGAAAGCAGAGACTATCAAAAAGATGTTTACTTTTGTTTTAGGGACTATGAAAAAGTATTTGACTGTATGGATCATAGCAAACTATGGATATCCTTGAGAAGAATAAGAAATTTAGAACAATTCAATGTGCTTATGCTCAACCTGTACATGGATCATCAGGCAGTTATGTAAATGGGACAAGGGAATACTGCATGTTCTAAAGATCAAGAAAGGTATGCTCAGATTTTTTCCTCTCACCACACTTATTCAAGCTTTATGGTAAACGAATAGTTAGAGAAGCTGGATTATATGAAGAAGAATTCAGAATCAGGACTAGAGGAGGGTTTTTTAAATAATCAGATGACACAACCTTGCTTGCGGAAGGTAAAGAGGAATTGAAATACTAGATGGAGATAAAAGATTGCAACCTTCATTATGGATTACAACTCACTGTAAAGAAAATCAAAATACTCACAACTGGACCAATAGGAAATATCATACTAAAATGAGAAAGGATTGAACTTTTTTAAGGATATCATCTTGTTTGGATCCACAGTTGGTGTTCATGCTAGCAGCAGTTAGGAGCTCACAGGATATATTGCAGTGGATGAATACAACCTTGAGGCCAACAGTGAGAGGATACAGCCTTGAGGCCTGACATTCCTGATTTTAAGCCACACAGTTTGTTCTGTTCACACAACTGCTTCTTGATTCATGCTAAAATTCCAAATGAGCACAATGAAGTGTTCCTTAATTCCCATTCTTCTAAAGTTTATCCACAGGTTTGTTGTTGTTGTTTATGGTCCACACACAGTTGAATGCTTTTGCATAGTCAACGAATGAAACACAAGCCAACATCTTTCTGGTATTCTCTGCTTTAAACCAAGATCCATGTGACATCAACAATGATATCTCTTGTTCCAGGTCCTCTTCTGAATCCAGCATAAACAATTGGCAGTCACTCCCCTCTCAGTGTCCTGCAGCAACATCTGCTGGATGATTTTAAGCAAAATTTACTTTTGTGTGATATCAAT
>NW_022111369.1:83978992-84012304 GCF_000313985.2 Echinops telfairi
CTCTTCAGCTCCTTGACTTCATCCTTTATTCCACTTTCTTTAGCTGCTCTATGGTTAATAGCAAATCACTTCTGACATCTGCTTTGATTCTTTCTTTCTTTCCTGCCTTTTTAATGATCTTTTGCTTTCTTCGTGAACAATGGTCTCGATGTCCTCACACGGGTCATCAGGTCTGCTGTCCTGGTGTCCGTTGTGTCAAATTTGTTCTTGAGATGGTCTCAAATTCAGGTGGGATAGACTCATGGTCATATTTTGGCTCCTGGGTACTTGTTTTAATTTTCTTCAGCTTTATCCTGAACTTAGATATGAGCAATTGATGGTTTATTTCAGTTAACATCTGGTCTGATTTTGGCTGCTGTTATTCAGCTTCTCCATTGTGTCTCCCCACAGCTGCCATCAATTTGAATTCTGTGTATTCTATCTTGGGCAGTCTATGTGTATATTTGCCTTTTGTATTTTTGACAAAAAGTTATTTGCTCTGATAAATTCATTGATTTTTCAAAATTTTATCATGCAAGCTCCAGCTTCATTTCTATCACCAAATCCATATTTTCCAACTACTCTTATGTCCTCTTTATTTCCAACTTGCATTCCAACAACCAAAAACTATCAATGAAACTTGATTGCATATTTGATCAATGTATGACTGATATCATTGGTACAATTCTTTAATTTCTTCATCACTTGCTGTTATAGTTTGTGTACAAATTTGAATTATCATTGTGTTGATTGGATTTCTTTGGATGCAGGTAGATTTAATCCAATCACATAGCATTGTGCTTCATGATGGCTTTAGCATGGTCCTTTTTGACAATGAATGCCATAAAATTCCTCTTGATTGTGTTATTCCCTGCATAGTAAATCATATGATTTTCTGACTCAAAATGGCCAAGATCAATCCATTTCAGCTCACCAAGGCCTACGATATCAATCTTCATGAGTTCAATTTCACTTTTAACAACTCCCAATTTTCCTAAATTCATACTTTGCACATCCCAAGTTCCAATCATTTGAAGATTTTTCAGCTGTTTGTCCCTTGTGTCTTGTCCCTTCAGGAAATAAAGATCTCAAAGTCGTCAGACCCACAGACAATATAAATAAATGTAGATATAGATTAGCGGTAGATGTGTGTGTGTATGTGTATACATATATAAATAATAGCTCAAAAAGTTGTAGAAACAGGGACGTTCACGTTCCAAATCCATGGATCAGAAATTAAGCTTGAGACTTTACTTGATTTGCATAGATTTGGGGAATAAACAACCCAAGATCAGAAGGCAGAACACAGGCTGCTGGCTGCAGCGGCAGGTAATCCAAGGTGAGCAGATGAGCAGTTCAGGTTTGTGGCTGCAGAAGAAAATGTGTCCAAGTTTGGTGCATTGATTAGAGAAATAAATCTTGAGACACCCATATATGTAAAAAAGAAGTTTGTATCAAGAAGATTTATATATCAGGAAAACATCCCAGCCCAGTCCAACTCAAGTCGATAAATTTGATGTTAGTCCACGAGTACCTGTTCACACTCATATAGCCACTGTAATGATGCAGAATGGAGGAAGAACACAGACCTTCCTGGGTGCAAAGTCATGTGGATTCAATGGCAGTTGCTCTGACAGCTCTCAAGTGACTCAGCAACAGGAAGGTGAAGGTAGACAGAGAAGGGGAGGTTCCCAAGGTTCTTCTTAGGAGATGGCCACATCCACAAGAAGGGACCATCGGGTTGTGACCTTATTGACAAGTTAGACTCCACCCTACATTATTATGCTTCTTCAAGATGACATGAAATTGTGTAACTACCACATTTGGCAGGTCAGATAACACACCTCTAACAATTATCTTAATTGACAGGCAATATTGCAGTCTGTCGGCTCAAGTAAAAGGAGCCAGAAGTTGATGAGTCAGATGCAGAATCCAGAGTGGGCAAAAAACAAAACAAAACCAGAACAAATCTTCTCAAACCATCTATTTTTACTAGAAACAGTCCACACACCAATGCGATTCATTGATCATGGTGTGATCTGATTGAATGCGCTGCATTCCGCTCTAATCTTATCCCATTATGAAGGTGTCCAACTAATTGGCTGCGCTTCTATTGTGTTAAGTCATGCCACAGGCATTTCTAGGGGATAAGTTCCAAATCTCTGAGAATCCTGGCATAGGCAAGCAGACACAAAAGCGATCACAGTGTTGTTCAGGATAGCTTCTGCGCTCAGATACCTAGCTTAAGAATAGTTTAAAGTTGACTCCAGTGGCATTTGCAGAGCTGGGTAAACTGGCTCAGGGTCCAGTCAGCCAAGAAGACTCAAATAACAAAGAGGAATCAGACAAACAAATGAAAAATAACTCAACAACAACTAGACAAAACGTAGAAAAATCCAGTTCATTCAAAAAGAAAGCATAAAATAAAAAAATAAAACTTGACACTATGACATATATTATGAGTCTTGATGCACATAATTTTTCACATACGGTTTACTTTCTTTATGTTTACTTACTTTTTGTCCCAGGGAGACCGATTTTTAACTCAGAGCTAGAAACATTTAAAAATGTAAGGGTACTATTGTTTACCAGAAATACAACAGCTTGCTAATGCTTAAAAACGTTACTTTCTGTTATAAGGACAAGCAATTCTCAAACATTCTTTGCATAATAAAATTACCTCTAATAGGCAGAAAGCATTATTGACTTAAACTTTGATCTTTAGCTGAAAGGTTTGTTTGCTTTCCTGTACTGGAAATGATCCACAAAGGTTGTTTTTCAATGATTTCTCCACTAAAGGTTTCCAAAACCTTTTACTTATGGGGCCCTTCAAAGAAGAGGGTTATCAGCTAAGGTTTCAAACCAGATTTTATGACTTCCATGATCTTTAAGTCTAGTCAGAAGAGCTTACGATGTTGAAAGAAGGTAAGATGAAGCAGAGGAGACAGCTGGTATGTGAGGAGAAAAGAGCAGAAGGGACAGAACTACTGCAGGAAAGTAAGTGGCTCTGACAGAGAGAAAGGCAGCTGTATGTATGTTGTGCTGTGTGAACCTTCACCCTAACCGCTAATGTAGAAGGAAAAAAAAAAGCATAGCCACCGATGGAATTGACTTTGAGCTTCTAGATAAATTACACAACATGTGTTGTGAAGTAGATTATATATTTAAAAGTATATTTTCCTTTACTCAACGAAGAAAAGTTTAATAACAAATTCATCCATAGTAAAAATAATAAGAATAAAAATGCTATAACTTGTATGGGTGGAGTTTTAAGATATTATAATGGACTATGTTAGGGTCATCATGGAAAATAATCTTTTATATAAGTGAAAAGATGAAATATATATGCAGCGTGCTGCCTGAGCATCAGCAGCATATGTATTATGTGAAAATAAAGAATTTTCCAAGGACATGTACTTTAAGCTAACTGTAACAGGATAGAAATGAATGTGGCATGCAAACCATTAGTAGACAAGATTCCAGTTAGATCAAATAACTATTAAAACGCATTAACATTAGATGGTGATGAATCTACCAGAAAAACATGAAGTCTCTAAAGGTCAAATTGCCTATTTTGCAGAAGCATGAATGCATTTGAGAGAAGTCTCTATCCCTAAACATGGCTAGGTGCTCACATAAGATTCTTGCATAAGTATAAAGAGGCAGCACAATAATTGCTAAATGTGCCATAATTCATGTTCACGGTACATCAGTACTGAGGTAATTCTCCTATTTGATTAGATAATTGCATCCTTCATGTATGAGTGTGTGTTGTTGTGTTGTGTTGCTATGTGTGAGACAGGACTGAGCTTTGCTTGATGCTGCTATAGCGATCTAAAACAAGAACAACAAAAGACAAAAGCAATATATAGACAGAGAAGGTAGTCATTACCTTGTTTAAACTGTGGAGTTTTAGGTCATATTTGTAGTGAGCTAACATTAAAAGAAAAGGAACACTTAGGAGAAACAGTATTTTTTTTTTTAACAAAAACCTTCCTCAAATATCTGGTGCACAGCCTTGTGCTGTGAGGACAACTGGATGAGTTAAAAATTGGTCAGTGACTACAGTAAAAATAGGAATTAAAATAACATAACTTGGATAGGTGGATTTTTAATATTTTATGATAGACTAGTTTAGGTTCAACAAAGAAGATAATCTTTTATACATATTCCTTTTGGAAAATGAGAGAAATTCTCATGGATTCCAACAATATGTTTGAGAAGAGAATTGAATTTAAATACTGGATTTTTTAATGCTTACTTTAAAAAAAATCGTTTTATTGGGGGCTCATACAACTCTTACCACAATCCATACATCACGCACGCTTGATGCAATCTTTGACTATTGCTGCTTGGTTTTCTGAGAGAGCCATGGAGAGATACATAGAGCTATATAATTAGTTTGCAACAGCTTTATAATGATGCATTTACTACAGCAATGTCAAACTTTCAGGTCAAAATGGAACATACAGATCAAAGAGTCCAATCAGCTCTCTGGTATTTGATTGAATCCATTTTACAATAGCCTGGTCAAGTGACTGTCAACACCTCTATTGTTAAGGATCACATTACCTCTTGAGGATACGTATTCAATCCATTGGTGACACTGAATATTATACAGTGACCTCAGATCTGTCTTGTTGCGGCCCGAGCTATTCATTCTATCACTGAACTCATGCAGAGAAACCATTTGATGCTATTCGAAACGACCTACTATGCTCTACTTCCCTTCAGTCTCCATGGCACCATATAGTCTAGCAAATATAAAGTATATACAGCATTATATTTTTACCATTTTATTAGATTTCTCTATTTGCTTCTTGGGTCTAGCATTCTCCATTTGCTTCTTGGGTTTAGCATTAAAAACATATGCACATTAATAGAAAAGTAATACGAATCATGACTTCTCAATCATAATTTGACAAGCATCATGCAAGGTGATAATACATTTAGAACCATTTGTGATAAACTGTTTGAAGAATTCAGAATATCTGAACTCTTGTATATCTATCAACTATTAATTCCTGCATGCCCCAAACTGCTTTATCTGCATTTTCCACAAATTCTGAGTTATATTATTAACATATTCATTTTATAGGTGAGTCATTGAAGGATAAGTAGGTTTATTTAATTTCACCCAGTTTATATGACAGAGTCTAAGCCAGGCTTTAAAGGCCAGTGTGGTAGTTAGTTTATTGTGCCAACCTGGCCAATAAGCACATGATGAGTTAATTGAAGGGTGGAGGGATAAATGGCTCTGTGAGCCTCTCCTTTCTAGTTTTCAGGTCTCTTGCTTTGTGATGGTCAGACCAGAGTGCAGGCTCACTTCCTGCAAGACAACCCCGAGGAGAAGCCACATGGACCTACCCCAATGCAGCCCTGGGTGCTGGAGCAGCCATGTGGAGACCCCTCCCAGTGCTGAGATGCTTACACATTCACTGACTTGGCTTTCCTTCTGCAGTTGGTGGCATTGTGTCTACTTTGTGAGATGGAGGAGGACTTTCTGGATTGGTGTTGGATATATGGGTTAATGTTGGACTTGTGGGCTTGGGCAGCACTGGGTTGGGATGTTTTCTTGATGCACACTTAACCTTTATATAAAACTCTCTCTTATACAGGAGTTTCTGTGGATTTGTTTCTCTAAGGTATCCAGACTAACACAGCCAGTCTTTTGGGGTCCAAAATTCATGCTTGTAAACTTGTGCAAAGCTGCACGAGAGTGAGCACTGGTGGATAATGTAGCCACTGGTCCCATGTGGCCCTGATCTTGAGTTCATTTAGATTTCAGTTCAGGGTGTCTTCATCCACACGCTTTCTACAATGCCTCCAAGGTTTGGCTGGTTTCAGATAGGTTAGCATTACCATGCAAAGAATTATAACAGCAACATTATGCTCTTTGAGTTGAAAGTACATGAATGCTCATATGTACCACAGAATTCCACACCTTGGCAAGTGGGAACGGGAAGTTCTTTGAAACACTGAAAGCTTTAATTGCCAATGGAGATAATTTGACTCTTTGTCACCCTTTATTCCTTTCTCTTATAAAGAGTTACCAGTACTACCTTAAAATAAAAAATCTACAACTATAAGAATGCATGCTGGAAGCCTGTGGAGTGAGGAGGAGAACTGAGGAGCAGATCAAGGGTTGTAGGCTTCAGACAGGATGAGTACGGACAAGCAAGGGGGGGACGATCAGCCTGCCAAAGGCCACGATACCGAGTTCCTGAGTTTAAGTAGCTGGACCAACTTCCTCCCCAGGCTCGTTGGAGAGAGGGGTCAAGACTTCAGCGTCCAGGTCGGCATCCACCAGCTGCTGGAGATGTTGAAGATCCTGGAGGAGCTGCGCAAGTGGCAGAGCACCGTCGAGGACAGCACCCTGCAGTTGATCAGACACAGGGACACGGGCGTGAAGGTTGCGGGCTCGAAGCTGAAGATGTGCGTGCGTACCATCACGGAGCAGAAGGGCATTGTGATCTACTTGCTAAACCAGCTGCTCGAGATCCTGCAGTCTGGGTCCTGGAAGGACCTGGAGTCCCAGTTGCTTCCGCCCTTTGTGAACACTCAGGGTGCTGGCGCTCCTGGGCAGGACGCCTGATCTTCCAGGCAGCCTGACCAGTTACTTTCCCCAGTGGGGCCGGCCCCGGCGGCAGGTATCACCCATTTCCTCTCCCAGCGTGGGAAAGAGATCTCCAACTTATACCACTCCGGCTTCATAGACTATAATGCCTACACGCAGATAAATACCACGAAAAAGAGAACCAGTTGGGGTTCATTAACCTTATGACCAGTGAGAACAAGCTCTGCTTTGACCTGATGTCTCAGAGGTTGAGTGATGATGATATGAACTACCTTGATGAAGGCCTACTGGGATACCCTGACAGGAAAGGACAGCCATTCCTAAGGAAGGTGGTGGCCCAGTTTCTGACCCACTACTGCAAGGCACCTACTCCCCTCGATCCAGAAAATGTCTTGGTTCTAAACGGCTGCTCCCCTATCTTCTCTGCACTGGCCATGGTTCTGTGTGATGTTGGGGAGGCCTTTCGGATCCCTACGCCCTTCTACAGTGGCTTTGCCTTCAGCTCCCATGTGTACTCACAGATTGAACTGGTAGCCGTCCCCCTAGACAGTCAGATCACTCGTGAGAACACGGAACCCTTCCAGCTGACCGTGGCCAAGTTGGAGCAAGCCCTGCAGGATGCCAAGCTGAAGGGGGAAAAGGTCAGAGGTCTTGTGCTAACCAATCCCCAGAATCCTCTGGGTGACATCTACTCCCAAGACTCACTGAAGACGTACCTGGAATTTGCCAAGAAGCACAACCTACATGTGATTATAGATGAGATATACATGCTCTCTGTGTTCGATGATGCCACCACATTCCACAGTGTCCTGAGCTTGAGCAGTTTGCCTGATCCCAGCAGGACTCATGTGATCTGGGGTACCAGTAAGGATTTTAGCATCTATGGCTTCCGCTTTGGCTTGCTCTACTCCCACAACAAGGAAGTGGTCGCTGCTGTGGGATCCTTGAACTACCTCCACAGCCTGTCGGGCCTCACCCAGTACAAACTGTACAGGCTACTCCATAACAGAGAGTGGATTGACAACGTGTACCATCCGACTAATTGCTCGCGTCTCCTGGACGCTCACAAGTTTGTCACAGAAGAGCTGAAGGCCTTGCACGTCCCCTTTCTCAACCGTTGCTCTGGTCTCTATGTCTGGATCAACTTGAAAAAGTACCTGCACCAGTGTACATTTGAAAAAGAACAAATTCTCCATCACCACTTTGTAAGAAACAAGGTATTGCTGTCCCCTGGCCAGTCCTTCATGTGCAAAGAACCAGGCTGGTTCCGGCTTGTGTTTGCAGATAAGCGCCCTCGACTTGAAACGGCCATGCATCGGTTCCGGGCAAGTCTAAAAGAAATGAAGGAGTGGTTGATGGTAGCATTATTGAAAGCTGCGATGGAGGAAGTAGCTGTGCCTGCCCCCTCCAGCTAGCCGGGAGTTCAACTCGTCTAGAGAGCTGAAAGGTTGCACTGATGCTGAGATGAATCGAGCCAAGCCTCTATTCCTTCTGGAAGCTCTCTTTTATGTCTTTGCTAATAATTGCGGGTGGGGGGAGAATGGATTTTTTTTTCCAGCTGAGGTTGGGAAGGTCTAGAAGGGAATGCTGGGTCCTGATGTAGAAGGGTTTTATGGTCTTTTATCAACATATAAAAAACTTCATATATTCTCAAAAAAAAAAAAAAAAAAGAATGCATGCTGTGTGTAGATTCTTCCTTGTACAGGCAATTTATGATTTCCCCTGCAGAGTCATAAAGAGTTTAATAAAGGAGAAAGGTAGTTGGGTAGAGAGTGTGATGGCTTAGACTCTATGTAGAACGCAGCAGGAGCCAGACTTACACACTTCACAAAAAGGCATGGTAAGAACCAGACTGTTACCAAAACTCATTATGGTGATGCTATTGCCAGGAATATGTTTCAGGTTGTCAAACAAAAGGCAAAACATGTATTGATGTCTCTGTTTGTTCACTATTTGTTTGTTTGAGAGACTGTGGATGATTTGGAATGATCTTCAAGAGCCTGTCATCAATCACACAGATTCGAGAGAATGGGACTTCAGAAACAGGAAGCCTCATCTGTTTAGCCCCATCTGCTCTTACTTCATTTATTGAGTATGTATTTGTCTTTGCATTTGTTCATTAAGCATGTGCTTATTTAGTGATGAACCAGTATTTAAAGGAGGCTTTGCTGATTCAAAAGTGGATTTCTCACCTTCCATACTGGAACTAAGACTCAATTTCAGGCCCCTGAACATCAAGTGAAGCCACTCCCCATATTTTAGTGGAGCTTGAGGTTTGCTATGAGATTAAAAGAGTTCAAGAAGCTTCCAAGTATGACAGAGAAGCAGGAAATGTCCTGGGAAGCTACTTCTGAAAACCAGCCAAGTAAAACCCTGTGACTCAAACCGTTTCATCTGTAGTCAATCAGAGCGACTCATTCTGTTCACATGGAGCTTCCATGAATCTGGGGCAACCTGACATCGCGAACCAGAGCTACTAACCAGCTGAGATAATTTTTATCCCACGGAGCCTCAGTCTACGACAGGCAAAAGAAGAGGGTAGTTGTTAGACACTTGCAACGGCAATCAACAAATTAACCTTTATGGTTTTGTTGTTCAATGGATAGGTTTCATGGGATTTAAGATTCGCAATATTCACAAACTGAGGAACATTAGGAAGCAGACCTTGTTACCACTCAAATCTCTGCTTTTGCTTGTCTTCCTACGCTCTCACTAACCCTGGCTCTCCATTACATTCTTCCTTTTCTCTCATTCCTTCCACCTCTGCCATTGTTTAATACTGTATATTTAGAATGCTTTAATTTATTCATGTGGCTACAACATAATGAACACAAGTGGTTGTCTAATGAGAAAACCTTTATTTTCTCTGTTTAAGAGTCTAGAAAGTTGAATTAAGGACCCTAGCTCTAGGGGAAGGCTCTCTCTCTCTCTCTCCCTCTCTCTCCTCTCTAGAGGAAACCTTTGTCTTGTTTAAGTAACCACTGCATCTTTGGTCCTTAGGTGATTTCTAGTTGACATTTACCTTACCTCCGTTCTGTGCTTCCTTCTGTGTCTAATCTTTTTTATATCTTAAAATACAGCCTACACGAATGTAACCTCATTGACATAACAATGAAAACCACATTGTTAATGGGGATTATATACACGGGTGGAGGGGTTCATAGTCTAACACATGTTTTATTGGGAAACAATTTAATACAAAATATAGGGTCATTACACTATTTCTGAAAAGTGACAGGGAGTAAAACATGTGTTACTCTCTGAGCCTGTATGATTTCTTTCACCACAATTCAACTCTTGAGGTTGTATGAAGCAGCCTTAGAAAGTACATACTAAATGAATGATGGCAGCTGTTTCCTAGTAAGACTTTTTATACTGTCACTGTAAATTTGCAATCATATACATTATATTTATATCATGAAACATCTTTCTTTTGATTTTTCACAAGAATTGAAAAATGCGATGTCATTGTAGGTCATGGGCTGTACAAACAGACAATGGGCCAGATTTGGAGTGTAGATTATAGTGTTCCAAACTGTATATGAGGGTGATATGACATTTCTTAACATTGTTCTTCTGCCTATATCTCTGTAACTCCTGCCAAATGATTGAGTGAAGGGACTGGTATGTGAGATACTAATAGACAGGATTGTAATTTTTTGTTGCCACTCCTCTGCCTATAAACATGAGCCATCTCAGCAGCAGAAACAAGAAAGAAATCCCAGGACTACCAGGGAGGAAGAACCAGCATTGGGATAGGTTTGAGATCTCTGTCTGAAGTGATGGAAGGTGAGACCAGAGGTTACCAGAGACTGTGGCTGGGAGACCATGGGACACAGCAAAGAGTCACATTGAGACCAGAGCAGAGGCCAGGAGACCATAGGATAAAAAGGGCAGCGGTTTTGAGACAGTGAGACTGTGGGGCAGAACAGAGCAGAGGCCAGCACACCATGGGTTAAGAAAAGGAAGACAGAGGAGAGGTTTAGCCCTGGAGGAGAATGTTGCTGTGGACCACTGACTGCATCATTACGGTTGACTGAATCTGACTTGTGGTAACCTGCTAACTTCCCTTATAACCCCCCCCTTACCTGTGTGTATGTTCTGTGCGTCCTTTTTGGCCATTACAACAGAATATGGTGAAGAAGGGTGGTGGGGGAGGCAATAGGCAATAGGCCTTGGATGGGTGAGGAGTTGGATTCTCCTCCCTGGTGTATCCAGAGAAGTCAGATATGGGCTCCTTGCTGAAAAACATGTCACAGCTGCTGGCTCATGAGCCTAATATTGCAATATAAGCTCAGAACAATTTCTAAAATCCCTTACTCAAAACTACCACTGAACATAGTACGAAACAGAGATTCAGGGGAATGTACAAATTTGCTTTAGCTCAAATCCAGCATAGGAATATTGATAGAAGAAAAAGGTTGATGCATTGGACAAGTGGAATATTTGAGAAGGTGAGACATTGTGCATGGCTCAAAAATGAGACAGCTTATTTTATCAAAGAGAGTGTTTTGAAATTGCTCAGAAATCTGTAAAGACATACATTAAAACAAAACCGAAAACCTTACACAGGCTTGTAAAGACCACAATTGTGGAGTTAAGGAGGCACAAAGGGGGAAAAAGGGCCCCGTGAACAAAAAAGAAGGAATGAGTATACAAAGTGTGATGTATTACCAGAAAAAAGTTTAGTGTTCAGTGTTTTATAATCGGGAACATGGTTTGAGCAGTCGTTACTGTGGTTGTTTATTTCCCTCAAGTTGATTCTTACTCCTGGTTTTATCCCTCTCAAGAGAGTGCTGTGGCACAGAAGAGGCCTCCATCGGGTTCTCAAAACTGTGAGCTTCAGAAGAAAATGTTCAGGCCTGTCGCCTAAAGTGTCTCTTGGTGGGTTTGAACCCATAACTTTTCAGCTGGGAGTGAAGCTTTAAACAATGTGGCCACCCAGGACACTTTCCATTGAGCAGTGTTCTAGCTCACTGCTCTGAGGCAATTCCGACTCAGAGCAATTCTAAGGGACAAGGAAAACTGCAGCATAGGGTTTCCAAGCCTGTGAGTGTTTATGAGGCTGGCTGCCACCACTTTTTCTCAAGAAGCCTGGTGGGTTCGAACTCCCAGCCTTTTAGCTGTCAACTGCAGGGTTGAAGCTACAGATCACAGTAGTTTTTCTGTGTTCTGCTTGGGAGCTTGCATTTTCTCCCGGCTCAAAGCAGGCAATAATCAAACATGGTGTCCTGAATTTTTATACTGCACAAGTCACCCATATAGTTGGCAATGAGGACATCAAGTGGAATCAAGTTTCAAGTCTGAGATTAGAGGGAACACTTTGAAATCCTTAGGGCGATGGTTTCAGCACCAGGAAGCAGCACCATGAATCTGGGGCAAATAGCAGCGGGCCATGCCAGAGCAGCACTCAAAAAGAGTTCACTTCAGCATTTTCTTCCCATTAGAATGTGCTGGATTCTTGATTTTTTTTTGGAAGTAGCATGAACAGCATTACTGTCAAGCTGTGTATCATGTTCTCTGTGCTACCTATATATTCTATATCCAAGGAAAATGTAACCAAAGGCGCTTTTGATATTTGTTTATTTATAGTTATCATTGTTTTTGTTGTTTTGCCTATAGGGGCTCTGCGTTCTTTGCACTGCTTCTTTCTTAATTTTCTTAAAAAATAATAAAAGTAATTGTGGAGTTCAGAAGAATTAGGAAGACAGATTGAACAGAAAGCCTTTTGTAGAAACAATCTGGATGCCAACCTTTTCAGAAGCCTGCTGTCTGTGTGGCATTCCCTGATGCTGCTTTGAAGTCAGTTGTGACTTCACTTCTGAGCACCAGAATTCTGTTGACTTAATGACGGCCAACTTGAATTCAGCAGTGCAATCAATCAGATTGTGGATCTTGAAGAGGTTGCTGGGATCACAGTCCTATCGTATACACCGGAAATGTTAAAATGGTAGGGTTTTGGACTAGTTCCCGATAACCTTATTCCTAAGTATTACTTGCAGAGGGTACATAAGAGGGATTCCAAAAGTTCATGGAAATGTTTCACAATATTTGATTTCAAAATGTCCATGAAGTTTTTGAAGCTCTAGTATGATGTTTTCCAAAGTGGTTTTTTCCCCCATTCATTTACCATAGAAAGTTTCAACTGAGAACTTCCATTAAAGGTGAAAAAGATGCTGAAATCTGAAATGCAGTGCCATGCTCATTAGATAAGGAAAAGGTGTTAAAGGCTTGTCAATGAAATCAGTTTAGAATGCTGACCAAAGCCACGGAGATAAGGCAAGCAAGCTTGGGAGGCAGAATGACCGGGGTCATGTGTTGATTATGTGATTGGATGTCTTCTGGCTGGGATGGAAAGGGTATAAAACGAATAAAATGGGAACCATGAAGAATCGTTTTGTGTGGTTTCTAATAACTTGTCTGCAAATGTGACTGCCACTCATTCCTGCCTTCTTCGTATATGTTTATTTCCATGTTGAGGTAGAGTAAATTCCCCTTCATTTACCTTGACCTCTGACATGCTGAGGAAATGGCATTGTGCAAATTCTGGGCTCAGTTCTTACAAGGCTTGCTCATTTCTACTTTTGCTCTCTTGAAAACTGTTTGCAAGGTTGTAAGTCTGTCCAAGCCTTTTTGCTGGAGGGAGAACCTGTTGAGTTGCCCTGAAGGCTGAACTGTATTTGGAGAGGACTTCATGGAAGTCAACAGAGGCATCCCTTTCAACAGTTCATACTGAAGCCTCAGAGATGTGAAAGAGAACCCTGGGCCTTGCAGCAAAGCTCTTCAACATGAATGGCCTCCACTAGAAGCTCTAGTGGTGTAGTGTGTTACACGTTGGGGTGTTAACCACAAGGTCTGAAGTTCAGGTCCACCAGCTGCTCCATTGGAGAAAGATGAAGATTTCTGGTCCCATAAAGATGTGCAGGCTTGAAAACCCACAGGGGCAGTACTGGTTTACCTATGCAGTCTGTGTGATCCAGAATTGACTCTGTGACATTAAAAAAAGCAAACTATGTGGGGTAGATCTTCCCAGTCAACACAAAAAAATGGTGAGAAATAGTAAATTGCTACTCTAAATCACTGAGATTAAGAATAATTTATTATGCAGCAAATCAAATCCCTTGTGCTAAGGAGAAGAACTTTAAGTAACTTTCCAGCAAAGAAAATGTTTGCCTAGATACTAGGTTACTTTGGACTGTAAGGAAATAAATTCAGTGAACATTCTGGCATCACCCAGACCATGATCCCCTCCGAAGGTTCTGAAATTCCACCCTAGTTGGTGGTACCTGACTGCCTAGCTTGCTGTCTAGAGAATAGTCGGGGCCAACCTGCCCGCTAAGGTTGAGTCCCAACACACCACTAAGGACAGAGGCATCTGCCAAAGGCATTCATGTTTCACAGAGCGCTGGAACCTCTGGTTGAGGACCCCAGCACTTCGGGCACTCTCACCATTTGTTGTGTGTTTTCTAGATTGTCCAACAGGAGTCTGTCCCGTGGACAACACCTCTGTACTGTGTCCTGTTTATTGGTCCAGATTTGACCTGCAGATGCTAAAGACGTGGAGACGAATGTTCATCTGCCAATCCATCTGGCTACAGTGCATTCCAGGTGATTGGAATCCTGACCAAAGCATAGCAGACCTTGAGTCTCTAATGCAGCCAGAAGCTAGCACATGTAAAGGATGAGAAAGTGGAAAGAAGTCCCTTATGTTCAGGCATTTTTCCTCTTGAGAAACAATAAAGACCTTTGTTCCAAATGTACCAAAGACTGCAGAGAGTTAACTATTGCCAATGTAACCCTTTAAAATACAGATTTTAAGTAAGAGGCTTGGCCTTAGGAGAAGGGGGGATGGAAAGATGCTAGGCATGCAAGGTATTGGCTGCCATCACTAATCAACACCCACCTACTGCCTCCCGGGCTCAAAGACCCTGCACAAGGTGCAAAGTCCCATGCATGCCAGCATTTGGGCCACTGGGCAAAGGATGGAGGCGGAATAGAAAGAGGCCTCCATGAGGCCATTCTATTGCTGTAAACAAACTGGGCACTGGCGGTGCCCTTTCCTGTGGGGAAGAGTGACCTGCTGGCAAGTCTGCAATGGCCAGCTGGACTGAAGCAGCCTAGCCCACTGGCCCCACAGCAAAGCATTGCTGTTGCTGCTGTGTGACCCTGGTTGTGCATGGATGTTGGCAGGTAAGCCAGTACATTTTTTTCTACTTACTGCTGTCTACTCTCTCCTAACTTCCTTCCTGAAATTCCAAGTAGTAGCTCAACACTTAGGAATAACTTCTTGCTTGTCTCCACTACGCCTGGAGAGTACCATCCTCAGGGCAAATTAAGAGAATTGATCAACATGTAAGGCTGCTCCCCTTGTGCCTTCCTGGAGACCTTCCAGCTCCAGCCAGTCTGGAAAGGTCCCTTCCCATGAATTCTCTCTCCCCCCACTGCCGCTAAAGTTACAGGACAAAGTATGTGGATCTACCATTGTCGGATAAAACTGAGGAAGCCATCAGAACCGGCTGCTTCAGACGCAGATCAAATAGACCAAGGCAAGTACACATGCGAACCATTAGCTGGGGCTAAGAGGGTGTTTCGTCCGTGCTTCCAGAGAGATACGTGCTCTGCAGAAAGCCTTACCTCAAAACCAACACAGTCTTTAAGCTAGTAAATGCTAGAACCCAATTTCTGTGTTTAAAGTAAACCTGCAGCATAAGCCTGTCAATTCAGTATTAATGCCAGCTGAGTTTTTCGTTGAAGTCTCCCAGTGTGAAACTAATTCACGTTGCCATGGTCATTGCGATTCCATGCAGCTCTTGCCCTAGCCTTACCTGAATTGTACCCAGTTTTTGTTTTTCCAGAAGTCGTCAGATTACTAATGACACTGAGCTAAGTTTGCAAACCCCAGGATCCACAACGTCTGCGTCACCCCAACCCCATCCACTGTGGATGCCTGAGTAGGAAGTAGCCAGAGAATGTCATTGTCCTGTATCTCCAAAGATTTGGGTCCATACTTCTTCAGGAGGTAATACTAGGTAGCCAAAATAGGGACTAAGGGGGTTTATCTTCCAAAATGTCTGTGCTAACCAAAAATTTGTGGTTCATGCCACAATAATGGGGTTGGAAAGCAATCAGGCACACCAATTAGACACCTATTGGAAAATCCAAACTGAGCATGAACAGACTAGGGCAGCTAGGTGCAGGTGAAACTAAACCTAGTCACACTTATGCACATGACATCACACAGGTTTGCCTAAACTCAGCCAATAGGGTCAGCCAATACCCTCAACCATGCTTTCCCAGCCAGTGTGGAGTCAAAGGAATAAAAGTCAGTGGCTGCAACTGTCTTCTCTCATGCAGGTGCGTGCTGCAATTGGAGGGTGAGATCCCCACCACATGTGGACAGGCACACGACCGTGGGCGCTCTCATGGCTTGCATCCTCTTGGCCTGTGAGCATTTCCTGATTCCACATGGATGGTTTCATACTCCTGTATTCTTTCCATGGGCATTTTCCGCGTTTAGTTGTGAACCCCTGTGCAGTTCCTGCTCAGCCTTGTATGTTTTCTAGAAATAGCGTGTACTTTTTGGAGACTATAACACCTGAAACTTTCCTTTCCCTCATAAAAGTCACTTGGATTACAAAGTTGCTTCTGCTGCATGCGTTCCTTCAGTACTGCGAAACTAGAACCAAGGTTTTACGTGAGGGAAATGAGGGACTTCCTGATTGGTTCTTCTTGGACTAAATACATGCCTTTCTTATTCTGGGTCACTTTTCTTTTCAGAGAAAGCTGGTGATTCATCTTTCCATTTAATAGAAAAATGATGATTGGATCTGGATTGGTATTGCATTAAAATTATAGACTACTTCGGGTAGTATTGATCTGTTCACACTGTTTAATCTTCCTGTAATGGACGTAGGACATTCTTTATGTAGATCTTTTTTTAATGTCTTATGATGGTGTTATGTAGTTGCCTTTGCGCAAGTTTTTTATTTCTCTGTTTAAGTTGGTTCCTAGGTGTTTCATCTCTTAGGTGGCAAATGGTTTCCTCGTCCAGGTTTCGTGGTCAGAGCTCTCTTTGTAGGCATTCAGGAACCGGATTGAGTTTTACTTTTTTCTTTTTGCACCTAGCCATGCTGCTAAATCTTTCTATTTCCAACTATTTTTCTGTTTAAGCTTTGGAGTTTTCTACAAACCAAACCATATCATCTGAAAACAGAGTATTTTACTTCTTCATTGACAATTTGGAAATCTTTAAATTATTTATGTTATCTAACAGCTGTGCCCCCCCCTCACTGCCAAATGGTAACTATGAGATCGAACTGACTCAAGTGGCACCTAACAGTAACAACAACAATGGCTGTGGCTTCTGAAATGTCTTAATATTCTCTGTTTTGCTTCTTTTGGGTTCTACTATCCAGTGTAATGGCTTTACAGACACTCAGAGCAAATTCATGATTAAAGAGTATATTTAGGAACTTAATAACATTTACTGCCAGTGAGAAATGCTAAAGGTAGTTGTTTACCAGGACATCTTACAACGTTGTAGGTCTTCTATAAAATGCCCAGAGGGGAATACCACTTGCCTCTAAACCTCAGTCTGATGGTATTCTTCTCGAGCTCCTTGAGTCAGCAAACTCAGCTTCAAGAATTAAATGCCCAAAAGCATCCCACTCCCATTAACCTTAGCCCTAAGGCAGAGAGCTCCACTTTCATGAGTTAGGACACCTAATTTACAGAAGTAAGCACCCAGAGTAGCCCCATTACAGTAAATCTCAGCCCAAAGGCACTCAGGCCCACTTTCATTTGTCAGTAAGTCCATCTTCCCCAATTAAGTGCCCAGAGGCACCCTACTCCACCACTCCTGACCAAAAGACTCATCTCAACGTATTCCATTGGTTGGGAAGTCCATTACTCTGTTCAATGTTCTGGCTTCTGGTTCTGCTGCTGTTCCTCTGATGGCATAACTGTCATCTGTATCCAGAAGGTTCACTATCCAGGGATCTCAAGTTGAAGATGAAGAAAATTAAAACAAATCCATGAGAGCCCAAATAGTTCCTTGAGTATATCCCACTTGAATTTTGAGCGCATATCAATAATAGATTTGACTCATTGAACAGTAATGACTGAAAGTCTGACAAGCTGTGAGATGATAGCAAGACCATAATACATGTAGCAAGTCCTGGTCATTAAAAGCATGAGAAAGAAAGATATGACCAAGTGGGTGTCAGAAGACTCTGAAACATGCTTTTGATCATAGAGAAACTAAAGCAATTGTAAGAAAAGATGAAGTAAAAGATATGAATAGAAATTTTTCAAGGTCAGCTGAAGAAGACCAAATAAAATATTATGATGAAATGTGAAAAGATCTGAAACTAGAAAACCAAGAGGGAAGAACACACTCAGTATGTCTTAAACTGAGAGGATAAAGAAAACGTTCAAGCTTCAAGCTGAAGTATTAAAATTCTATGAACAAAATATTGAACAACACAGGAAGCATAAAAATGGAAAAAAAATACACATATACACTGTTAAAAAAAACACTGGTCGGCATTGAACTATTTCAAGAGGTAAGATATAATCAAGAACTGATGGTACTAAAGGGTAAAGTATAGGCTGCTGTGGTAGTTACATCATTTCATGTCACCTTAATGATATATAATTGTATATGGGTGGTATTCAACTTGTCAATCAGGTCACAGCCTGATGGTGACTCCTTTGGGCATGGCCTTCTCATAAGGAGGGTCCTGGGAGCCTCCCCCTCTCTGCCCTCCATATTCCTGCTGGAGGGCCACTCTGAGACCTGCCAAAGCCATGGGATGCTTCCATCACCATTGCATCCACAAGACTTTGCACCCCCTGGCCTGTAATTTTCTTGCATTCTGCACCATTGCATGTGGCTGCATGAGTCTGAAGAGGGACTTATTGACTAGTATCGAACTTAAGGGCTTGATCTGCACTGGGCTGGGATGTTTGCTTGATATGTAATTACTTCTTCATATAAAAGTCTCTCTTACACATATATGAGTGTCCCTGTTTCTGTAGTCAACCCCGTCTTACATATTAGTATACCTTGGGAGTGGGGTACTAGAGAAACAAAACATGAAGATGGAGATTGGATGACTATTTGACCTCTGCCTTAAAGTTTTTCTTATTTGGCAAGCTGGAGGTCAGATAGTGCCACCCTGTTTACTCAATTGTTTCCTAGGGAGGACATGGGAAGTGAAGGTTTTGATTATTAGTAGTTATCTTTGCTTATGCCTGTCTGAAATGGTGGAAATGAACATAATCAATATGTTTTGAGCTGAGGGGTGGGGTGGGGGGTGGGGCAAAATCGCCCCTTGGAATTCTCTGAGGCCACGCTGCTTTTCAAAATGGCTGACAGCAGGCCTAGCCCTGGTTTGATGCAGCCAAAGGGCTAGTGGATAATTTAAATAAGAAAAGATTAAATTTGACTTAAGAATTGAGTTTAAGATATGACTGTACTTGGATTTTACTGATTTCTTCTACTTATTATTACTGATATAATGTATGACAGTAGTGAGTATTGGCAAGGTTGAAAATTAGGTATAACTAAAGAGTTGTGTAAAGGTGTCAGTTTGACAAGGGGTGGTCACCTGCAGCGACTCCCATTTCTTACTGCCATTAAGTGGATTTTGGCTCATAAAACCCTATGGGACAGGATAGAACTGCCTCCTATTGATTCCTGAGACTCTGATACTTTACTGGAGTAGAAAGCCTCATCTTTTTCCAGCAGAGTGGCTCCTGGTTTGGAACTGCTAATCTTGAAGTTATCAGCCCAACATGTAACCACTAAGCCACCAGGTATCCTTAAGCAGAACTGAAGGCATGGGCTAAACAAATTTCCTGGAATTTGCAAAATACCAATGGAAATATTTCCACAAACTGATGAAATATTCGAAACACTCACTTATCTACACTTAGAAATGTGGAAGGCAAATACCTAGTCACCTACTGGAAGATATTTATATTTGTACCTATTCCTTCTAAAGAAATGTGAAGCAACAGAATGGTGAAATTATAAATCTATATCATTAATGTCACAGGTTAGTAAAATTTTGTTGAAGATTATTGAAAAATGGTTACTACAGCAGTTCATTAACAATGAGCTGCTAGAAATTCAAGCCAATTTCAAAAGAGGATAGGACATAAGGGATATCATTGTGGATGTCAGATGGATCCTGCTGAAAGCAGAGATTGCCAGGAAAATGTTTCTTGTGTGTATAATTGTGTGTCAGTCTGGGTTGACTGAGAATCAAATCCATACACTCATACGTGTATAAGAAAAACTTTATATAAAAGAGCAACTGTATATTGAGAACACCTCCCAGCCCAGTTGAGATCAAGTCCATAAGTCCAATATTAGCCCATATGTCCAATACCAGTGTATAAATTCTTCTTCAGACTCACACAACACATGCTATGACACTGAATGCAGGAAGACGATGGGACAGTGGGTGGAAAGTTTGTGGATCCAGTGGAAGCATCTCAGTGTTGGTGTGGGTCTCCACATGGCTCCTTCAGTTTCAGGGCTTGGGCTTCATCAGTGTACCTCCATGTGACTTATCAACAAGAATGTGTAGCAGAGAGAGTGTGTCTGGCTTCCAGTGAGCTATTTATCTCCTTCGCTCCTCCAAATGAGGTCATCGAACTGTGACCTAATTGACAGGCTGAACTCCACCCCTTCCTCAACAGTTGACTATGTAACTGCCCCAAATTGACTATGCAAATGCAGTTAGTTATGTGGATTCTGACCACACTAGATAGCCTCGAGAAGACTGAGAGTTCCACAGTCCTTCACTGTGCTCATGCTGGACCTGGATATGGACCAAGTGACTTCTGGATGGCTTAATATCAGGAAGTTTATGCTCAGGATGGAAAATTTCATCTCATGTAATTTGGACATGTTATCAGGAGAGACTGTTCCCTGGACAAATACTGTGTTGTTCCTGTACCACTATAATTCAGTAGTTAAAACAAAACAAAACAAATAAAAAACAATGGTTGCTTTCAATTCAGTTACAACTCATGGAACCGCAGGTGATTTCGTGTAAAACTGTGCTTCATAGGTTTTCAATGGAGGTGATATTTCAGAAGTAGATTGGCAGCCCTTTTTTCTTCTGATGTGTGTCTCTGGGGGAAATGAACCACTAATCTTTTGGCTATAACTCAATGCTTAACCATTTGTGCCATCCAGGTGCGGGGGGTGGGGGCACTTTTGTCGAAATCTGGCTTTAGTGTCAATGCATACATTCTAACATATATAAACCACACTCTATCATGTAAACCTCAGCAGTGAATATTTGGTGGGAGTCTGTCAACTCTATTGCTCTCTCTTCCTCAGTCATATGAAAGTTGGGTATAGAAGAAGCATGCTACCTATTGGACACCCTTTGATGATAAGTGCTACTTAGGCTCTAAAGAGGAGAATAGTGTCTAGAAACTCAATGTACTAACAAAAGTATTATAATGATTATTACACTAGAAAATGGGGAAGGTATTTAATTTTATGAAATGTTATCTTTGATTTGAAAATCATACGCAGTTGCCAAATAAATCAATATTGAACTCATTTTAACCTTAGCTTTGAAATGCATTTGAAGTGATAGTTTTTCATTTATCAAAGAACTTAGTTATATAAAAACCAAGCTATTTGTGGCAAGTCATATATCATTTAAAAAGTAGACCATCTTGTTCAGAAGAGGGGCTCTCTCGGCTACAACTGGATATAAGTATATGGAGTGAAAACGAGAACACCTAACTGGTTTTTCTTTTCTTTTCACTCCATTTATTTTCATTCCTTCGTTTATTCAGCTAATCAGTACAGACTTATCTAACCTTCAAGGTGGTTGTAACTTGAAATTGATAATGAATAAATATAAAATATGTGAGTATTATAACAAATATTAAAAATATTTTAAAAATATGTACTACTGGGCCTTGCTGTGAGTAAGCTGCCTTTGTATAGACTCTAGATTTTGTGAAACTTTGAAATGTTGTGCTATTTGGGAAGCAAGTAAACAATTCCAACAATCCCATCTGGACTGAAAATGAGAGTAGAGTCATGATCATTACCATGTGCAATAGACCTTACAGGAGTTGTTCTGCTGTCAGTTCTCATTTTCAAATACTATATAGATCCTGCTCCCTTATACATTATGGCGGCAGGATTGGCCACTATTCCCTGATTAAAGTTAAAACCACAGCACCTTCAACGGGTCATAAATCAGCTCATTCATAAAGGTGCGGATCATAACAGGGTACAACCTTATCGCTTTTATGCATGACTGTTTCTGATTAGGCCACACATACAACAGGTATATTTTCTAAGCCTGTCAGATTGCTCCTAGCCCACAATGGTGCAGGGAACATCTGTCATTTTTTTCTCTCAAACATCCATCAGGTAAAATTATTAAATCTACATGCATCATTTTGTATAATAGAACTAAAATCACTGTTATAGAACACAATTTCTGGATTGATTTTCCTTGCTTTGAAAATAAACAACTTAGCATCACATTCATGGTTATGTAACAGTCGGAGATCATTATCTTGTGGCAAAACTGTATTTTATTGACATTGTCTCTAAATGATCCCTTGACAGGATATATAAAATGTAATATGCATTCACTTTAGAAAAACTTCTATCCATATTATATTGGTATCTATTTATTTTGCTGACAACATTTGAATGTAAACATAATGTTTATTTCTGGTATGTTGGCTAGTTCCTGCTTAATTTGGTCAGGAAATGTATGATCCTACTGAAAAGTTTCATCTAATAATATAAATCTTGATAACAAATCAACAAGGATGAATATTGGCCATGTAAGTGTGACCTTGGGCAAAGTGCTCATTCTCTGGCCCTCTGAATGTGTTTGCTAATCTGTGAAACAGGGACATAACAGTCTGCTCTGACTCATAGTGACTCCATGTACAGAAGAATAAAACAGTCCTGGTCCTCTCCCATCCTCACATCTGTGGTTCTGTTTAAGCACATTGTTGCAGCCACCGTGTCAATCCATCTGGTCTAGGGCCTCTGTTTGTTGCTGCTCTTCCACCTCTCTGAGGGCTTTATCAGAGACAGGACTTTCCTGATAACATGGACAAATTCTGTGAGATGAAGTCAAGCTATCCTCCCTTCTAAGCAGCTTTCTGGTTGTACTTATTCCCAGACCGATCTGCTTGCTCTTTTGACTGTCCATGATACTTGCAATATTCCTATCTCTCCCTGTATATATCTATATTGCCAGCACCATAATTCAAATGCATGGATTCTTCTTCAGTCTTCTTTATTCGATGTCCAACTTTCACATGCATATTAGTCCATTGAAAAGATCAAGTTTGGGTCCTCAACGTGATAGCCTTGCTTTTCAATACTTTCACAAGTTCTTGTGAGGCAGAATTACTCAAGGCAGTGCACCATTTGGCTTCTTGATTGTTGCTCCAATGAGCATTAATTGTGTTTTCAAGCAAGAAAAAATCCTGAATAACTCCAATCACTTCTCAGTTTAGCATGATACTATCTATTGGTCCAGTGGTGAGGCATTTTGTTTCTTTGAATTGAGTTGTAATCATCCATATTGAAGGCTGCGATCCCTGATGTCCATCAGAAAGTGCTTCAGGTCCTCCACACGTATAACAAACAATACTGTGTCATCTACATATCACAGAACACTGTGAATCTTTCCTCCAGTCCTAGTGCTGTGTTCTTTATATAGTCTAGCTTCTCTAGAAACTCAGTGTACAGACGAAATCAACCTGGTGAGAGGATACCACCCAGTCATACAGCTTTCCTGATTTTAAACCATTCAGAATCCCATGCTCTGCGCCAATGACTGACTCTTGGTCGATGTACAGGTTCACCATGAACAGACCAAAGGTCTGGAATACCAAGTCTTTTCAGTGCTATCCATAGATTGGTATGACTAATGCAGATAAATGTCTTTTCATAGTCAATAAAACACAAATAAAGATTTTCCTCATATTCACTGCATTCAGCGAAGGTCTGTCTGGCATCCGCAGTGATAACCCTTGTTCTTCATCCTCTTTAGAATCCAGTGTAAATTTCTGGCAGCGCTCTGTGGATGCACTGCTATGGCTGTTGTTTGTTGTCTGATCTTCAGCAACATTTTATTTGCAGGGGCTATCAGTGATATTGTGTGATAATTTCTATATGCGCTTATGTCATTGTTTTTGCAATGGGTACAACTATGGATCACTTCCTGTCAGTTGGTCAGGTCTTCCAGATTTAATGGCGTAGGTGAGTGCATGCTTCTAGTGCTGCATAAGCTGGTTGAAACATTTCAATCCTTTTTTGTGGTTTCCTGGAATCTTGGTTTTTTGATCATGCTTGCAGAGCTACTTGGAGCTCCGTCTTCAGTTCCATTAGTTCTTGATTATATGCTACAATTCGAAATGGTTCAAGCGTCAACTATTTCTTTTTGACAGAGTGTGTATTCTTTCCATGTTTCTTTGATGCTTCCTCCACCATTATTAGCTATTTTGTTCATGGATTTTTTATTTTTTTTTAGAATTACAGCTGGAGGCTTGAATTTTTTCTTTGGTTCTTTCAGCTTAATGTTTTTGGAGTATGTTATTCCATTTTGGTTTTCTAAATCCAGGTATTTGTATATTTTATTATAATACTTCGTCTTCCTCAGCAGCCTTTTGAAATTTCAACTCTTTTACTTCATCATTTCTTTCCTTTTCATTAGCTGTTCTATGACCAAGAACCAGTTTCTGAGTCTCTTTTGACTTCCACTTTGACCATTTTTTTGACCTTTTTAATGACATTTTTTTCTTCATCTCTGATGTTTTTGATGTCATCCCATAGCTTTTCAGCTCTTGTGCATTAAATATATCCTTGAGATATTTAAAAATCCAGGTGTTATATACTCAAGGTCATAATTTGGCTCTGTGGACTTTTAATGTTCTTCAACTTCTATTTAAACCTACAGAGGAGCAATTGCTAGTCTCTTCTACAATCATCACCTGGCCCATTTTAACTGCTGATGTCGTTTGTCATCATCCTGTCTGACAAATACAGCCAACTTTATTTCTGTGTATTGACCTGGAGAAGCTCATGTGTTTGGTGTCTGTTTTAAAATCAAACCAAACTCAGTGCCATAGAGTCGGTGCCCACTCAGAGAGACCCTCTAAGACAGGGTAGCATTGCTTTTATGAGTTTTGGGGACTGTAACTGTGAGGAAGTAGAAAGGCCCATCTTTCTTCCATAGAGTGGCTGGTGGTTTCAAACTGGATTGCAGCCTAATGCATAGCCACTACCCGCCAGGGCTCCAGTGGTCATCGTTTATCTTGTTGAAAAGAGGTTCTTTGTTGAAGTCCTTTGTCTTGTATAAATCTCTCATTTGCTTCCCAATGTCATTTCTGTCTTCAAGGACATAATATCCAACTACCATCTATTCCTCTTTATTTCTAATTTTTGTGCTATAACTGCCAATAATTATACATTTGTCTTGATTACATTTTTTTTTTCAATTTCAAACTGAAGAAGTTGGTAGAATCCGTCAGGTTCTCCATTTCTAACTTAAATTATTGGTGCATAAACTTGAATGATAGTTGTATTTTCTGTATTTCCATATATGAGTACAGATATTTTCATGTCACAGACAGAATTGTATGATATCCTAACACAGATAGTGGTGTAAATCACCACAGTAAGACACACTATCAGAGAAATGTTGGAGGGATATAATAACTATATGCAGTCTCTATTTTTCCTGTATTGAAACAAGTAGCCTTCAGCTAGCAGTCGAGCACACTGGAGGCTAAAATCCACACTGAGATACATTGGACAAAGGGCCTGGAAATCTACTTATGAAAACTCAACCACAGAAAACTCTCTGGAGTTTCATTACTATTCTGATACACATGGTGTTGCCATGGGTTGTGGTCAATTTGATTAGAACTGTTTTTTGTTGCTAGATTGAATGAATTAATACATTTAAATGCTTAAAACATTATCTGGTTCATACTTTCACTTCTATTGAGGTCATTCCAACTCATAGTGACCCTACTGGATAGAGCAGAACTTCCCTAGTGGTTTCCAAATCTGTAACTCTAATTGCAAGGTCAGCAGTTCAAAACCATCAGCCAATCTTAAGAAGAAAGATGAGGCTTTCTATTCCTGTAGCATTACAATCTTGGAAACCCAGAGGGGCAGTTCTACCCTGCCCTATCGGGTTATCATGAGTCCTAGTGGAAGTGAAGGTTTTTTAATTACTATTTTAAATTTTATTGGGTATAGGAAGCTTTATCTTTTTCCTGAGGAGTGAATGGTGGTTTTGAATTGCTGAACTTATGATTAGTAGCTAAATGAATAACCCCATATATCCCATCTTCACTTTCTTGTATATTTTTCCCATTGTTTTTTAACTCATTTTTAAACTGTGTACCTCTGGGATGATAATGATGTTTGCTGAGCCACTTTGTACTACCGATACCAAGATTTCAGTTGTTTGAGATATTAGATGTGGAAATATTTGTCAATTTATTTTAAAATTGAATAGAAAAAAAGTCCTATAATTTTCTAGGTCAGTTTTGAAGTAATTCTTTAAAATTTTGGTTATCCGGGTACCACAGGAAATGTTATTTGTATTTTTGTACTATTTTACTTGAACTTTATTTCCAAATTAATGATATATTATTCTCCTTCTTTCTTTTATCTCCTTTGTTTATTTCCATTCTTTATATTTACTAACTCTGCTCTGTATTCCTGAAGGCTGACATCTATGTCCAGCATCCATCTGCATCCTTCCTTTCTGGCTTCTGAGTGGATTTAGCCTAAGGGGAACATGAGCTAGAGATTGTCCTTCAGTAGTAAATATTGTCAGCAAATACATTTTCTTGTTTTTCGCTCTCTCCCAGGTCACAGGGAATCAAGTGATGCTCTCACTCTCTGTTTTCAAATTGTTGTAAAACTATAGTTAATACAAAATTTGACATTCCAACATTTTCTATAAATACAATTGTATCAAACATATCCCATTAATGGTTTTGTGCAAACTTCAATATATGTTGCTAAATTATTCACCCTTATTAAAAAGTGAAAGCAAAAAAGTCTGACCTTGATGCTCTCTAAATGATAGACCCTCCAACCCAAAACCAAGATTAAAATTTAATCTCCATGCATTTGCCTATATTTGATGTTTCCTATTTACTGTTATGTAACCCTTTACAAAGAGGTAAATCCTCATGCAGTTCTTATGGTAACTGCATTCTCTTCTTGTCTTTTCAGACTTAAAAAAATTAAGGGTTTTGAAATCTTGCAAGCCTAGACAGTTGCAATACACCTTACAGCAGCAGTTCTTAACCTGTGGGTTGCGACCCCTTTAGGGGTCAAACGACCCTTTCACAGGGGTCACCTAAAACCATCAGAAAGCACATAAATATTTCACAATATATAATTACCTATTGTTTTGTGATTAATCACTACATTTTAATTATGTTCAATTTGTAACAATGAAAATACATCCTGCATATCAGATATTTACATTATAATTCATAACAATAGCAAAATTAGAGTTATGAAAAATCAACAGAAATAATTTTATGGTTGGAGGCCACCACAACATGAGGAACTGTATAAAAAGGTCGCGTTCTTAGGAAGGTTAAGAACCTCTGCCTTACAGCTTTTCCCAATCCAATACCACCTTCACAGAATCACCTAATTGACCGGTGCCATCTTTTTTTCTGTCTCCCCCCCTCTCTATTTATTACATCTCTTTTGGAAATGGAAAGTAAACATATCTGAAACATGATAATGTTGAGTATTTCAGAGAGATAAATTTACAGTTGGTATTTTTTAAAGTGTTTTTGTGTGAAATGTGTGTTTTATGTATAACCATTTTGAAGAGGTAAAAGTGGTGTCACTCTCAGTAATAAAATTTTTCTAAAGTGTTGAAAAGTATAGTGTCTTTATAAAGCATAAGGTCAGATTAAGATTCATTTTGATTGCACAAGCTATCTGAATGGAGATTGGAATTGTAAAGTAGCTATAATTATCTTTTTTAGCATTCACAGTCCTTCTTCTTGGCAGCCAGCCCTCTAATTAGACACTGTGTTCAGTAAGAACTGCCCTGTTTTTGACAGGCTAAAAGAGGAAGCGATACGATAGAACTTCCTGTTGTTAGTCTCACTCTTTGCACCTTTCCATCTAAAACAATGGACCAAATGGGATTTGCACGTCATTATTCATGAACTATCACCTATTTTAGAGGAATAGAGAAACGATGCCTCCAAAGAAGAAGTTCGTTCTCATACTAGGATGCCCTTTATTGTTTGCTCATAGGTGGTAATCTTTCTAAATAACAAAACATACCCAGATATTGTAATATTTTGATAAAAAAATAATAATAATGAAAATGATGCTATTCCTAGTGAAATGCCAGAGATGTTGGTAATAACAAAATACATCATAATGCTCTGACAAAGCTCTAGGGTAGATAATAATTTAAAAATTATTAGGGGTGCATAGGGGAGAGGGGAGGAGGAAGGGAAGGGGAGGGGGAAAAAAAGGAAAATTAGAGGCTAGCGAATTTTGGGAATGATGAGGGCAACAAATGTGTAGATGTGCTTTACACAATTGATCTATGTATTGTGATGAATTGTATGAGCCCCAATAAATTGATTAAAAAAAAAAAAAAAGCTCTAGGGTAGAAATTTAAAAATACGTATTTATATTTGGAATGTTATTCTAAGAGTTTATGATACATTGATTTGGCCATTAGAGCAAGTTGTTATCATTAAAGCAATTCTGCTCCAATTAAAATCAAACATGTTTACATTCCTGACATATACAAATTAAAAACAACAACTGCAGCAACAAAATCCTTGCAAGTTCTGTAAGTTTTCACACCCAATGTATTTATTGCTTCCCAGTATATTTTTCACATAATTTTTAGCTTCTTACTTTTGCTAACAAAACACTCTCAGCCAATTTGATGAATAAAATACTAATGTGCTTATGAAGACCTGGGAAAGATTTGTTTTGAACTCTTATAATAAGCAAGTTAGATTTTAAAATCTGTCTAAATGTATTTTTCTATTCTGACCTAAGGTGGAAATATTTATTGGAGAACCAGTTGCATATTTAGTAATTGCTTGAATACACCAAGGGCATAAATAGAGAATTTATTTGTTAGGGGTAAGAATTTAGGATAAATTTTTAAAATAGTGGAAGAAGAGGTTTTTCACTTGCATTGTGAATGTTTAGTAGGAAGTTCAGAAGTTTTTGTGATGTTTCATACACTCACCATTAACTTATCTCATTCTGATTCTAAATCTGGGGAAGAACATGAGATTATTTTCCCTAGTAAGGGTATAGGGCCTCAAAAACCCTACAGAGAGTTGCTATGAGTCAGAATAGTCTCAATGTATGTGATTGTATTTATAATTATATTTTGGAATGCTATTATTGTCAATTTTTCTTCCATTTTATCTACTTTCACACATTAAAAAATGAATCTCAATTAAAAGAAATAAGCCAAAAGTTTGTTTAAATTTATACAGTTTTAATACTAATGTTTGGAATACATTGATCAATGGGAAAAGATATTTGATTAGTAAATATTTTTAATTGAATGATAATACAATTATATTGAGGAGAATTTTATCATTTTAAAAGTTTGTATATGATGGCAAAAGCATTAAACTATGTTGATTATAACAACTATGAATAACATTGAGAAGAAGGGAAATTCCAGAACTTTTCATTTTGCTCATGCCCTGCCTGCACATGGACCAAGAGACAGTTTTTGAGCAGAACAAGGAAATACTGTGGGATTCTAAATTAAGAAGTGTGTCTGGCTGCATCCATTCACTATATTTATTCAGTACATTGAGTAAATAATGTAGCATGTTGGACAATATGAAGGAGAGCATGGCATTAGGATCAGAGGAAGGCTTGAAGGACTTCAAGGACTTCCTCATGAAGATCAAGGAGTTCAGCCTTCATATTAATTACAACTCCAGGTACAGAAAACCAACATCTTCACAACTCTTCTCACAGATAGCATTATAATCAAGGGAGAAAAGATTAAGCTTGTAAAGGATTTCATCTTGCTTGTATCCACAATCAAGCTCAAGCTCATGTAGTGGCCAAGAGTTCAAAGAACACATTGCATCGGGTAAACGTGCTGCACACATCCTCATTGAAGTGTTGATGGGCAAAGATGTCACTTTGAGGACTCAGGTGGGCCTGGCCTGATATGGATGTGAAAGTTAAACAATGCTTAAGGAAGACGGAAGAACTGGTACATTCCAATTATGGTGCTGCTGACAAATATTAAAAGTACAATCAACTACTAGAAAACAAACACATTTGTCTTAGAAGAAGTATGGCCACTATATACTTTAAAAGCAAATTTTGTGAGACTTCATCTTATGTACATTGGAAATGTTATTACAAGAGACCAGTCCTGGAAAAGGGCACCTTGCTTGCTAAAGTAGAAGGTCAATGAGTAAGAGGGAGATCTTCAGAAGGTGAATTGACAGTGACAGTGAGTCTACAATAGACTCAAACAAGAATGAGTAGGTGGATGCCACAGGAATGGAGTGTTTCATTCTATTGTACACAAAATTGCTATGAGTTGGAACCAATTGATGGCATCTAATAACAATGGTGCTTTGTAACATTTGCTCCTAAGGCCAGAAGCCAAAGGTCTAAGTGGCTGAGAGACTGGGAAACAGAGAGATGGGCCTGCCAGTCTGGCTGAGGAGAGGGACTGCAGCAAAGAAAAAGAACATGCCCTTAATGTTTTCTGATCCTGATCTGCTGACTTCCCCACTGACTTCCAATACTAATGAGTACTATCTGTGAGTTAGTTCGATGTGGCCACTGCAATAGACTAGTGAACCCGTAAGAGAAGTATAGTGCCACTGGAGAAATGGTTGGTATCACAGTGGGGTAAGGAAGTTGGAAGATTGAGGGATGTATGACCTCTGCATTGTGGAAGTTGGCATTAGATTGGCATGACTTTGGATTCTTTTTCTCACTTGGGTAATAGGAGAAGGTTAGACATGGGCCCTGCACCATTTTTGTCTCCACTATGGTATGTCCTACTTGTAAAAAAGCATGATTTATGATCCTTTCATTTGTTGGCCCCATCAAATACTGCCACTGGATCTCCGGTTTGCACTGTGCATAAATAGCATCATTATTAGGTTCCAGATTATATATGTATACACATACACCAGTAAGGTCCTATGATGCTACTACAACAATAATTTAGTAATTACCTAAAGACAAATATTGAGCAGAATTTTAACATTTTTGTCACTGTTGAGCACTATTGACTCAGCAATGATATGTACAATGGAACAGAGCTGTGCCTCTCCCTGTGCCAATCTGAAATTGTTTTATCTTTGAGCCCATTGATGCAGCCACTGTGATCATTTTTCTCTCTGAATGTCTTTCGCTACTTTACCAAGTATAATGTCTTTGTCCAGGAACTGGTTTCTCATTATAATGTGTACAAATTATATGAGGGGAAAAAAACAGCAACTCATTATCCTCATTTACATAGTCAATAAAAGATAAGTAAACATATTTTTGTATTCCCTGCTTTATGCTAAGATTCTTCTAATGTCGGTTATTATATTGCTCTTTCAACTTTCTCGTTTGGTTATCTGGCCGCTCCCTTTGGATGCACTCCTGAAACTTTAAAAAATTATCATTAGCAAAATGTTACATACGTGTGATAATACTTTTTTTAAAATTCTGTATTCTGTTCAGATGCCTGCCTTTGAATGAACACAAATGTGTAGCTCATTCAGTTGGTTGACCAGGTAGTTGTTTTCCAAATTTCTTGTCCTTAACTAGTGAATGCTTCTGGTTGCATTGATTTGTAGAATTATTTCAATTGCTGTTCTGTCAACTCTTGGAGCTTTGCTTCTCACTAGTGTCTTCTAGGAAGCTTGGACTTCCTTCTTCAATACTGTTGGGTTTTGATCGTATGCTACCTCTTGGAATGAATGCAGGTTGACCAATAGGTTTTGGCAAAATGATTGTGTTTCTTCCAGCTTCCTTTGATATATCCATTATCACTCAGTGTTTTGTCCATATAATCTATAAATATTGGAACTGATGATATGGATTTTCTACAATTATTTCAATCTCTGATATGCTAAGCATCTGCAGTCATTGTAGTTCCTAATACTAGATCTTTGCACATTTCATTGCAATGCTTCGCAATGTTTTTTGAGCCACCCTTTGAAAATTTCTATTCAGATTTTTCTTAATCTTTTTTTTCTTTTGTTTTAGCTCTTCTGTGTTCAAGAAAAGTTTCAGTCTCTTTTGACATTCACTTTTATATTTTCTATCTTAACTGTCTTTTAATTACCCTTTGTTTTCTACAGGCATAGTATTTTTTAATATTTCCATATAATTTACACATCACACAATTCAATAGTTCAGTCACATTAAGAAGAGTTGTGCAATAATCACCACAGTCAATTTTAGAACATTTTCCTTTTTCTTGTACTCACCATTGTTAGTTTCCCATTCCCCTCCAAATTCCCATGCCATGTCCTCAGTTAATTATTAATCCAGTTATTTTCTCTATAGATTTATCTATCCTGGATTTCCTATACAGAAAATTTATAACAACAAAAACTAAAAAAACAACAACAATGACAAAATAAAATGTTAAAAAATCTAATTAAAGAAAGCAGAATTATTTAAAATGGAATGAATGTAATATGAGCCAAAGGTAGATTAAATGATAAGGTGTTACATTTTAACTTAATTTCAACTACCATAATAGACACTATAATACTGTCTGTCTGATAGCCAGGCTATTGACATCCCAGGACTATGGTCAGAGGGGATTAAATTAATTTGGGGCTTTCACCATCATCCATACCCATCTGAAAACTGTGTATTCAGAATGTAAGTTCTGATACTGTTCCCTATTCGGTATTTAGATTTTATTAATTATAATACTTGGATTACACAGACTTGGGTGTTTCTTCTCGATTGACTTAGTTGATGCCTAACTTTGATGACTGTTTCAAGACAAGCCTTGATGACCCTAGATGATATTCTATCTGATACTCGGGCAACATCCGGTTTCTTTACCGTACTTAACTATAGCAGCCATATATATCTCCAGTGATCTTTTCATGAGGTCAAGTACCTAGTCGGGTCATGCTGTAAGAGCGAATTTTTCCTAGATTAGGGCTACAATTAAATGAGAGCCTAAAGTCCATTCTATAATTTGTCTGATCTGGGTTAATTACTATTCAATGGGTCAATATTCTCTTGAAATAGTCTCTACATTTATGAGTGATGCACTAAGGTTTTACTTTGGATCTGGTGATTTTTTTCAATTGTCTTCACCTTAAATCTGAACTTAAATATAGAAATTTGATAATCTGTTCCATGGTCGATACTTTAGCTAATGATACTGAACTTCTCTATCATCTCTTCCCACAGAGTTAGTTAATGTGATCTTTGTGTATTCCAATTGGCAATGTCTTTGTGTGTAGATGCCATTTAAGTTGATGAAAAATGTATGTACACTGAAGTAGTTATTCATCTCGCAAAAGTCTATCATGAGTCTTCAGCTTCATTAATTTAACTAAAGCCGTATTTTGCAAACACCGATTCTTCCTCTGTCTTCAATTTTAATATTCCCAACTTGCATTATACCAAAGCAACACTTTCTGAGATTGTTACTCATGAGTAAGTCTGTCTCTTAAAAACAAATACAAAAAAA
>NW_022111369.1:84013167-84019973 GCF_000313985.2 Echinops telfairi
CCCCCCCTTCCTGTATCCTCTGGAAGTGAATACTCCCCTTACTGTTTCTGAGGGGATACTCCATCTGGAATTTCATGCATCGAAAGATCTTGGTTGTACCCATGTACCTATGCAGAGCAAGCAAGAGTAGTGAGGCAAAACCAGGGCCATATTACTGGGAGGAGGAAATATTAAAGAACTAGAGGATAGTTTCATCAGCACTATAGTGCACCCTGGACATATCATTCCTTCTGCAAGGGACTGTCCAATTTTTAATGGATTTTTAAAAGTTTTAACCTGAGTTATTTACAATTGAAATGAAAGGCAAATTTTAAACTTTAAGGGTTTATTTTAAATTCTTAAAATCTGTACTATAACAGTTTGCAGCTTGTTTCATAAGCAAAGGTATCAGTGCAAAATCCCTCTTAGGGAAAAGTAGCGAGGAAAGAAAGAAGAATGCCTAAGAGGGAAGCAGGGTCATGGAGATGGAATTGCTGAGAGTCACACCTTACGTCTCATTTATATTATTTTCCAAGCACTACACACGAGACTTTGGTGAAGAAGGAAAACACAACTGAGAGTACAGACACTAAGCAGGTCTAAAGTTTAAAGGGTCGTCAATAAAAATGAACCAGCCCTGCAGCTTTCTGCCTTGTCAAACAAGAATCACATTGATCTTCCCCTCCTCACAGGTCTCTGGTGACTAGAACAGTTTGTGTCTCATTAGGACAGAAGCTCTGCACATGGCATGCCACTGCCATGGCATTCGAAGGAGGTATTTTGATGAACTTGATAGATTTGAACAATTTGGTTACTACGTAGAAATTTCAGTAAGCAATGATTCACTAACTGATTATTTATTTCCCATGAAAGTGTTATGTAATGAACTGCAAACCAACAAGTCAGCCTATAGAGTACAATTATCAAAATCAGTAATGTGATTAAAGTGTGAAGATTGGCAAGTATTTATAGTTTTTAATTATAGAATTATGTATCTCTAGATTTATATGAAGATACAGTTTGAAAATACATTGGAAAACTTGTGAAATAATGTTCTTGTCCAAAAAAAGGCTAACATATTGCTACTTATAAATAAATATTTAAGCTGGATTGAATGATTTGAAATATTGGTCTACTGGCTGTGTTCTACTTTGGCACCAAAAATAAAACAATGTTAAAGGAACCGTTTGCAATAATATAGTTTATAAAATTCACATCAATAATCTATTCGCTTGCGAACTACATTGGAAAAATCAACTAGTTCACTCACCATAAAATAAATAAAGACAATATCCGGACAAAGACTTCTGGATAACTCCTGCTGTTGCCACTGTTATTATTGTTAGGTGCCTCTGAGTTGGTGATTGCTCATCGACACCCACTAGACACCTGACTGAAATTCTGCCGGGTCCTGAACCACACTACAAACTGCCATGTCTGAGCATGTTGTGAAACCACTGTGCCCGTTCTGCTCATAGAAAGCTTTCCTCTTTCTTTTGGCCAACCCTCTTTCTCAGGAGCATGATGTCCTTTTCCAGGGACTGATCCCCCCTGACAATTTGTCTAAAGTATAAGAGGCAAAGTCTTAACATTCTCCCTTCTAGGACGCATCCTCTTTTCTCAGATTTATTTTTTTCTTTTGGCAGTCTCTGAGATATTCAGTGTTCTTCATAAACATTGTAATTCAAAGGCATAATTAATTCTACTTTGTTCTTTCTTATTTATTGCCAAACTTTCACATGCATAAACAAAACAAAACAAAACCCCACAACTGCTGTCACGGTGTTGATTCTGATGCATAGTGACTCTGCAGGATAGAGTAGATCTTTTCCCTAAGGCAGGGGTTCTCAACCTGTGGATCAAGACCCCTTTGGAGGTCAAACGACCCTTTCACAGGGGTCACCCAATTCAGGACAGTAGCAAAATGACAGTTATGAAATAGCAACAGAAATCATTTTATGGCTGGGGGTCACTACACCATGAGGAACTGTATTAAAGGGTTGTGGCCTAAGGAAGGTTGAGAACCACTGTCCTAGGGCTTTTGAGGTGCAAATCTATGTGGGAAGAGACAGACTTATGTTTATCCCATGCATTCTTGATGTCCGCCCACAGCTCTTCTGTCCTTAGAGTTCAATGCAGCAAATGTTTTCTTGAAATGTTCATAAAATTCAGGTGGGCTCTCCTGGACTTGCTTTAATTTTCTTCAGCTTCAATGAGAACTTACATATGAGCAATTGGCGGTTTCATATGCAGTCCATCCCTGGTCTGGTTTTCACTGCTGATATGGAGCTTCTCCAGCATCACTTCTGACAAATGAAGTCAATTTGATTTCTCTTTATTTTCATCTGGAAAAGTCCACATATATAGTGGCTGTTTGTGTTGTTGAAAAAGGGTATCTGGTATTAATGAGTTGCTGCATATGGGATCTCCAGCTTCGTTTCTGTTACCAAGTCACACTTTCCCTTCCTCTGTGTCTCCATCTTCTGTCTTCCAATTGGAAATAATTATCAATGCATCTTGATTGTATTTGATCAATGTCGATGAGATCGAGGTTGGTAAATTTCTTCAATTTTCTTATCTCCAGCTTTAGTGGTTGGTGCATACATTTGAATAATAGTTCCATTGATTGGATTTCCTTGAATAAATCTATATTTAATCTTATTACAGATAATAATGTGTTTCAAATAGATCTTGAAGAGTCCATTTTGACAGTCCATTTTCACGCCATTCCTTTTATTTTGTCATTCTCAGAGTAGTAGATCAAATGATTGTGTAATTCAAAATGGCCTGTACCAGCCGTTTCAGCTCTTTAACCAAGACACGGATCATTATGCATTCCATCTCATTTATGAAGACTTTCATTTTCTTAGATTCATCCTTTGTATGAACATTCCAAGTTCTACTTCTTAGTAAACTTTTGCATGTTTATTATCATTTTGAGTCATGCTTCGTCAGCAAGTGAGGGTTCTGAAGGTCTTTCTCTCGTAGGATTGCCTTGAGTCACATCGTCTGTTTGGCTTTGTTTTGAGAGCACAGCTAGTCTTCAGTCATCGTTTGAGTGCCTTCTGACCAGAGCGGCTAACTTCTGGTACTATGTCTTACACTCTTCTGTTTCTATTCATTAGACCTTCAGTATCTGACAATATTTGGATGCCATACATGCAGTTTTCAACAGCTAATTCCTCCAAAGTAGACAGCCAACTTCTTCTTCATAGATTGTTCTGAGTCTGGAAGCTCTGCTGAAACCTGGTCACTTTAACTGACCCTGAGAGTGGTTGAAATATCAAATGACCAAGCTCTCAGTGTCACAGCAACACGCCAGTCACCACTGTCTGGCACACTGTCAACAAATAACGGTATCTAGTACCAGCAAACAAATACTGCAAGTGACTCTGTTAATAAACGGAAGTTTGCTCTTTCAGTTTAGGGTGTATGAATTCATGGCAACAGCCATAGAAGGAGATTTTCTCAGTTGTGTTTAGTTTAGGAAGAGTCTTGTCTCCTTTCAGCATCGGTTGGCTTGACATTCCTTGTCAGTTTTCATGTTTCCTGGCGTCAACCTTCCCCTGGATCTAGCAGATTCTCAGCCCAGGGACTTCATTCCAAAGGATGCACTTCAACCCCAGCCCTTCCTTTCTTGGTGGTAGTAGGTCCCTCTCCATTAGCTTCTCTCGCCTTTGACTTCTTATAAGACAAACGTGGTTTCAGGCTATACCCCAGAGAAATTCCTCTTACTTTGTATCAGGACTGTGTAAAAATTAAGGATGCTGTATCCCACCCTTAATCCTTTTACAAATGAGTGGTAAATACAGTACATCCTGGGTGATCATTCCATACTTGACAAGTTACTTCATTACATAATTGCCAAGCCACTGAGAATCATAGTCCAGCAAAGTGGACACATAATTTTGGGTACAAAATTCATTTCTTGACAATCATATTTGAGATGGGCACTGCTATCTTTGAACAGGTACTGACATTTTTGAAGCCTTAATTTAATTTTCTATTAATTTTGCCTTACTTTGAAATAACTAAGAAGCTAAGAAACTCTGATTTGGAGCCCTGGTGACATTGAAATAGACTAGATGGCAGTGACAGGTCCCAATGTTGTAGCGGATTACTCATTGGACTACTAATCACAAGGTCAGTAGTTCAAAATCACCAGAGGCTCCTTTTAAGAAAAAATAGGAAATTTATTCCCACACAGTTTTAAAATCTCAGAAACCCTAGTTAGAATTCTGTCCTGCCCCACAGGGTTACTATGAGTTTAAATCAGCTTTTCAGCAGGGAGGTATTTTGTTTGGGTGTTTGTTTGTTTGTTTGATGGTGTAGTGGTTCAAACCCAGTGTTTAAAACTCACCAGCTGCTCTGTGGGAGAAAGAGGATGCTTCATGCTTACGGCCTCAGACATTCTGGGGTGTTGTTCTAGTCTGCCTCACGGGGTTACTCGGAGTCAAAACTGACAGGATGGCAGTGAGTTTGAGTTTTGCTTAAAGAATCTGAAACAACCACTTTCTGGCAAGAAATTCTTCATCACAATCACATTTTCTTACTGCAGGTGCAGCCTTTAAATACTTGAAAATGTGTTCAGCCTTCTCTTGCACTAAAATAAGGCTAAATATGAATTTTATGCACATTTTCCAACTGAGCAAAAATTCTTAAAGACACAATTAGGAATGAATCTTTTTTGTAATTCGGAGAATGATTATCTCCAAAGTCTGTGATGTTTTCTTAAGAAATGAGGCCTAATGTTTTAGAAGAATAGACTAATTCACTTAGTCTCACTAGGAAGACACAATGGCAGTAGGTTATGAGAATAGTAATAACTGACTGAATGGAGGAAATTGCAGTTTCATAACTTTAAAAGCATATATATATGTGAAAACATGGCATAACAATATTTAATTAAAATAAAAACTGAGCCCATGGTTCCATTGAAGTTTTGTTTTTTAATTTTAGTGAAGAAAGGATGAACTTTTTCTGTCTTCACTGAGGTTAAAAAGCAAAACAAAACAAAACAGAAAGTTGTAAGCAAAATAAATAATTTTCCACATGAAAGTAAATTGTTGGGGGAGGTCAGATGCTTACAGACATCCTCCCTGGAGGCAGTTAGCAGTCTGACTACAAGGTAGGCCCCGCTCCCTGCTGTTAAGGACAATGGACAGGCCTGCAGTCATGGATTTGGTTCCTGGAGGTGGAGTTCACACCCTATCTTAATGGTCTCTATCAGTTGAGCCAGGGAACAGGTCAAATCAGCTCAGTGACATCCAAAGTTAGGCTGCCATCCTGAATCTAGGATCCACCCATCTTGTCACATGTATACCCCCAATCCCTCCTCTTCCTATTGCGTGTATGTTCCTAGATTGTCCCCCTCTCATTGCTGTATAACCTATAGTGCAACCCCTTCCTGTGACGTATGTCTTTACCTGTAATTAGTGGGCTTGCATGCCCACAAAGATATAAAGGCCTGGGTTAGCAATAGAGATCTCTCTCTTGCTCTCTTTCGGCTCCTCCCTTGACCTCTCCTCGGTTCGCCTTCTCCTCTCCCATCCTCACTCCCCTGTTCCCTTTCCCCTTGTCCTCCTTCCCTTCCCTCTCTTTCCACGTGGACCACCAAGCGGGACTGAGGTGAGCATTTCTACCATGAAATGTGTCTGACTCCATTATCTCTCTCTCTCGCTCTTCTATAACTCATGATCTTGATGACTTTAATATAATATTTATATATCTCAACCGTACAATTATGCCTATCGAACCGGTGATTAGTGGTGGGGGGCTGCCACCCCCTCATACCACAGTAAATATAGAATCTTTATTATAAATAGCGTTGATATAACAGAATGGAAGATTGGACCACAATGAACTTCTTAACATTATGCTTCAGTGTTAGACCTATCCGTTGGATTGAAAGGTATTTAACTATAATAAATAATTCTGTGCTGAAAAATCAAGCTGCAAAAATTTGGGGCATGAAAGTACATAGTATAAGTATGCTTTCCACTGGAAACTTTTTCCCAAGAGGAAGGCAAAGATTGCTAGTAAAAATTTGTCATTACCAATCCTGATAAGAGTTCACCAATCTGATTAGTTATTCCACTTTACATGGTGAAGAGATGGAAGAGGCTGACTGAAGGTGTAAGATAGTTACTTTAGAGCTGCAATAGTACAACACTGAGATGATATTTCTAGATACCTAGAACACTGGTGATGATCTTTGACCAAAATAAAGATGAAATATGTTAGTAATGAATTTTGATGTGCTTTATAAAATTCAAAATGCCTCTAAACCCATCCGGTGACAGGTTTTCTGCATTGTCAAAGATGACCTATTGATGATTTGCCTGGTTTCACTAATAATATACAACCCAGATTTACTATATGACCAATACAATATAAAAGATACAATGGTTCTGATTCCACAAAGCCAAAGTTTCTCATATATATCTTCATGGATATATTCAAATAATAAAATGTGGCTGTCACAGTGGAAAAAGCACTCCAAGGTACTGCATCTTAGTAGAATACCCTCTACATTTTTTAAAAGTCTTATGAGGGTAGTTGGACATATTTTCTCCATTATTCAAATATGCATAATTAGCACAGTGACTCATTATGGTAAATCTTCTGTATATGAACATGCAAATACTCAACATATACACTAAAGCAACAGGCTGTCATTGGCTATAATAAGCCTGGCATTCTAAAAAGATATTTAGCTATACAGTTACAGGTGTAGGAGACCTGGAACAAGCCAATTTGCCTCTATTAAGTATTAGATTATATAGGCCACATAGCAATAAAGAAAAGAAATGATAGTTTAAAAAATA
>NW_022111369.1:84020073-84022988 GCF_000313985.2 Echinops telfairi
CCACACAAAATAAACCCCACAAGTGGCAGACATCATATTAAGGAAAGAAGATGGGAAAGAGTATTCCGCTTGACCTAAAAGGGGCTGTGAGGCATATTTCTCCAGGTGGAAATGGACACGCAGCTCAATGAAAATGGCCTGCAACTTTAGGAGCAGAAGCCCCAAAAAAAGAATTTACAGGGTTTATGATCTCTCTAAGAAAACCCCAAAACATTGCCATTGAATTGATTCAGACTCATAATGACTTCTTGATGAAAATTCATGGAGACAGAATATATTTTTCATGGGTGCTTATGAGCTCATGGAGCCTCATAAATAAATAAAACTTAGCTCTGTTCAACAAGGCAGCTCTTCAGAATGTAAAACTTATGAAACATAGGCTAGGATTAAACTGTTGGGAAAGATGAGATTCACATTCTCATAATACAAAATAAGGCAACATTATTATGCCTGCAAGAGACTTCGAATCCAAAATAAACTAGATATTGGTCCATTTTATTTTATATAATTGTTGGACTATTTCTGGTTGGGAAGGATGGGAAAACACTATTTTAATAATAACTTATAGTATAGTAATATCATTTATTTTGTAATGATTCTAATGTTAATAACAAGTTAAATATTATTTGATGTGATACTGGTGTAATAGATAAGTGTTATAGCTAAAGATAATACTGGTGGAAAATTGAATGAATAACACATAAACAGGACTTCCAACCAGTTTAAAATATTTAGTCATGACTGACAAAAACAAGGGCAGGGTAGATTTTGGCTCACAAACAAATCTCTTGCATGTCGGATTTTGTAGGAAAAAGCAAGTGGCAGACTGCTCAAAGATCTAACTTCCTTCAAATGGATTCTAATCATAGTGACCCTATGGGACAGAGTAGGACTACTTCTCTGGGTTTCCCTGAAATTATAAGTCTTTATGGGAACTGTAAACCTCATCTCTGTCCAATAGAGCAGCTGGGGATAAAAATCATAACCTTGAGGTTAACAGTCAAACCCACAACCCATTATACCACCAGGCTTCCTCATAAATGACCGTACAGGCATCCAAATCTGACAAGCAAGTGTTTATTTTGTAGTACATTGCCAAATTCCCCTTGCTTCTGTAAATGAAGAAAGCATTTGGAAGTTGGTTGAAGCCCCTCTGCCCATAAAATATCTCCCAAAGGAAACCTATTTGCCCCAGGAAAAACTAGATTTGGTTAAAAATCAACTAACTGTTTCATTGAATGTATTAATGCTTTTCATAAAATTCAAATATTAGTGTTGGGAAAAGGTTAATGAATTTTCATTTATTTCATCATAATGAACAAGATTGGTCAGATTATTAAAATGAAATGTTTCCTTAAGTATCAAAACATTTTAGGTGATCTGAGTAATAAATGGTTTTATTTTTGTCTTTTTTATTGTATTTCTTGTTTAACCAGTTATAGAACCTGTCTTGGTGGCAGTACTGGATGATGATGTGTGTGTGGCCGGGGGGGGGAGGGGCGCTGTATGTTACTGGGAACATTCCTGGGACCACCTGAAGCCAAATTCCTTGTTCATGTCTTTGTGCTGCATTTTCTGAAAATGAAAAACATTCTATGTAACTAAGTAAGAGCCCTGAGAGCTATTCCTGGAAGTTTTTTATGTTCCTTATGCTTGTTTTTGCTTTTTTCTGCCCCCCCCCCCCCCCACACACACACAGCTATTACCCTATCTTATGCTTTACCTTTATTACAGTTTTCCATGAACTTATGCTGAGAAGTTTTGTAAGTCCTATCAATTATCAGACAGCAGGTAATCAATGTGCAAGAACACTCTAGGAGTGTTCTGCTCTTACAAGCAACTCAACATGCATGAAGAGGATGTAGCTATGATCTGTAACTCTTTGTTCCTCAAAACAACAAAAAACAAACAAATAAGCAATATAAGAATTAAGTCAGTAAGAGAAATAAATAGTTTCTGTAACTTTTTGAAATATTTTGTGTGGTTTTAGAAAGCAAGAACAATGTGTGTATTTTTAAGTGAACATGATTACTTCTTTCCCCAAACTCAACATTTTGATTTCTGTTATTTATTAGGCCAAACTATCATCAAGAGGGCACAGGAATAGAAAGTGATTGAATCCGTTACTTGGGTAGTTGTGAGTTCTGGGACAACGTGACAGCAGCTAACACCAATGGGACCTAGGCCAATATAGAATGTCATCTTAAATCATTGCTTTAGGTAAATCTGCTGAAAAAGGCACCTTTAACATATTGAAAGACATGATGTTGCTTTGAGGACTACGGTGCACCTGACTCAAGCCATGATCTGCTTAATTGCCTCATATGCCTATGAAATGTGGACATTGACTACAGAAGCCCAAAGAAGGATTGATGCATTTCCATTGTGAAGATGGAGCAGAATACTGAACGTCCCATACACTGCTAAAAGGACAAACTGAGCAGTATCGGAAGAAATGAGGCCTGCGTGTGTCTTAGAGGCAAGGATGGCCCGACTTTGTCTTTCATATTGTCAGCAGAGACCAGCCCCCAGAGAAGGAAAATAGATGGACAGCGAAGAAGAGGAAGGCTCTCAAGGAGATGGATTGACTCTGTGGCTGCCACAACGGGCTTAAGCATAGGAACAAGTGTGAGGATGGTACAGGACCGGGGTTTTGTTGTGCATAAAGTCATGATGAGTCTGTACCAACTCGATGACGCCTAACAAAAACAACATCTATCTTTTAAATATATTCTAATACAGAATTCTAACAATGAGAAAACCCATTTGAATATGAAGTCCCTATGATTGAGAATTTTTTGATTATAATGTTCAAGTATTAAATTCCTCTGAACATGCTATAATAATATTATTAACAAATGAAAAACTAATGACTTTAATGTGTAGAATGCAATTATTTTGTGTTTGAATATTCA
>NW_022111369.1:84023254-84025430 GCF_000313985.2 Echinops telfairi
CAATAACCATGTAATTTATACAAATCCAGTGAGAGGAAATATAGGTCTTACAACAGGTAAAGTGTTCTTGGGGAAGGGATTTTCTTTTATAGACACTTAAAGTTGAAATTTTGCATTGTTTCTTCAAAAATTATTCTCCAAATGTTTACTAAATTACACACTATTAGGGACTTAGGATATAAAAATGAATTAGTCACCTGTCCATAATTTATTTAAAACTTAAAAGGGCAAAGAAGCACATGGAGAAATGATTGGAACAGAAGTAAACTGGGTTCTCTGGAACATGAAAGGAAGAAAATCTAACGTGAGATAGAAAATGCTTATTTTTTTTGACATGGTTCTTAGTAATGCCTAGATTTTGTCAGGTGAAGATATTTTAGGTGGCAAAAGATATTCCTGATAATAAATGTGAATCACAGGCAATAAATAAAAAAGGAGCCACAGACTGTAGATATTTGGCAGCATGTTGAGTGGTATGCTTAAGCTAGAATTTGTAAATTGAAGATCAGGATAGAATGTTTTATGCCATTATATTTTTCTGATTTTGATTATCATCTGAAGAATTGTATTGGAGAATTTTACTCTGTTGTGGCCATACAAAACATTTTAAGCCAGGTTACATTCTATTTCAGTTTTTCACGCTGAAAGTAGCACCGAGTCCTACTGCAAAATCACTGACCAGTCATAGACAATGTTTCAGTTCTATTGACCTATAATACAGATCTCCTGCAACTCAATAGTTCAATTCTATTGAAATGAGTTGTGCAATCATCAACACAATCAATTGTAGGACACTTCATTCTTTCTTGTACTCGTTGTTATCAGCTCTCCATTTCCTACCAAACTCCTCTGCCAGACTTCTAAGAAATGATTAATCTAATTACTGTTTTACAGACTTACCTGTACTCAATTCAAAATACAGGAAACATAAAAAAGGAAGCCCCAAAATAGCAACAAGAAAATAAAGCAGACAGAAACCTCAACCGAAAAGAAAGCCCAGAATATTAAAAACTAAAACAAATTAAAAATGCTCCAAAAGGAAAATAAAATGATAAGGTGTTAAATTTTAACCTCATGACATCTGGAATCATTCATTTTCCAATGCACTGTCTGTTAGTAAGTCTGGTCACTTCCCTGCTCAATGATAGGCGGGTATTCACGGATATTTGATCCATGTGGGGAAACAACATGGATTTCAGGCTTCCACTGTCACCCATAGCCTTCTGTAAATGAGGTGCTCAGAATTTTACCTCTAATACCGTCGTTCCTCCATTCTTAGAATTCATTATTTGCCATCCTTGTAGGACACAAGCTGGTGTGCTGTTTCCAAGTGGACTTAGCTTCTAAGGGAACTTAGCTGACACCTCGGTTAGATGGATGTTTTTTGTTTGTTTGTTTTAAGCAAGCTACTAAGACCAAGACATATTATTTTTGATAGCACAATCTGATTTCTACACCACATGTTGCTAAAGCACTTGGTGATTTTTTTTATAAGGGAAATTATCTTGTAGGGTCATATATAAGAATGGATTGTTCTTGATGAGAGCTACAATTAAATGATGGTCAAAATCCACTCATATATCTTATGGTATATGTCATTGGTTCACTTTAGAGACATTATTATCCTTTTATTGGGGAACATTAAAAATATTCCCCATTGGGCACGTTGTAATTAGATCTAAATCATCATACATTTAGCCATTGACATAGAATTTCATGTATCAAAAACGACTAGTCAATGTTTCCCCATTTTAAATTAAATGGTGCTGAAGGAAGAAGTGTGAGTTGCACTGATAGCATGAGCCAAACACGAGGTCCCAGGAATTGGTGGCATACTGATGGAAATGTTTCAATAAGTTGATAAAGCACTGGAAACACTCATTCTATGCAAGGAAATCTGAATATAGCTAGTAAGCCAACTGACTAGAAGAGATCAATAATTGTGCACATGCCCAAAAAAAGGTGACCCAAAAGAATGTTCAAATTGTAGAACGATATCACTGATATCCCGTGCCAGTAAAATTTTGGTATAGCTCGCGCAGCAATGTACATTGACAGGGAGCTGCCAGAGATACAAGATAGAGTCAGAAGAGAACTTGTAACAAGTGATATCATTGTTGATGTCAGATAGATCTTGACCCAAAGCAGAGAAGACTAGAAATACATTTTTAATCAT
>NW_022111369.1:84026975-84028383 GCF_000313985.2 Echinops telfairi
GCCCTGGCCCCAAAGTCTACCTTCAGCATTCCCTGGGGACCTCGCCGCTCCATTCCCTTGCTGTTCTGTTGCACCCCCTTAGTGTTCAGAAATATTTTACATGTGTTTCATTAACTGTGCAAAGGCATTTAACTGTGTGCATCATAAAAAAAAATGCAGATAGCCTTAAGAAGACTGGGAATGACATACTGTGTGAATGTGGAACGTGGACATAGATCAAGAAGTGGTTGTGTGAACTAAACAAGGGAACACTGCATGGTTTAAAATGAGTAAAGGTGTGCATCAGAGTTGGATCCTCTCACCAAACTTGTTCAATCTGTATGCTGAACAAAACATCAGAGAAACTGAGTTATATGAAGAAGAATGTGACATTGGAATTGGAGGGAGGCAGATGGTACAACCTGGCTTGCTGGATGTGAGGAGGACTTGAAGACCTTGCTGATGAAGACCAAGTAGTGTAGCCTTCAGTGTGGATTACACTCTATATAGTGAAGACTTATAACTGTACTAATAGAGCATGATAAATGGAGAAAAGCTTGAAGCTGTCAAAGATTTTGTCTTGCTTGTATCCACAATCAATGGTTGGGGAAGCAGAAGTCAAGAGATCAAATGACATATTGCATTCGGTAAATCTGTTGCTACAAGACATCTTTAGAGTACTGAAGAAGGAAGTTACTTTGAGGACTAAAGGACAACTGACCCAAATCATGGTGTTCTCCCTTGCCTCAGATGCCTGTGAAAGTTGGACATTGAATAAGGACAATTGCAGAATAATTGATACATTTGAACTGTAGTGCTAGAGAAAAAATTGAAAGTACCCTGCTCTGATAAAAGCAAACTTAACTGTCTTGGAAGAAGCTTGCCAGAGTGCTCCTTAGAAGGAAATGGCAAGACTTCGTCTTACAGACTTTGGACATATTGTGAAGAGAGCCCAGTCCCTGGAGAAGGACAGCATATTTGGTAAGTGGAGGGACACAGAGAGAGGGGAAGGCCCTCCTGGAGATGAACTGACACTCCTGCTGCAAAGATAGGCTCAAGCACAGGAACAATTGTGCAAATGGTATAGGAGATGGGAGTGTTTACTTCTGCTGTGGATAGGGTTTCTATGAGCTGAACAAACTCAATGTCATCGAACAACAACATATGATTGAAAACGTTGTTGACAAAAGGAAAATTTACCTGTCCAGGGCAGATTTTTAGAGAAAAAAGCATGGATGGTTGACTTATATAGATTTAAACTTCAGAGTCTGCACATTATTTACACTTACAAGGAGAGCTAAAGATAGATCAAAACTAGAATAGAGAATTTATTGAAGGTATTTTTGTTGTTGCCGTTTTGGTGTTGAGTGGGGATTGGGATGGATGGGAAGGTTGATTAAATCCCACATAGGAAAAAATGATTTCTTTA
>NW_022111369.1:84028941-84056912 GCF_000313985.2 Echinops telfairi
ACCATTTACTTATTTGTATCCAATTAACACACTTCATGCAGTTAATGAATTAAATGACATTCACCAAAGTCATATGTAGCAAGTAATCCATGCATCTACTCCTGACAATATGTCGTAGCAGTGGCGTTTCTTTTCTACTCTTTCCTCATTCTGTAGGGTCCAGACATATTTTGCCTCCCAACCCCTTTTCAGAAAAACAAAAACAAAACTTAGTACCCTTGGCAATTACAAACGTTTGCACCATAGCCCAGAATTCCGGATAAAGTATTAGGCATCTCCTTGTGCAGTCCTTCTTGAACATTATGACACCCCACAGAGGGTGGTATTGCCCACTTTGGGAAAACTGCTCTAGAGAATTGAAGGCTAGAAGAACTCTAAAATTTCAGTGAGTTTTGCAATCAATTAATCATTGTGACTGTTATCCCACCCTTATGTTATTTCATGAATAGTTTTTCAAAGTGTTAGGAGACAAGTCGGATCTGCTGTCATTTGGTAAAAGGGCAAGAAAACCACAGTTTTCTGGAACTTTTTTTGCACTTTACAGAATTCAGCAAGCTAATATATTTGACTCTGATGCTCTTACTAGGTTTTAAGTTTCACTTTTCAATTTTATACTTTTGAAAATAGGTCCGCAGCTTAAGCTTTGTAAATGTAGAAATTGCTGCTAGTAGAGACTGAGATATGAAGCCAGATAAAAAGGAACAAATGTAATTGGGGGAAAAAAGCGGGGGAAATTAGAAAAATATTAAATGGTGCATTGAGAATTTAGTATGAAAAGAATTGAGAACCAGCACCATATCCTTTCGTAGCTAATTCCAAAACATCCAGACATTTATAAGTAGAATGCTGTTTTTGCAAAATTCCATTGTAAGCACTTATATATGTCTCAAATTAATAAATACACCTTTATAGGTTTGGATGTGGCATTAGGATATTAGAAAGGATTGAAAATGAGCCACATAGTGCATACTTAATTATCCTGGAACTAAATTAGTTGTTCAAAAATATTTATGATCTGAAAACCTAAAAAAAAGCTTATTGGTCAGATAAAGATGATTGAAAACCCTGAGACTTTGGCACCTAGCCTCTCTTCACATCCAGAAGGGGTGTAGGTCTGTAGGGGAACAGTGACACGAACAGGTACGAGCGCTATAGAATAAATACTCAACTATTTGAGATCAAAAGAACAGCATTTATCCAAGGACAAAGTTCAGAAGGACTAGAAAATAAGTAGGAATGGAAACTTGGACAAAAGGCAGGGCATACATAAGTGATGTTATATTGGGGAGATCATAAGCGATGGTATGGGACTAAATATGTATCAATCATGTAATGTAAAATGGATCTGACCTATAAAATATCACCCAATTCAAAATAAAATGTTAAAAATATTAATGATTGCATTTCTTTGGAGAAGGGAGATGATTCATAAAATAATCATTTTCAATAAGCAAAAGCTAAAATGCTTAAGTGCTACTGATCTATCATCTCCTACAGTCATTCTTATGACAGTTATTGTTTATGTTTGAAGAAAGCGGCATACACAGAGGGAAAGTAAATTACTCACTTTACCAAACTGAAAGTTGGTAGAGCTAGGACCCTGCCCTATTCTGTGCCATATTCCAAAGTCCACCTTAACCACAGAAAATACACTAGCTGTTAAAGTTGATAGATGGACCAGAGCCTAGCTTGCTCTCCATGGTTTTTGTCCAGTATTTTCCCAACGAAAGTGAAGGACTCTTACAAGTGTAATTAAAACACTAAGTCTGTTAATTTTGGTTAAATAAAAAAGCTGAATTGGCCTGATTTAATGATATAAAAGTCCTTAGTGAGGGACAGGGCCATCCTGAGGATAGAGACCTTTTTTGCAAGAAGGACAAAATAAGTGGCTCTTGAGAAAGCACTGATGGCACTGAGACTTGAAAAACCTTTAGGACCAATAGGTATGTAAAAATAATTCAGCCAATTAATATATTAGGTCTATTGTCTTTGTGTTGTTGATTGATTTATTAATGCGATAGATAATTACTCTAAAAATAAGATTTTTTTGTTGCCACTAATTTACTTTGCCAAATTTTCCTGAAAACTGAATCATGGTTGCCTTACATAGGATTTCACATACAGGTGCAGGTGTATGAGAGTATTTACAGAACTGATGACTTCATTGCAAACACCGTTTTCAAGAACAATGAGACTATGCGTGTAGATTTCTCAAAATTGAATACACAGAAATCAAAGTGGCTAGATCTATGGGAAGAGATGATGGAGAAGCGCTGTTGGTATTATGGTTACATATTTGGCTGTGATCAGGAGAGTCAGCAGTTTGAAGCAATCAACTGCTTCTCTGGAGAAAGATGGGGATTTCTACCCCCATAAACAGTTACAGTCTCAGAAACTCACAGGGACAGTTGTACCCTGTCCTATAGAGTCTCAATGAGTCATCATAGCCTTGAAGACAGTAGTTTTTTGTTGTTGAGAGGGGAGGGGGGCTGTTGTTGTTGAGTGAAAGGAGGCCAGGGGCTAACTGTGGACATAACTTCAATTGTTTATATGTAAGTTCAGGTTGAAGTCAAAATACAACCTTGAGTATATTCCTCCAGAAATTCAAAAACATCTCAAGAACAGATTTGATGCACTTGAACACTACTGACAGAACATCTGGTGAGCTGTGGAAAGACATCAAGGATATCATACATGAATACAGAAAAAAGGTAATTAAAAAGACAAGAAAAAAGGAAAGGATCAGGTAGATGTCAAAGAGACTGAAATTTCTACTCAATCATAGATTGAATAAGGCAAATGGAAGAAATATTTATTCTATGGAGTGGCAGGTGTGTTTGAACCCCTGACAAGTAGGTTGCCAGTACAACAGTTAGCTCACATTTACCCACCAGAACGGCCATAAAGTTGCCTTTTATACATTTCTCCCAAGTGTATATGTGAGGTTACAACCACCCCCACCCCCCACTCACCTAACCAGGATTTTTGTTCAAAGCTACATATTTAATTTATTTTACAAAACAACCTTATCACCTTCAGAGTATTCTCCATTACACTTAATACATTTGATAAATCTGTGATTGGAAATATTTTTCACACTCATCTGTTTGGACAGCTGACAACTCCCTCCTGTTTATTTTCACCTCTTCTACATCACCAAATCACTGATCTTTCATGTCCCTCTTCATTCCAGAAACAAAACAAAATCTCGAGGAACGAGGTCAGGTGAGTCAAGTGAGTGGAACAAGAGAGGAATGATGTGGGGTTGTGTTTGTTTGTTTTTTTGCCAAAAACTGGTGCACTGAGATGGTTGCATGAGCAGGTGCATTGTCGCACTGACAAAACCAGTGTACCATGTGCCAAAATCAGGCCTTTTTTGTTGCACACTGTTAGGCTCTCTTGTAAGAAACTTTAAATAGAAAGCTTGATTAACATTCTGACCTGGTGGAACAAACGCCAAATGCACTAGGAATCAACTGTTTCGACCTTTCAGGAAGTTGACGGATGTCCAGAACAATGTTTGTCATCAATCACCATTTCACCTTTTTTGAAATGAGAAAATCACTCATACACTTGAGTTTGTCCCATAGTTCTGTCCTTGTAAGCTCTGTTCAACATCAAAACAGTTTCTGTGGCATTTTTTCCAAGCAGGAAACAAAATTTCATAGCTGCATACTGTTCTCTTAAACCTGCCATCACAAAAAACAAGATTCAAGCAAAATGGTTTTTACAAAAAAATTCACTGTGACCAGAGAGAACCTTCCCAGGTGATGACACTCGGTGAACCAACTCAGAGTGACTTGCTAGATGTTTGCCTGTGGGGAAAATGCCTACTCTGAAGGCTCTGCCTATCAGAGCTTTTTCCAATTTGGGAGTAGTGGGAGGCTCATTAACAATTGTAAATATGTAGATGACACAAACTTGTTTGCTGAAAGGGAGGGGGGGAGACTTGAAGCACTTGCTCATGAAGATCAAGGCCTGCAGCTTTCAGTATGGATTACAATTCAACATAAAAGAAATCAAGATTCTAAGAACTGAACCAATAGTTAACATCATAATAAGCAGAGAAATGATAGAAGTTGTCAAGGATTTCTTCTTGCTTGGATCTACTATCAATGCTCGTGGAAGCAGCAGACAAGAAATCCAACAATTTCATTGGGTATATATTTTACACAAGACCTCTTTAAATAAAGTGTTGAAAAGCAAGGAGGTTACTTTGTGAATTTAGGTATGCCCCACCCAAACCATGGTCTTTTCAAGGCACGTGAAATTTGAACGCTGAATAAGGAGTACCGAAGAAGAATGGATGCTTTTGAATTACAGCAGTGCTGGTGAATGGATTTGAAAGTACTATGGGCTACCAAAGAACAAACAGACCAGTCAGGAAGAAGCAAAGCCAGAATGCTCTTTATAATAAAAGATGATGAGAATTTCTTTTTTTGTGCTTTGGATATGTTATAAGGAGAGACCAGTCCCTTGAAAAGGGCATCATGTTTGATAACATAGAAGATCAACGATGCATGAGGATGGGGTGACCCTCAATGAGGTGGATTGACATCATGGCTGCAACACTGAGCTTAAGTAACAATTTTAAGGATGGTGCAGGTTTGGGTAGTGTGTCCTTCTGTTGTAGCTAGAGTCTCTATGTGTTGGAACCAATTCGATGACCCCTAACAGCAACAACAGCTAAGTGCTTATTCTTTAGGTCACTCAAAACTCACTGTCATTGAGTCAATGCTGACTCATGAGTCGATAGGACATGTGTGTTAGTCTGGGTATAGAGAAACAAATTCGTAGACACTCTTATGTGGATAAGAAAGAGCTTTATATACAAGAGTAATTGAATACAGAGAAAATATCCCAGTCCAGTCTAGATCAAGTCCATAAGTCTGATATTAGCGCATATGTCTGATACCAATCTATAAAGTCCTCTTCAGACTCACGAAACAGATGCAATGATGCCAAATGCAGAAAGATCACAGGCCAGTGGGTAGGAAGTCTTGTGGAGGAAGACAAAGCAGAGAGTCTGTGTCTGTCTGGTCTCCAGTGAGCTATTTATCTCTGTGGTACATTCAAATGAGGTCATCAAGCTGTGAGCTGATTGACAGGCTAGACTCCACCCCTCCACAAGTTGACACTAGATTGTGTAACTATTATGTAACTACCATAACATGGGAGAACTACCACTTTTTGAGTTTCCAAATCTGTTAACTGGTTAAGGGACTAGAAAGCTACGTCTTCCTCCTGCTGAGCCAATGGTGGTTTCAAACTGTCAACCTTGTTATTGCTGCCCAATGCATAACCACTACACAACCAGGGCTCCTGTGGTTTATCACCAGGACTCCCATATATGCATCTGGATTTCATAAATATTCATATGTATATACTTACACCTCCCATTTGGACCGACCAGTTTGAAATGCTCCACATTACAAGTTAAAATACAAAATATAATTCTTTCAGTTCATGAATACTGAGAACTGTCAAACACAAATCTGTGAAGACATGCATTTTCTCGAATGTCAGTATATTTTATACACACTATATATTTTTGAGGGCATTTATCCTTGGAAAACAGGAAATAGAGTGTCAAAGTCCTTTCAGAATATCAGGATGTGATTTTACAAGGATGAAACATTTTCTTTATATTACTATATGAAACCTTTATGAAAAGGTTGATATCACTGACTTGATAACATTTATTGAAGTTGTAAAGCATAAAGTGACTTCATAACAGTTTTATCTTTTACCCTTTGCAAAAGGTAATATACTCCAGGTACTTATTGAATTCAAGAGAATATGCTTTCATATATATTTTGATTTGATGTGTTATCCAAAACAAAATGACAAAAACTTATGATTAGATCTGTATGAAATCTTATGGTAATATATATCACATGAAAGTTTGGCATTGGTAATTTAAAAAGTAAATAGAAATGGAGATCATTATGAGAAGATTTGAAGAACTAACAGATAAACTAAGGGAAAGGCTCCAAAGGTAAAACTCATTCCTCGAATTAATTCATACTCTACAAATCAAGAAAAATATTTGTAGAAAATAAATATTCGCTTGAGTTTAAGTTAAGTTAAGTTTAAGTTAAGTTTAAACTTAAGTTAAGTTTAAGTTAAGATTTATGTCAGTTACACATTAACCCCCAGGTACTTTGGTTGATTTTCCTCAAATATACAAAAATGTAGCCAGCAGATATAGGAGGAAGTATGCAGAATTGCCAGAAGCCATAGTGGTGTAGTGTTTAACCATTTGGCTGCAATTCGCATGATTGGAAGTTCAAAACCACAAGCAGCTCCTAGTGAGAAAGACTGGACTTTCTACTCCTGTAAACTTTTACAGTCTCAGAAACCCACAGGATGTCACTATGTGTCAACATTGCCTCATGGCAGTAAGAGTGAGTGAATGAGTAATGTGTAATTGCCAGAAATGAGGACAATTAAAACTTAATGCATTCTATCTCTGAAAAATATATAACAGATACATTCATTTGTTCATACTCTGAATGAACGTTGTTGTTGTTAAAAGCTAATAGCTGGCCCTTAGTGACCACCTGTGTGTTTCTGATACTGCAACTATTTACAGGAGTAGAAATCTCTGTCTTTCCTCCCTGGGAGTTTCTGGTGGCTTCAAACTGCTGACCATGAAGATCACAGCCCAATACTTAACCACTACACCAACTGATGCATTGGGAATCTATGTACAACAGCACAAAACATGGCCCAACCCAGTGCCAACCTCACAATTTTTCTTATGTTGAAACCCATTGCTAACTGCCATTGTGTCAATCTCTTTCCTTGAGGGCCATCCTCTTTTTATGCCCCTTTGCTTTACCATGCATGATATGTCCTCCTTTTCTAAGACTGGTCTGTCCTGACGACATGCCCAGAGTATGTAAAAGTAGGCAAGATGAAATCTAGTCATCTTTACCTCTAAGAAGCACCCTGGCCTGACACCTTCCAAGACAAAGGTGGTTGTCCTTCTGGCAGGCTGTGCTATTTCCCATATTCTTCACCAGCATCACAGTTCAGACGCACCGATTTTCCCTCAGACTTCCTTATTCAAAGTCCAATTCTATAATCCACCCTCAAGGCTACAATACTTGATCTTCATCAGTATTTCAAATCCTCCTCACTTTTAGCAAGCGAGATTTTTTCATCTGCTTATCGTAGGTTGTTTATAAGCCTTCTTCCAGTCCTGATGCTGATTTCTTCTTCGTATAAACCAGCTTCCAGCATCAGAGCAACACACAAGTCACCACAGTAAGAACCTGGCAGACAAGTGGTGGTAATAATTGATACTGCTTTATGGAAGTATGTATGCATTTGGGTACTTGCATGTTTGTATATATCTACTACATAACTGCTTAAATCCGCTGTCATCGAGTTGGTGCAGACTCATAGTGATTCTATAAGACAAAATAAAACTACACCATAGAGTTTCCAAGGCTATAATTTTTAAGCAAGTTAATTGACACATCTTTTTCCAGCAGATCCATTGGGCTAGAACCAGTGACTGACAGACAGACTAACAAGTGAATATTTATGCCTTTGGGATCCTGAATGTAATGCCACAGCAAGTCTTACTTTTTAAATGTATAATATATATTGTGACCAAGCAGAAAATAACCATAATATTTCATGTCATTGACTCTATATTCAAATCCTTGTGTAAAATTAGTATTTAAGGGTTTTTTAATGTTTCAAAAAACAGATTTATTATAAATGTTATCAAGATAGTAAAAATGTTCATACTATTTAACACTGACATTTAAGCAATAATTCCACATATCTTTTGTTATACATATTCAACATCATTCATATGTATTAGAATATAAATAAAGAATATGTATGATAGCCATTAACATTTTAATGTTCCAGTGTTAAAGTCTAAATCAGCTAAGGCATTCATATTTATGGTTCATTTTTTCACATAGAAGTGAAATAAAAGGCATTCTCTCATAGTCATACGTCACACTATATATGAAACGAATTTAAAATGGCTCAAGGACTTAAATTGGAACCTAAGACTATACATTTTTTGGAAAAATATATAAAAGCAAAGCTGTGGGTGGAGTTATGTCTTTTATGATAGAACAACCCATGCACTAGCAAAAGAAGACAAAATAGATAATTGTGATTAAAAGAGTAAAAGTAAAACAACCTACAGACTAGGAAAAAAATCTTCAGGAATTATATATATGTCTAATAGCCAAATATTGTATAAAAATTCTAAAACCAACAAAATGATAACTAACCCAGTAAAAAAGTTGGCAAAGGTTTGAACAGACCTTTCAATAATGAAGATATTTGAGTGAATAACAAGCAGTTGAGAGATTTACCCAAACAACTTGAAGGAATAGTTCTCTTAGTTCAAATTATTAGGGTCCTGTTTTCATGGAAGAGGTGTCCGTTGACGTACGATTCCTTTTAGAGTTCCTGGTCTACCTCCTTGTCTGCTGAGCAGTGGGGTCTGTCACATCGGTTCTTACCTCTCATGACCTACACGCACAGAACGAAACACTGCCTGGGCCTGCATGATCTTCACAACTGTGCCTATGGCTGAGCCCACTGTTGTAGCCATGGTGACAATCCATCTCTTTGAAGGCCTTCCTCTCTTTTGCTGCCTCTCTACTTTAACAAGCATGATGTCCTTCTCCAATTATTATTATCTCCTGACAAAGTGCCAAATGTAAGTGAGATGAAGTTTTGCATCCTTACCTCTAAGGAGCACTCTGGCCATGCTTCTTCTAAGACAGATCCATCAGTAACTTTTATCAGACTGGTACTTTCACTATTCTTCGCCAGTACCACAAAAAGTTTACAAGTCTCCGCAACAATTGGTCTCTATTTACTTGGGAAATCAAAGGAAGAAGGAAACGCAGGATTCGGATTCTGATTAACCAGTGGACTGGAGGTCTAATTGCCTTAATGACATACAGTCTCCCTGCCATGAAACCAAAATAACTGCATGTTGTCTGGCAACCATTACAGAGTGTAATTTTTGAACAAAGATTCAGTAGATCAATACCGACCAACAGAAAGGGGAAGTGTGGGACAGACTGGAGAAACATTCAAACTGACCGCAGATAATCTCTTTACTTTTTAAATCAAAACTATGCTCTAAAGTTATACTTAAAAACAAAACAGAAGACAACAGCAACGCAAATCCAGTAGTAAACACTCAATTAGGAAAGAGTGTTTGCCTTGATTGTTGTCAATTCTATCAAATTGACACAAGTAACTGAAATAAAGATGAAAATATTAATGAGCATTGGGTTTAGGCTGCGTTTTCTAGGGAAACAAAACCAATGACTGACATTCCTATGTGTATAAGAAAGATCTTTTTATTGAGAAAGTGGTATAGCACACTGCAACAGGAGGCCAATGCAAGTGCCTGCCTCAGATGCTAGCAAGAGGCCCTCATGCAGCTGCCGGCAAAGGAAACAGGAAGATGAAGCAGGAAGGGCTGGTAAATTACACGGGGGTGAGTACGTACATAGATCCAAGATTGGCAGGAACATAACAAGGTGTTGACAGCTCCCAGCGACTAAAGGTCACAGGAGCCACCATGGAGCCAAGCAAGTAGGAAGGCAAAGAAAGCTGAGCTAAAAACACTTCTCCACAGCATCTCTCATCAATACGCCACACCCTCCAGGAGACGTCATTATGAATTGATGGGTGGATTACCTTCCCAGATGTAACATGCTGGCAGAAAACCTAATCATTATAGCATAGTACTGCATCTACATCAAGGTGCTGAAATAATCTGAGTTTGGTGACACAGTGTGAAATATACAACCAATATCATTGAATTAGACACGAAGAAATTCTTGAATGTGTATGTGTTTGAGTGTTTTTACATACACAGACACACAAAATGACTCAGGAGAAACACACAAACAGAGACATGCTCTGAACATTTCAAGTTAAGGTAGGCTCTGAGACAAACTATGCATATGGTTGCATAAATATAAATATGCGTAAAATATAAATAATAATAAATAAATATAATGAAATATAAATATGGGTTCATGACATAAATATGTATAGTTTTGTCTTTTTTTCTGAATCACATTCCTTGTTTAAGACTGGCTGTGGTCCCAACTCTGGACATTTGCAGTTTTTATCTGATTTCCAGAATTTATTATATTTGTTGTTTGGGATTTTATTACTTTTATTTTAATTCATTTGTTTTTACTAAAAAAATCAAAGTAAAAGTTTTGTTTACATTAAATTTCCATTTCGCTGAATTGTTTAAACTTTCATAAATTCTTCCATGGTACCATATTTTATGCAATCTGTTTGAAATGATGTCCTACTGCTCATATGCACAAAAACAAGTTATTATATATTTTATGATCCCCAACTTCCCATGTTAAAATTTGATTGTAGTAATCCTAAAAGAATCACATTTTTTTCCTAAACATTAGAATCTTATGCAAGGTCCTCATTTCCATTGAGTCAAATTTGACTCATAGTGACCCTGTCGGACCCCGTTGGGTAGCGCCCCTTTGAGTTTCCAAGACTTAAAATTTACAGGAGTAGACAAATGCATCATTTCCTGCAGAGTTTGAGCTGCTGACCTTGTGGCTCACAGCTCAATGTGTGAGCCACACCACCACCACAGTTCTTTTAAACAAGGTTAGGGAAATAAATTCTTGTTATCGTATGCAAAATAGAATATGTCCTTGTGGGGACATATGGAAAGGGTAAAGTGATTTAACCTTTGATACTTACATTTAGGAAATGACACATTTTCTCATAACATAAACCTAGTTCATGACAAGATTGATGAAGGTATGGTATTCTCTAATTTGCTTATGGTAAACATTTTCAAAATATAAGTATTGTTGATATTAGAGGGTCTATCTTCTGGCTTCGAAAGGGGAAACTATCTCAGTTTATTCAGGGGGACTTGAGAAAGTCATAAAGAAATGCATGGCCTTTATGCAATGCAGTGATTCATAGTAATCTCATCAACAGGCAAGTGTCTAGAAGGTAATTTCTTTTTTTTTTTTCAATTTCAGGAGACTAAAACCAAAAAATCACTCCTTAAGGACAAAATAAACCTGTTGCTGTAAAGTTAATTCCAATTGACAGTGACCTGATAGGACACAGCATGATGCTCTCATCCAGTTTCTAATGACATACATTATTACTGAAGCATTCGGCAACATATGGAGCAACTGGTGGGCTCACAGCATTGACATTTCAGGTAGCAGCCAAGCACTTGACCATAGCACTCTCAAGGCTCCGTGTGAGTACTGATATTTCATTAGTGTGCAATTTTGATCAATTTTAGGAAGATAGAGTAATTACAGCCAACGTGGAGTGTTGTAGATATTGTTGTTGCGATTGTTGGCAGCCATCAAGTCAGTACTCAACCATAGAAAATCTATGCAAAACAGAAAGAAGCACTGTATGGTCCTATACCAACCTCACAGTGGTCCCTATACCTGAGTGCATTGATGCAGCCACTGGCTCTAGCAGGCATCCTCAAACTACGGCCACATGCGGCCCACCAAGGACATTTATCTGGCTCGCTGGGTGTTTTTGCCCCATTTGTTGTTTTTTTTATTTCAAAGTAAAATATGTGCATTGTGCATAGGAATTTGTTCATAGTTTTTTTTAAAACTATAGTCCGGCCCTCCAATGCGTCTGAGGAACAGTGAATGGCCCCCTGTTTGAAAAGTTTGAGGACCCCTGCTAGGAATATTCTGGGCTTACTTCTAACACAGATTGGTTTCTCCTTTTAGCTGTCCATTGTACTTTTGATCTTCTCCAGCACCATAATTCAAATACATCCATTCTTCTTCAATTGTCCTTATTCAGTGTTCAACTTTCACTTGAATAGAAGGAAATGGTCAGGTGCAGTTTAGTCCTCGTAGTAACACCCTGGCTCTTCAATACTGTAGAGAGATCTTGTGCAGCAGATTTACCTAACACAAAAAGTCCCTTGATCTTTTGACTGCTGCTTCTATGAGTTTTGATTGTGTATACAAACAAGACAAAACTCTTGACAACTTCAAACTTTTCTCCATTTATCATTTTGTCACCTAGGGGTCCAGATGTGAAAACTTTGGTCTTCGATATATTGAGTTATAATCTTCACAAAAGGCTAAAATCCTTGATATTAATTAGCAAGAACTTCTAGTCCTCCTCACTTTCGGCATAAAAGGATGTATCATGCGTATCGCAAACTGTTAATGAGCCTTCCTCCGATCTTGATGTCACATTCTTCTTCAGCTAACCCAGCTTCTCTGATGATTTGCGCAGCATGCAGATTGAAGAATTATGCAGAGAGGATACCACCCTGAGGTAAACCTTCCCTAATTTTATACCATGCAATATTCTTTTGCTCTGTTCACACAACTATCTCTTGATTTAAGTACAAGTTCCAAATGAGCATAGTGAAATGTTTTAGAATTCTCATTCTTCTCAATTTTAGGCACAGTTAATTATGGTCCAAGCAGTTGAATGCCTTGTGCTATATTTGCACCTATTGTTACAGCACTATCAATCCACCCCAAAGCAAGTTTTGTTATTTACCAACGCTCTGCTTTACCAATTCCCTTTTATAGGGACTGAACCCTCATAATAACATGTCCAAAGTATGCGAGATGAAGTCTCACCCTCTTTGCTTCTAAGGATATATCTGCCTATATTTGTTCCAAAACAGGTTTATAAATTCTTGGTACAGTCAATATTCTTTAACACCATAATTAAAATTCATCAATTATTCTTTGGCATTCTATAATAGTTTTCCAGTTGTATATGTATATGAGGTAATTGACATACAATTGTTTAGATCAGGCACACCTCATTCCTGCAGGTGGTATCTTTGATTTTTAACACTTTTTATCATAAATTGTATGTATATATTTTTTTAAATAAATTGTCCCAAGACCGTTTTATTGGAATAATACAGGAATCATTCCATAGTTCAATCATGTCAAGTAGTGTACAATTGCTACCACAAGCAGTTTCCAAACATTCTATCTCTTCTTGAAGTCCTTGACCGCAGCTCCCCCTTTCCCCACCACTTTCACTGTAACCCCAAGGATCTCTTCCCTATTCTACTTGCTGTCTCTATAGATGCATCAATCCTGAGTTCATATACTGATCTTTAACACTTGATAGAGGCCTTTTGTAGAAACATTTCCCAATTAAATGGGGATGTTCTTTCTTCACTGCTGCTTGTTGGTTGTGGATCCAAGTAAACTGAAATATTGACACCTGCGATGGTTAGTTTTATGTCAACTTGACTAACCTAAGATTCTTAATAGCTTGGCAGTTAAGACCTAGTAATCTCCCATGATGTGACATAATACAATGTAATCAACTCTATTGTGGACCCTCTGATGAGTAACCAGCCAGTTGTATGAAGATTAGACTGTGAAACAACACCTTTCTTCACGTGACAGCCCTGATGCAATTGAGAAGAAATTTACTCATAAGTGTGACATACTTCTAATAGAAGTGGCTGCTGTGAAAAGCTTTTTTTGCTCTTTGCTGGCCCTGGGTCATCTATCTCTATTTCTTTGCACTGGATCAGTGACCAGCTATATACCAGCTGATTCTGAAAGACATAAACTGACTGCCATCTGACCTGTACTTGGGTTCAACAGTCCCCGTAGTTACATGAGTCAACCGAAGACTCCAATACCCATGATCCACACACTTGGAACCTGTCTGAACTTAGACTTGCCTACTTCTACAACGATGTAAGCCATCTTCTTGATATATATTTATCTCCATATAAACAAATAAAAACACCACTGTTTTTTTTTTCTCTCTTCTGAACCCAGTCTAAGTCAACAACACTAGGGTGTTCTCCATTTATCACAATTACTTATTTCATCAGTTGTAAGGATTTTTCTGTTGTTCCTCCCCCCACCCCCCATGTTATCTACAGTCCATATTGAAGGCTGTAGTTATTGTTCTTTATCAGTCAGTATAATTAGTCCTATTTTCTTTCAGCAAACTAGGTTGGGTCCCCCACTTCCCACAAGTTATCAATTAGTTTTCTTTCAATCTTTATAAGAATAGTCAAAAAGAGTCATAGAATTACTATAAATGCCTTTGGTGATGTAAGATGGATCTTGACTGAAAGAAGAGAATACTAGAAAATTATTTTCCTGAATTTTCTTGATGTGGCAATCAATTGACTGTGTAAGTTAGTGTTTCACAAATCTGGCAATACTGTCCCCGGCGAGTGGGGGGGGTGGTATGATGGAACTGTCCAAACGGATGTCTATATTGTACCCTGTATAAGGGGCTGTGGTACAAAAGTTTTTACTTGTCAGAGGCACTATATTATTATTATTATTGGGCAAAGGGGTGGTAAGCCAATGAGTTTATGAATATATGGATGGTAACAAATTATGTATAACATTATGTAGAATGAAAATTAGAGACTATATAATTATGTTCATGCAAAACCTATAAATAGATCAAGAACCAGTCATTGAAGCAGACTTTGGGACTACTGGGTAGCTTAAAATCAGGAAAGGTATATATCAGAATTGTATCTTTTCATCATATTTATTTAATATGTTTGATGAGCAAATACTCTGAGAAACTGGCAATGAAATAATTAATAGTGGATGCATATATTTTCAGTATGGATTAATAGCCAATGTAAAATTAATCCTCATAAATAGGTAAATAGAAAAGAGCACAAAAAATAAAAATTACACTGAATAAAAACGTTCATCTTACTTGGGTACATAATCAATGATCATAGATAAAGCAATCAAGAAATCAAATGATACATTGCATTGGATAAATCTATTTCACAAGACCTTTTTAAAGTGTAAAGAACAAGTATGTCACTTTGAGGGCTAAAGTGAGTCTGACCTAAGCTATGGTATTTTCAAAGGCCCCATGCTTGTGATTATCATCAGTTGGTCAGTGACTAATGGGTTCAAACTACCTAATTTTCAGTTATCAGTATAGCACTTAACTATTGCACCAGCAGGGCACCTCTGTGCATGAACAGGAGTTTCTATAGACCACACATTCTTCTAAACATTTAATATATATTTACACAGTCAGTAGAAAGTTATCAAATATATTTAATAACATAATAAAACTAATTGCTTTACCACATCAACATTAGAAAATATGATTTTCCTTTCATATACTTGTAAGAAAATAACAATAACCCTTCTTTGTCTAATAATTGACATACATAAAAAGACTGGCCCGTTTCTCTAAAGGTACTGGTATATTAAACTCCATAAACAGCATCATAGTTTTGGAAGACAAAAAGGAACCTTAAAGATAAGTTTTTCTTCTAAAACTAAGTTTTGGAAGACAAAAGCTAGCTTTATGTAACGTTACACACTATTTACACTGGATGTTTAAAAGTCATAGCAATTATCTTCTATTGAGGCTTTGATATTGTTGTTGTTAGGTGACATTGGCTTGATTCTCTAGAGATTTAGGAAAATCCTGTGAGGCTTATATATAGATATATGAAGGAAGAAGTTTACATGAAGAAAATCAATTGCAAGCGTGGGTAGGCCCAGTCCAGTTCAAGTCTATGGGTCAGCTGTGAAGCTGGAGGCTGCTCTTGAACCACACAGCTCCAGGGGCTGATGGAGCAGCAATCAGGAAGAGAAAGGAAGAAAACCAAGCGCTAAATGTCAGCAGATCCGCCCTGTGACTGGCAGAGTCTAATGAAGCTAAGATAGGCAGGCTCTTACACCTCCTAGTTAGTGGGTAACATGGCAGGTTGTTGATAGACCCCAGGATCAGCAGGGTATGTGATGTGCCATTGTTTCAAACTCAACGTGACTGATGTGGAATCCAGTCTAGTAAGAATATATGAGCTCTCTTTTTCACAGTGTCAGTTTACAATAATTGTGGGCCACATCTCTGAATAAATTACCTTTCAATTGTTTCAAGGCTGTGACCAGATTAAGGAGGTTGAACACCACTTCATTCTTTCCTCAATTTGTTGGCTGATCACAGAAGATTCCATCACGGAGTTAATTATATTATGTTAGATTATGTCATGGGAGAATCCTGACCCACCCAAGTTAACATAAAACCTAAATATCACAGATGCTCAAAATCAAATGTTAGAATTAAGCAGGTATTGAATGATATTATTGCAACCAACATATGCTTGCTTTATTTGCCTGTTCTTCTGAGATCTGAATACTGTTTTGATTCATGAGTACATTTGAACATTCTAAGTTTAATTACAGCTGTGATAAATAAAATGTTTTAAGAAACTGTTAAGTGTTCATAATGTCTATTAGCCTGCAATGACTGGTTTTCCTGGAATGCTTCGGACTTCCTTTAAACTGTCCTTACATGCAAAGCCTCTTGAAATTATTCCATTTCATAAGTTCATAATTAATTAAATTTACTACTAAGATTTAGTCCATGTACTTCATTTGCATAGCCATCTGCTGTGTTTGCATAAACACAACTCAAGATCCATAACTTACTTACTGAAAGTAATGTACAACATTTACAAAGACCTGCTCCAAAGGGGTTTGCCTAGCTTTTACATAGTGTTTGCATTTGAATTATCACATCTGTGAGTTAATTCCAGTCTCTAGCCAGTTGACTAATGTATCTGGGAATGTGTATATAGTAAATACTTTATTTATTTAATTTTCTTTTTTAGCTTTTACTACACCTTGGGATATAGGGGTGATTTTCATTTGGATATACACCATATCTCAAGCTAAAGTCATCTATTGGAAAAAATTGGCTACCTATTACAACCTGAAATTTAATTTAGAATATTAAAAAAGTAAAACTTTTTGAAATGTGTGTGATGTCAATTAGATATTTAATCATAGAGATGTGAGGTTGTGGGAAAAATGTATGCTGGAAATATAGATTGTTATATTTGTAGATTCAAGTATAATTCTGGAAAAAAAATTCTTTAAATCATTTTATTGGGGTCTCGTACAACTCATCACAATCCGTACATACATCCATTGTCTCAAGTACATTTGTACATATGTTGTCTTCATCGTTTTCAAAGCATTTTCTTTCTACTTGAGTCCTTGGTATCAGATCCTCATTTATCCCCTCCGTCCCCCTCCCTCACACCTTCATGAAGCCTTGATAATTTACAAATTATTATTTTTTCACATCTTGCACTGTCCGATGTCTCCCCCCTACCCTTTTGTCTGTTGTCCATCTCCCTGGGAGGAGATTATAGGTAGGTCATTGTGACTGGTACTCCCTTTCCCCCCCCACCTTCCCCTTACCTTCCTGGTATGGCTACTCTCAATATTGTTCCCGAGGAGTTTATCTGTCCTGTATTTCCTGTGTTTCCAGCGCTTATCTCTACCTATGTGCATGCTCTGGTCTAGCCAGATTTGTAAGGTAGAATTAGGGTCATGATAGTGGGGTGAAGGAAGCATTAAGGAACCAGAGGAAAGCTGTATGTTTCATCAGTGTTACACTACACCTTTACTGGTCCATCTTCTTCCCACAACCCTTCTGTAAAGGGATGTCCAATGGCTGACAGATTGGCTTTGGGCCTCCACTATGCACCCCTCTCCCCCATAATGCACATTATGATTTTTTGCTCTGGGTCTTTGATGCCTGATACTTGATCTCATTGAGACCTTATGATCACACAGGTTGGTGTCCTTCTTTTATGTGGGCTTTATTGTTTCTTAGCTAGATGGATGCTTGTTTATCTTCAAGCCTTTAAGACCCAAGACACTATATCTTTTGATAGCCAGACACCATCAGCTTTCTTCACCACATTTGCTTATGCACCAGCTTTGTCTTCAGTTATCATGTCAGAAAGGTGAGCATCTCAGAGTGCCAGATTATTAGAACAAAGTGTTCTTGTGTTGAGGAAGTACTTGAGTAGAGGCCCAATCTCCATCTGCTTCCTTTAAACTAAGACTATAAATATATGTACATAGATCTATTTCCCATCATCATATGTAAATATATTTACATATGTACAAGACTGTATTTAGATCTCTATAAATGCCCTTTGCCACCTAGTCCTGACCTATATTTCCTTTTATTTTCTCTTGTTCCACTATCATGTTCACCCTTCATTTGGGTTTCAGAAATTTCTCTCAGTTACATTGCCCTTGATGAAGCCCTGACAGACCTCCTACACCCTCCTCACCATTGATTTTCAGTCACTTGTTGTTCCCTTGTCCCTGAGTTTGTTAACACCAACTTCCTTTCCCCACCTCCCCATCTCACAAGTGCCCCCGGAACTGTCATCCCTTTGTTCTCTCTTCAGGCTTGTTTATCCTGCCTATCTCATCCAGATAGACATGCAGCAAGAGCAATATGCCCAAACACAAGACCTAGCACAAAACAACAGAACAATAGAAAATAAAACAATAGCTACAACAACAGCAACAACAAAATGTCAGCGACAAAATGAAAAGGAAAACCTATAAATAGTTCAAGGTCTATTTGTTGTCCTTTATGAGTGTTTTCAAATCGAGTCTTATGGGGTGCCACGCCCTGCCCCCACAGTGTATTTTTGGTGTTCCCTGGAGACTTCATTGCTCTGCTCCCCCTTGTGTCTCGCCTCAGTATGGTGGGGACAGGGCAGGCACAGTTCCCCCATTTCTCTCCAGTGTTGTTCCCCATTGTGCTATGGGTCAGTGAGGAGCGTCCTGTCTCCTGGTGGGGCCGACCCTATGGTCCTCTCTGTGGATTGGCTGCTCTGAGCAGAAATATTTTCCTCAGGGCTTGGTGGGCCAGGATGTGCTTCACTCTTTTTTCCTCCCCTCTTGTTGGAAAATTTAAGGCATGAAAATTTTAGAGATAAAGAAAGTTATTTTGGACACTATTGCTTAGAGCTGGGGGAAAAGAAGAGATCCTTAAGGGAAAATGAGAATGTTTGCCAATACATAGAAAGAAAAGGGAATTACATTGAATTTCTGGAAGCCAGGGGAAGAAAGGAGGATAGGATGTTTGACTGGTTAGATGCTGTTGATAAGCCAAGTAAGAATACTAGAATTAATATGTGAATTTTGTATCATGTGAATTATTGCTTGTATTTCAGGAGTACTTTCACTGGAAGAGGAGCCCTCAAGGTGCAGTGGTTATATGTTGGCTTTCTAGATGCAAAGTCAGCAGTTCGAAACCACCATCTATTCCAAAGAAGAAAGGCAGGGCTTTCTACTCTAGTAAAGTGTTACCATCTTGAAACCTACAAGGGCACTATCACTCTGCCTATAGGGTTGTTAGAATTTGGCATCAGCTTGAAGACAGTGAGTTTGGTTTGGTTTGGATTTTCACTGTAAGAGTGGAGCCCTAATGGAGTAGTAATGTTGTTTGGTTACAAACCTGAAGGCCAGTAGTTTGAAACCACCAGCTACACCAAGGGAAAAAGACGAGGCTTTCTGTAAAGAGTTACAGCCTCAGGAAACCTACAGGGGCAGTTCTATGGTGTGGTTCTGAGCCAGAATTGGCTTGATGGCAGTAAGTTCTACTGGAACAGTAAAGATAAACTTCTAATTGTAATAAACCAAATAGACAATGGAAAGGGAACCTTGAGGGAAATGAGTGAAACATTTCTTTTGAGAGTATCACACATAAAGGAGAGCAGTGTGAGAGTTATAGGGGTGGAAAGAGGTTTATTTTTATGGTGTCAAAAGGCATATTTGTATACTTATGAAGGTGCTAATAGAAATAAGAAAAATTAGAGGTTCAGAAAAAATATATAATTGCAAGAAATCTGGCCTAAACTAGACTTAAGAAGTAAATTGTTGTTAAACAACAAAGAAAGAAAGAAAGAAAGAGAGAAAGAAAGAAAGAAAGAGAGAAAGAGAGAGAGAGAAAGAAAGAGAGAGAGAGAGAAAGAGAGAAAGAAAGAAAGAAAGAAAGAAAGAAAGAAAGAAAGAAAGAAAGGATATGATTTTAATCCAGAAAATAGCAGATGTATTTTTAAGATCTGAAAGAATTGGGAGCTACGACTTGTTGCCTCTTAACTTCCTTTGTAAAGCTTTATAATTGTGATATTGTCTTTGGGTTCTGTGTGATTTTGCAACTGATAATGGAACTCAGTAGAGAATGAGAGTGCTGAAGGAGACAAGGTTGGTGACAGAATAGGGTAAAGCAGGTTAGAAGCATTCCTAACCCCTGTGTTACAAGAATCTTGCTTGAGTAGATGTGGTGTGCCTCTGCCCATTCTTGCACACCCTCTCTCAGAGTAAACATTGAGTTAGTTGAGAAGTTGTTGACTTCTAATGAAGTTCAAAAGTTTGTAGTAATTGCATCTGTATCCTCATTCATCCTGTTTCCCTCTGCTTAGCAATAATGAACTGTGTGCGAACTCTAAATTCAGGAGAAGTCACTCCTGTTCCTATCAGCAGTGTATATGCCCACACTTGTTTAAAATTGTTTAGGTATTAAAAAACCTGCCTCTGAAGAAAAGATCTTTTCTCTTACATAACCAATCCCTCCATAGCCAAACTCGGATTTTGTGGTAGTAGGTGCTGATTGAGCATGTGTTTAAGCCATAGGAATTCAAACTTCATCAACTCTTGTGCTGTTACTTGTTTGGCCTGAATGTAAAGAATTTTGGCTAGCTTTAGACTCAGAAATTCTCAGTGTGGATGGACCAACTCTCCCCAGTTTAATTTAGGAAATATGATTTTATTTAATAATATCTAAAACTGCCCTAATTGAAATATATCTTTCTCTTAATTAAATCTTTTCCTCAGATAAACCTGTTTACAAACAAAGATGTTTTTGCATCTACCAAGGCCTGCTATCACCAAATCACATTTACTGTGGGTAGTTCAAGGTAAACCAAATGGACAATTTATGGCATGGAGACCTGTGATAGGAGAACAGGTCTCCTGACACATCTTTGACTGAGCATACACATTTTATTTTTCCCAAATTAACAAATCACACATTTGACTAAAGTGCTAAAGAGGAAAACCAAAAAATTCACTGCTTTCGAGTTGAGGCCGACTCATAGCGACCCCCCAGTACAGAGCAGAACTGTTCCCTGCTGCCCCCAACCTGTGAGTCTCTGAGACGGTAAGTGTGTATGGGAGTAGAAAGCCTGTTTTTCTCCCGAGGAGTGGCTGGTAGCTCCTAACTGAGTCATTTCTCCCTGATTCGACTAAGTGGTAAAGAAAATGAGTATTCATTTTGCCTCTGGGAATCTGGATATTGATAATTGAGGAAGTTTTCTTAACTCTTAATTAGCTACATGAAAGTTGGATGCATTATTTTACAGAATTTTTTAAAAAGGTAAAAGAAAAGATGCATACCTATTTGAAAATGCTTATAAAAATGCCTCATTGAGGGTTATTCACAGTGCAGCATGGCATAGTACTCTGTATATATTTAATCAGAATACTATCTAGATGTCTGATGTATCAACTCCCACCTCGCAATCTAGTTATGGATCTGGAGAGATCTAGTAACTTCGGAGCTATAATTGAAAAACATTTTTGATAACTTTCAGCAGTTTTAAATATATAAGAAAATAAAAATTACACAAAAAATTTCAACTATCCCCTCATATTTTAGCACAGAAAATATTACCTGAAATATTCACACATACACACCCATGCTTATATATTGGAGTTCTTTCCCTTATTGTAAAGGGAAATGATGTCTAGTGGCACAATGGTTAAACAATTGACTGCTTAATAAAAAACCTGCAGTTTGAACACACTAACTACTGCTATGAGGAAGATGTGGCGTTCTGTTCCCTTAGAGATTGACCACCATGGTAATACAGTGGGACAGCTCTACTCTGTTCTATAGGATGGCTACGAGTCAGGATGGGCTGGATGGCGAGGTTGATGTGAAGTGAAGACTCAGTTGGACTTTGAACCTGGTATATTTTATTGCTCTGCTATTAACTTCTCTGTAATTGTTTCTAATGGGCATATTTACCATGAATAATGAAAACAAATTATTCAACAAAACTATTACTTTCAAATACTCTAATTTGAATCTCAGTGGAAGAGGAAGAATTTTAATCATTTTTTGGTGTAAAATAAGATACATTCACTATTGGTCCATAGTGCCATCATTATGGGGTCAGGACCCCTGCAGATACTGAACTCACAGATCCTTAGATCCCTTATATAAAATGCCAGAATATTTGCAAAAGACCTATGCACATACCTTATGTCTTCTCCTGTTCTTCAGTTTTTTCAGCTTGACAAACCCTGAGCATGTTGTTCCATGTTTTCTTATTCCTGGTCTTTGTACATGTCATTAAAATAGTTTGCTTTGTCTTCTTGAGCTTCCCTTTGAAATTTTCTGTTCAGTTCTTCTTCTTCATCATTTCTTCCATTTACTCTAAGTACTTTATATTCAAGCACAAGTGCCAGAGTCTCTTCTGACATCCACTTTCATATTTCTTTTATATCTTGTCTTTTAAATTACCTTTTGCTTTTTTCAATTATGGTGTTCTTGATATCATCTCACAACTTGTCTTGTGCTTACTGAGTCAGATCTGTTCTTAGCTGTTCTCTAAATTCTGCGGGGAAAGACTCAAGGCTGTATTTCATTTTCTTTAACTTCTATCTTACTCGCCAAAGATAAACTGATGGTCTGCTACATAGTTGTTCCCCTACTCTTCTTTTGTCTGATGACAATGAGCTTCTTAATTCTCTCTGCCAACAGGGCTGGTTGATTTGATTCTGGTGTATTCTACTTGGCAAGGTCCATGTTTACAGTTGCAGCTCATGTTTCTGAAGAAAGATATTTGCAATGAAGAAGTTGCTGGTCTTGCAAAATTGTACCATGAATTCTCCAGCTTCATTTCTATCATGAAGGCCATTTTCCAACTTATGATCCTTCATCTTTGCTTCTAACGTTCCCATTTCAAGCATCAGTAATAATCAATACATCTTGGTGGCATGCTGGGTCAATTTCAAATAGAGGAACTTGATACAATGCTTCAGTTTCTTCATCATTGGCTTTAGTAGTTAGTGGGTAAGTTAGAATGATTGTTTTATTAACTGATCTTTTTAATAGTCCTATGGATATGCTGTCCCATATGGAATTGTACATCATGATAGGTCTTGAAATTGCTTGTTTATTTATTTTTGTATTTTATTGAGTATGCATTTGTCTGTATATCTCTACTACTTAATGATAACATTGTGAGGAATGAGAATTCCAGAACACATAGTTGTGCTCATTCAGAACTTAACCTATATGTAGACCAACAGATATGCTCATGCGGAGGTTAAGCTGTACATAGATCAGCAGTCATTCAAATGGAATAAGGTCATAGTACATTGTTCAAAAGCAGGAAACACTTTAAGAAACACTTAAAAGAGTTTGCCCCAAAACTTTGTGCCAATACTTTGAAGAACTAGACTCTGTGAAAATGTGAAGAGGAACATGGCATTAATATTGCTGGAAGACTTATTAACAACCTGCAAATTGTGGATGATATAACCTTGTTTTCTGAAAGTGAACCAAACTTGAAGCACTTCCTAATGAAGATTAAAAACTACACCCTTCAGTTTGGATTACAAATCAGCAGAAAGAAAAAGAAATCCTTACAATTAAACAAAAAAGGAACATAATGATAAATGGGAAGAATATGGAGGTTTTCAAGGATTTAATTTCCCTTTGAATCCAAAATCAATCCTCATGAAACAGCAGTCAAGAAATTGAATGCATTTCACTGAGAAAATCTGCAGAAAAGACCTCTTGAAAAAGTAAAAATGGCACTCTAATGACTTAAGGGCACAGGGCCTTGACCTTGTATTTTAAAACATGGAAAAGATGTAAAAGGAATAAAGAAGACAGGGGAAGAATCAATGAGTTTGAATTAAAGTTTGGCAAAAATATCAAATATACCATGGTCTGCCAGAAGAATAAGCCAATCTGTCTTGGGAAAATACTGTGATAATGATATTCAGAACTGAAGATGGGAAGACTTCATCATAATTACTTTTGATACCCTATCAAGAAGGATCAGTCCCTGAAGGAGAACACTGCTGATGTAGGTCAGTGAAAAAGCAAAAGAATTAGCGAAATGGATTTCCACAACGGTTGCAGAAATGGGCTCAAATACAGCAATGATTATGAGGCTAATACAGAACCAAGTAACGCTGCCTTCTGCTATACCTACAGTCAGTAAGAAATGCGAGCCACTGGGAGGAGTATAATGAGGACAACAACCTGCTAGCTATCAAGAACCAACTGTCCTTAATTTCCATTATAGTGTTATAACTAAACATGCATTTCTAGACAATATATTGTTACAGTTGGCTCCAACCCATAGCAACCCTATGTACAATAAAAATAAATACTGCATGGACCTGTGCCATGCTCACAATTGTTCTTGTTTGTGCCCATTGATAAAGCCACTCTGTTAATCCATTTCATTGAGGGACTTCTTTTTTACAGCCCTTCCACTTTGCCAAAAATAATGTCCTTCTTCGGGTACTCATCTCCCCTGACTATGTGTCCATAGTATGTAAATTACGTCTGGCCATTCTTGCCCCTAAGCAGCACTCTGGCCTACTTTTTGCAACACATATCAGTTTGCCCTTTTAGCAGAAAAAGACACATTTCTGGTACTTTAAATATTCTTATCTCGTACCACAATTTAAATGCATCTATTTCTTCCACTGTCTTCTTTATCAATGTCCATACATATATTTGAGGAAATGGAGAATACCCTGGTTTGGTTTGACTATACCTTAGCCCTCAATGTAACATCCTTGCTCTTCAATACTCTAAAGAGATCTTGTGCAGCTGATTTACCCAATGCAGTGTCTTCCCCCCCCCCCATTTATTCCTTTATTTTTGTCAGTGTTTGCATCATGTATATATATTTAATAACATGTTATTGGAAGCTCTTAAAGATATTGCAACATTCCATAATTCAATTGGATTGAACATAATTGTACAATTGTTACCACAATCAGTTTTCAAACACATTCCTTCATCTTGAACTCTAACATCAGCTTTTCTTTATCCCTTCCCTTTGATCTTTCGACTGTTGTTACCATGAGCATTGATTGGGCATATAAACAAGAAAAAAATCCTTTTCTCCTTTTATCATGATGCCACCTATTGGTCTAGTTGTGAGGATTTATTTCCTTTACAGATGTCATAATCCATATTGAAGGCTACAGTCCTTGGTCTACATCAGCAAGTACTTCAAGTCCTCCTCATTCGCAGCAAGCAAAGTTATGTCATCTGCACACAGCAGGTTTTCAATAAGCCTTCCTCCAATCTCAATGCAATATTCTCCTTCATATAATCCATCTTCCCTGATTTTCTCTTCAGCATCTCAGTTGAACAAGTATGAGAGAATACGACACTGCCACATGCCTTTCCTGACTTAAAACCAGGCAGTATGCCCTTGTTCTGTTTACGCAACTGCTTCTTGATCCATGTACAAATTCTCATGAACATAATAAAGTGTTTTGAAATTCCTATTATTCTCAAAGTTACCCATAGTTTATTATGATCTACACAGTTGAATACCTTTGCATAGTTATTGAAACACAAGTAAATAGCTTTCTGGTATTCTCTACTTTAAGCCAAGATCTATCTGACATCAGCAACAATATCTCTTGTTCCAAGTTCTCTTCTGAGTTGAAGTGGCAGTTCCTGTCAATGTACTGCGACAACTGTTTATGGATGGACTTAAGCAAAATTTTATTAGTGTGTGTATCAATGATATCTTTCTAAAGTTTGAGCATTCTGTTGGTTCATCTTTCTTTGAATGGACACAAATATGAATCCTTTTCATTGAGTTGGCCAAGTATCTCTCTTCCAAATTTCCTGGCATGGAGGAGTGAGTGCTTCCAACGATTCTCCAGCTTTCTGAAACCTTTTAATGGGTGTTCTGTCAATTCCTAGAGCCTTGCTTTTGGCTAACTTATTAAAAGTAATTTGAACTTCTTCAGTCAGCACCATTGGTTTTTGCTCTTATGCTATCTCCTGAAATAGTGGAATGTTGACTAGTTTTTGTTGTTTTTATACAGTGACTTGTGTATTTTTTCCATCTTCTTTTTATCAATAAATTCTAGACAATATTTTCCTGCCTATTTTGTGGGGCATTGTCACAAGAAGTTTCCAGGAATTGATGGAAAATCAACTGAAATTTTTTAACAAATCATACAATACTACAAGCAATCATTTGTTTTTATTAATAGATTGGTAAGAAAGCCAATTGTCCAATGAATGAAACTTTTTGTGACCATTTCCAGTAGAGATGATATAATAGTATGAGGAAGGTATTTACAAATGTTATTATATTACATGCAAATAAAATTATGCTGAAAATAGCCCCAAAGAAAGTTTATCAATATGTAACATACAATTGCCAGAAATTCAAGGCAGATTCAAAACATAATGTGAATGAAGATATGTCTTTGTTGTTGTCAGAAGTTGACAGAAAACAGAGGACATCTGGTAATCTGTATTTTATTGACAATGCAAAGAAATCCAGATATGTTTACGATAGCATTATGAACATGTGTGAAGAATGATCATTCAAAGACACATAATAATGCTCATGCTTAATCTAAATGTAGAGCAGGTCACGGTTGTTTGAACAGAAAAAGAGAATTCTGCATGATTTTAAACCATGTGTTCTTTCTGCTTTGTATCCTATAACCATACTTATTTAATCTCAGTGCTGAGAAAATAATCAGAGAAGTTGAATTATATGATAGAGGATATAATATCAGGATTGGAAGAATACTTCAATACCTGTGAGTTGTGGGAAACATAATCTTGCTTGCTGAGAGGGAAGAGGATTTGAAGCATTTATTGGTACAGAACAAAGAATCCAGCCTTCAATGTGAAATGTAACTCAATATAAAAGAAAACAAAAATAACCATAACTGTCAACAGACAACATCAAGATTGAGAGAATGTTAAATTTATCATGGATTTAATTTGTCTTGGATTTATAGTCAACTCTTCCAGAAGCAACATGAATGAAATGATATTTTGCCGTAGGCAAAACTTCTGAAAATAATCCCTGAATATTCTAACAGCAAAGATGCTACTTAAAAAATTATAGTTCTACTTACTAAAACCAAGTGTTTTCAGTCATTTCATTTGCATGTGAACGCTGTAAAACCCATGAGGAAGACTTAAGAAAAACTAGTGCATCTGAATTATGGTGTTGAAGAAGAATATTGAACATTCCATGAACTTGCAGAAGGACAAACACATCAGTCTTGAAGAAGTCTGAATGCACCTTAGAAAATGGATTGGTGATACTTCATCTCATGTACAGTTTCTGGAGATAAACATCATACTTGATAAAGCAAAGGATCAGCAAAGAAGATCAAGATCCTCTCTCAGATGGAGTGACACAGTGGCTTAAAATAGAGAAGTGAGCTCAGATACAGCCAAGATCGAAGGGATAGCTCCAAAACATTCTACCATAGAATATATTTCAAATCTTAGTAACTCTGTATATTTTCATCTTTATCCCGTGGAGCAAATGGTAGATTTGTACTGTGTAGTTCAATTCTTACCTGATGGTGTCACCAAGGCTTCTAGGATCATTATAAGCCAGATGTGACTCAATACCCACTAACAATGATAGATTTTTTTTAAATGGTCATGTTATAAAATTCTATTCCTTTTGTATCTACAAGTATACCCTTCCATGGTTTTTTTCTTATCATTTGTCTATTTGCATACCAACTGTTTATATTCCACCGATTATCTGTGGGTAGATGGATCCAAAGGCTCCATAAGGATTCTTATCTAATACAGTTAAGAATATAGACCGTGGCCTGGCCTTTCCTGTAAGATGAATGTTTTCTGATGTTCCATGTCTTTGAGAGCCAGCAATTTTCTGTGTGTTTGCAAAAGAGTAATATTATTTATTATTTCTATATTATTTATATTGTATTTATTACTTAAGCTATGCTAGTAAAGGCATCCTCCACATCATCTAATATTTGTTCATACAATGACAGGATTCATATGAAAACACAGGCTAAGTCCTTTTTTTTAAATCATTT
>NW_022111369.1:84058344-84059266 GCF_000313985.2 Echinops telfairi
ATTGTTTGTTGGCCTTTAGGAGTGTTTTCCAGTCCAGTCTGTTGGGGCAGCATGCCCTGGCCCCAAAGTCCACCTTCAGCATTCCTTGGGGACCCTGCCACTCCATTCCCTTGCTGTTCTGTTGCACCCCCTTAGTGTTTTGTTTCGGTGTGCTGGGATAAAATTTGGCGCAATTCCCACACTGTGTCTCCGGTTTTGTCCCCTGTAGGGCTATGGGTCAGTGAGGGGTGTCATGTCTCATAGTGGGGCCCACGATGTGGTCCTCTTTGTGGACTGGCTGCTCTAATCAGGAAGATCGTCCTCAAGGCCTGGTGGGCCAGGATGTGCTCCATTCTCTCCTCCTCCCCCTTCATCAGTTCTCGTGTGATCCAATCAGATATGTCCTTTTCTCAGAGCTGCAGATTCACTTCTGTCCTTTGAAATAAATTCTTCTGAGGGAGGGGCATGTGTCCATGTAGTAGTTGGGTTGGGGCCGGCCCCTCAGACTTCTCCGCTAGGTCCCTACTCCACGCTGGAATTTTGCATTCATATCTTGGAGCACTGGGTTGAAGTCTGGTCCCTCTTTCCCTGTGGAGATATAAACAATACCGTCCCCCTTGGGTGGATTAGTGCCCTCTGCCCCCACTACCCATTTCTTTATTATTATTATTTTTTCTTTCCACACCTCCTTTTTAGTTGTCTACCATATGTATCCTGGTATTTGGTCTGGTCCCTGACATAGTACCTGGTCCTCATCCCAGGAATGTTTGTATACAGTAGCTTTTTGCCTATGCCCCTTTTGTATTTTTATTTAAAGCTTACCTCAGTGGACTCATGTTGTACTTGTCCTTTTGTGGTTGGCTTACTTCACTTAGCATGATTTCCTCCAGTTCTTCCCATGCAGCCATGTGCTTCATACGTTCATCATTGCTTTTTAGCGATG
>NW_022111369.1:84062871-84084770 GCF_000313985.2 Echinops telfairi
TGGGTTGTGTTTTCTAAGCCAGTCTGCTAGTCTCAGTCTTTTAATGTCTGAGTTCAGGCCCTAGATATTCAGGGTTATTATCTCTATCTGTGGACTCTGTGGTGTCATCTTATACCTTTTGTGTTGGGTGTTTTCCTACTTTCCTTTCTCATTAGTGCATTGTGCGTGTGTGTGTGTGTGTGTGTGTGTGTGTGTGTATCATTCTTAACTTCTTTCCATCCTTAAGCCAATGCTATCTTGGAGTCTGCTTTCTCTTTGCTGCCCTCTGGGTGAGGTTGTTCTATGTGGCAGTCTCTTATTTATGCTTGGTGAGTATTGTTCTTCTGCCCACACTTGGTTGGCAAAGATCTTTTGTAGAGCTGGGTTTCTTCTAATGTATTCTTTGAGTTTTTCGTTATCTGGGAAGACTATTACTTTTCCATTTATCTTGATCGATAATTTGGCTGGATTCTTGGGTTTCCATTATTTTCCTTCAATTTTGGGGATATTGTACTCCACTCTCTCCTCTTCTTCACAGTTTCTTCTGATAGGTCTGAGCATATTCTTATTTGGGAATCTTTATATGTTATTGTTTGTTTTTCCCTAGTGGCTCTCATTATTTTCTCCTTTTCCTCAAAGTTGGATAGTTTGGCTATTATATGCCTTGGTGACTTCTTGGGATTCAGTCTAGCTGGTGTTCTTTCAGCCTTCTGAATGGTTTCCTGGTTTTCATTCATTAAACTGGGGAAGTTTTTCTCCAAGAATTCTCTCACTATTGTTGCAGATGACCTCTGTGTTGTGTCTTCCTCCAGTAAGCCAATAATTTGAATGTTGTTCCAATTCATAGCATCAGACATAGCTCTTAGATTTTCTTCAGCTTCTCTGATGATCTTATTAGATTTTGTTCGCATTTTTTAAGTCTGCTTGGCTGTCCTCCAAGTTACTAATGCAGTTCTCTGCTTCCTCCAGTGGATTCTCAAGGTCCTGTTTCTGCTACTGTTGTTTGTTATGTCCTCCTTAAGCTCCTGTATTTCCCTTTGGTGTATGGCCTTTATCTCCTCTTTCATTTCATCCTTTTTTTTTGGTATTGTTTCCCTCATATCCTGCATGACTCCAAGCAACATTCTGAAAATTTCTTTCTGTGGCAGCTCAATTTCTGCTTCTATGTATGTCGTTATGTTCGGGATTTTTTCTACCATTGCCTTGTGTTTTTTTGTTGAGGTCATTGGGGCTGATGGCTGTTTACATTGTGTTGTTTTAGAGGATCCAGGTGCCATTTTCCAGGGAGTCAAAGCGCATTGGCTTTCTCTGGGAACTTGTAGGAATGGTTCTTCGAACTTCCTACAGCTAATTTAACTATGGGATTAACCTACAACTTTATCCTCCTGTGGCTTCCCTCACAGGGGAGTACCCCAGAAGGCTGATGGGTTGCCTGCTTTGGTGTTGTGGAGGTTGGGCAGGGGGTCCTGCAGCAGCTTGGAATGTTGACGAGTGTTGGCCGGGCTGCCTTAGGCCCCAGGCACACAGGCAGTAATTCCCAGGTAAGAAGTTGGGCGGAGCATCCCCTGGTGGAGGTTGGCAGGGCTTTCCTCAGCCTCCGGCTAGCTGCACAGGGTGGAGCTCACCTATTTGGGTTTGGCACAGGCGTAAATGCCCTAGGCTAATGTGAGAGGTCTGGACATTAGCAGTGGTGTGTAAGAGAACAGGAAAGAGACCAAAAGGAGAAAAAAAAATATTAAAAAGTAAGCCCGCTGAGACTGTGTGGGGATATAGAGAAGAGAGGGAAACAAAAACAACAATATAGTTTAGTCCCGATGCCTGCCCGTGGGGTTGCAAGGGTTTAATCTCTGCACCAAGGAGACAAGGAGGCAGTGGCAAGCTGTGACTGTGTTGAGAAAAAGTCCCTGCAAAGCCCTCTGAGACTGTGGAGGAATATAGAGAAGAGAGGGAAACAAAGTAACAATGTAGCTGAACCCTGATCCCTGCCCGTGGAGCTGCAAGGGTTTCGTCCCTGCCCCAATGCAGGCAGCAGCAAACTGTGGCTGTGTTGAGATTAAGCCCCCTTATGGGCTCCAAATGGTCCCAGCTCCATCAGGGAAAGTGGCAGAGCTAAAGTCAAGCCCTAGCCAGCCTCAACTCTGGTAACAGGCTAAGTCCTTAGAATGCCTTTACATTTACCAGATTTCAATGTAATGAATGTACTCTTTTATCCTAAAAGTTTCCAATTAGCTTTTCCTTTTGGATGTATTATTTTCAGTTAATAATTAAGTTCCTATGATAAGTTTTTCCCAATAGGTCTATAGCAGGTCATTTTGGGGGGGTTTAAATTAATGTATTTATTCATTCCAATTCCTCTTCTGATTTTGCATTCTTTAATGTTGGCTACACTCTGACATTCAATGTGAACCATGTGACAGCACTGTTAGGGACGTGTTGGACTTCTAACTCAGAGGCTAGCAAATCAACCACTGCGAGGGAGAAAGACAAAGGTCTCTGCTGCAGTAAAGATTTACAGTCCCAGAAACTATATATAAGATTGCTATGAATAGAAGTCAATTTGATTGCAATTCATTTCAGTGACTGGAGGGTAACTGGTAAAGATGACCATAATACCAGGGGAGAGGAAGGAATCAATTACCCCCTTTTGAATTCTAAATTAGTGTTTCCAGGCTCATAAAAACCATAATAGCTTGAAAAGGAGATTTTTATTGTAAATTCTCAAAGTCAGCTATTTACATTATAAATGACAAAGTTTTTAAAAGCATATGCCATATTTGAAAAGGATGCTTGTGGATTTGTGGGCTAGATTTCCTATTTTGTACTTGTTAAAATGAGATATTTGTCTGGGAATGGTATCAAAGGAGAAAAGAATAGAGACAAATAGTTTCGGCAATCTCTGGAAAGGAGACTTCATCTGAGCTCTGTGGTACAGAGTATAATAAACTTCAACTACATTTTAAAGAATGAGAGAGTAAAAATAATCTGAAGATTCTTGCTTTGCAATAAGCTACAGCCACAGCAGAAGAAAGTGGCTCTGGCAGGTGCCAGTGGAATTGAAATGTTGTAGCCCCTTTGCCTTTTCTGTGGAATGGACTGGAAGTGCAGCGACCTGTCCAGTAGCTTTAGAGAGGGCACATCAATTTTTGAGTGAAAAAGTAAATATTCATTCAGCATTATTAAAGGACCTTATCAAGAATAACTGGTTTAAAATATTCCATTAGTGTTGAGATAGGATTTTGATCTTTGTAGAAGATGTCAATGCAAAGAGGAGGAGAAAACAAGGAATCATGGAGTATTAGCATATGTCAAACGTCAGCAGATGTCAGTACAGAATTATGCCAATGGCTGACCAAACACAGATCCATAATCTCACACACTCAAGAGGAAATTATAGCAAAAGGTCAGGGTCTGAGTGATTTTAACAACACTGACGTGACTCTATTTAATTTGCTATTGATATATGGAGTGGATGCTTCAAATAATATTTTGTTATTGATAAACATAATTTAAAAATTCCCTGTACCCATTTTAAATAGCAGGTGAAGGGGTTGTGAGGAAAAGAGAACATATAAGCATTTTAATTTGAATATATTATTTGAGCATATACATATGTATAAAGTAATATTTGTAACCCCAAAACACTTTTATAGAGCATTTCAGATTATAATGCCCCTATAATTAACATAGAATAATTTCACTTAGTATTTGTATTTTGTGTAAGGATATTAAAATCCTAACTATGAAAAACTGACATAGGACCATTATGAAATATTTAAAAGTAATCAATAACAGAAATTTTACACTTTATGAAACACAGATGATTATAATAATTTTGTTGGTGTTTTATATACCTTGTTTAATCCTATATGTATTTCAAGTGTTAAAGTAGAAACAGAGATAAATTATAATCATGTAGAAATAGAATTGAAATATTTCTCCAAGACCTATTATCTCAAATATATGCAATAGTTATTTCACAATATTTGTCCTTGTTTGCCCAAGCAGCAGTGTTGTTGTTGGTTTGGTGCCACGGATTCTGTTCTGAATCGTAGCAACCATGTGCATAACACAGAGAAGCACTACTCCACCCCACGCCATCTTCACAGTTCTCATGTTTGAGCCCCTTGTTGGGGCAGCTCTGACCATTCATCTTGTCAAAGGTCTTCCTTTTTATGCACTGCCACTGTACTTTACCAAGCATGGTGTTCTTTTCCAAGGACTGAGTTTGCCTAATAACTATAGATAACGTCTTATATTCCTTTCCTCTAAGTAGCTTTGCGCTGTACTTCTTCTAAGACAGAATTGTTTATTCTTTTGCTAGTCTATGGTACTTTCAATAATCTTTGCCAGTGCCAGAATTCATATTCATCAATTCTTCTTCAATGTTCCTTATATAATGTATAAATTTCATATACATATGAAGCATTTGAAACTAAGGACTAAGGGGGAATCTTAGTCCTTAAAATAACATCCTTGATTTTCAATGCTTTAAAAGAGGGCTTGTGCACAGGTTTGTTGATTGTAATGACTCCTTTGATCTCTTGATTGCTGCTTCCATGAGCGTTGATTCTGGATCTGAGAATTGACTGTAGTTCCAAATAAGCTCAAATCCTTTATAGCTTTAATTTTTTTCTCCACTTGCCAAGATGTTGCTTATTGGTCCGGTTGTGAGAATTTTTATTTTTTACATTGAGCTTGAATCCATATTAAAGGATGCAATCCTTGATCTTCATCAGCAAGCACTACAAGTATTCCCTGTTTTCAGAAAACAAATCTGTCAGTGGTCTATCTCAGGTTGTTGGGAAGGCTTGTTCCCATCCTAATGCTACATTGTTTATATAATTCATTTTCTGATAATTTTATCAGCATATAGATTGAATAAGTTTGGTGAGAGGATACAACCCTGGTACACACCTTTCTTTATTTTAAATAAGCAGTATTCCCTTGTTCTGTTCACACAACTACCCAATATATTATTGCCATAGTGAGATTCAAAACTATGTGTTTTGTTTGTTATTGTTGTTGTTGTTATTTTACTTACCAAGCATGTGTCCTTCCCCAAGAACTGGTTCCCGCTGAGATATTGTTATATTCTATAATTTTTACCAACACCATAATTCAAATGTATAAAATTTATTTTATTTATTAATGTCCATATTTCTCACAAGCATAGGCAATGCTTTTGTTGTTATTGTTTGGTGCTATTGAGTTGATTATGACTTGTAGCAGCATACAGAGGACAGAAGCACTACCTGGCCTGTACCATTCTCTGAAGTATTAGGCTTGGTAGCTACTGGGTCGGACAAGCTCATTGAGAGTCTTTTGCTCTTGCATTCACCTTCTACTTTACTAAGCATGATGTCCTTTTCACTGTCCTGATTCTTAGGATCATTCTGCTGTGTTCTCCCAACACAGGTTTGTTCGTTCTTCTGAAAATCTATGGTAGTTTCATTTTTTTCCCCAACATCAAAATTAAAATGCATCAGTTCTTTAATCTTCCTCATTCATGTCAAACATTAATATGTATATGAGACAAATGAGAATAACCATGGCTAGGGTCAAACACATCTTAGTCCAGAATGTAACCTTCTTGCTCTTCCACATTTAAAGAGGTCATTCTTTGATATCTTGCCTGCTGCTTCTATCAGCACCAGATGCAGATCAAAGCAAAATGATACTTTTGACAATTTCAATGTGAATCCAATGTCTGAGTCAATAACAGGGTTTACTAGTAATCTCGACAATAACATTATCAAGAGATACGAGAAGGCAGGGGAAGATGGACACACCCCAAACAACTTCCTATATGCTTGTTTTACTCCATTTCATGGCCTGGAATAGAGGAATCATAAACTAAAGAGTTTACTTGACCTAAATGGAAGTATTTTATTTAACAAAACCTCCTCATTTTGTATAATTGCTTATGTGGCTTGTATTTATTTACATACTATAACTAAGAACAGACAATAAAGAATGACTTGAGTCCTCACTTCAGTGGAATAAACCATTGAAAACTCGACGCATACCTTCCAATCATTGTAAAGCATAAACAGGGGAAGCATAACAAGGGAAGTAGAACATTACCGACAATGGTGCAGGAGGAGGGGCCTATCAGGTCTGAGGGCTCTTGAAATGTGACTGAACAGGAACTGAATTCTTGGAGGGGAATAGACCATGGTGACATGATTCAGGTAAAGCCCGTGGGAGTGGAGCCTTCGGGACCTTCATTCACTAACAGAGAGTCAGGTGCAAAAGTCTTCTAATGATCAGAACTTGAAAAGTCTGAACTATGAATTTAGGAAAATTAGAAGTGGTCAAAAATGAAATGGAACACATAAGGATCCATGTCTTAGGCATTAGTCAGCTGAAATGGACTAGTCTTTGCGATTTTGAATCAGAAAATCAATGATTTACTCTGATGGGAATAACACAATCAAAAAGAATGGCATAGCATTGATTGTCAGAAAGGATCTTGCTGAATTCATCATGAAGTACAACGCTATCTGTGAGAAGTTTATATCTACCCACCTTCAAGGATATACAAACAATAGAATTATTATTCAAGTTTATACACCAACTACAAAAGCTTGTGATGAACAAAACAGAAGAATTCTACCAACAACTTCATTTGGAAATGGATCAAACATACAATCAAGATGGATTGATAATGATTGATGATTGGAATGCAAAAGTTGAAAACATAAAGGAAGGAACAGTAGTTGGAAAACGTGAACTTGGTGACAGAAATGAAGCTAGGGATCACATGATATAATATTGCAAAACCAATGGTTTGTTTATAGCACATACCTTTTTTCAACAACACAAATAGTGACTATACACATAGATTATCAGATTGAATATACAGAAATCAAATTGACTACCTCTGTGGGAAGACACGATGGAGAAGGTTGCTGTCAATGGCAAAAATGAGACCCAGGGTTAACTAAAATAGAGCATCAATTGCTTATATATAAATTCAGGATTAAGCTAAAGAAAAAATTTAAAGGCCACAAGGACCAAAATATGACTTGAAATCTATTCCACCCGAATTTTGGTGCATTAAACACTATTAAAAAGAACTGATGAGCTGTGGGAGGACATCAAGAATACAATTCATGAATAAAGCAAATATAATTTAAAAGACATGAAAGAAAAGATCCAAGTCTGTCAGAAGAGGTTCAGAAATTTGCTCTTAATGTAGCTAAAGCAAATGCAAGAAAGTATGACGTCGAAGAACTGAATTGAAAATTTCAAAGGGGAGCTTTGTCAAGAAGACAACACCAAATATTATAAAGAAATGTGCAGAGACCTAGAATTGAAATCAAAAGGGCACATGCTTTGCATATCTGAAACTAAATGAGCTCAAGAAAAAAATTGATACTTGAATTGCAATCTTGAAAGATTATATGGGCAAAAATATTGAATGATTCAGGAAGCACTAAGAGAAAGTGCAAAACAACACACATAGTCATAGTAGCATAAAGAATAGTGGACATTCCACTATTTCAGGAAGTAACGAATAAGCAAGAACCAATGGTGCAGAAGGAAAAAGATCAAACTACACTGACTGCAATAGCTAAAGCTAGGCTTCCAGAATTGATTGAATACTCATAAAAATGTTTCAGCAAGCTGAAGAAGCACTGGAAGAACTCACTCATTTATATCATGTATTTCATGGTGGATTTTGAAATATCCTTTTTGGCAATGAATGTCATGCCATTCCTTTTGATTGTGTTATACTCAGCATAATAAATCATGATTTTCTGGTTCAAAATTGTCACCATTAGTCCATTTCAACTTACTAATGCCTAGGATATAAGTACTTATGTGTTCCATTTTATTTTTTATTACTTCCAATCTTCCTAGATTCATGTGTACAATTTAATAATTCAATCATATTGGAAAGTGTTGCAGATCATCACCACAATCAATTTTAGAAAATTTTCTTCTTTCTCATATTCATTATTGTCTGCTCTCGTTTCTCCAAAGCCTCCCTTGCCGTAACCCCCCAAAATCCACTAATCCAGTTACTATGGACTTAACTATTCCACCCAAATTCCATGTACAGAAAAACGTACTAAAACCAAAGTCCGAAAGAGAACCCAACAAAGTAAAAGCTGAAACAGAGAAAAGTCTCAATCAGAAGGAAAGCAAAGACTATTAAAAACTTAAACCCTTAAAAAGGAATCATAAAAGAGATCTAATGATAAAAATTGTTAGATTTTATAACCAAACTGCATCTTCAATAAGTCACTTTCCAATGCACAGTGCCTGGTAGCAAATATATTGGCACCCCTTGTCTATGGTCAGAGGGGATTCACCACAGACGTGAGCCACATGTCTTTCCCCTTCACTTTTTTATTTAACTGAAACAACTTTAAAATGGATATAAAGGAGACCATGTGATAAAATACTACAACTTAACCTACCTACAACTTCCATAGTCAACTTTACAATGCATCCCGTCTGATAACAATGCTATCCACATACCTCAGCTGTGGTCAGGGAGAGATTCACCAGACACTTCAGATGGATTTTATGCTTCCACTGTCATTCATAGCCTTTTTTCAAACCATGTATTTATCATTTAAGCTCTGATACCAATCAATCCTTTGGATTTGGATTATATTATTTACACATTTGGATCAAATAGGCTGGTGTTCTTCTCACATATGGACTTAGTTGGTGACTTACTTAGATGGCTGTTTTTATTAAGATAAGTCTTTAAGATCCTAGACTCTATCCTTTTTGATAGCTGAACACCACCTAGTTTCTTTGCCATACATTGCAATTGCACCTATATCTTCCATTATCTCTTCATGAGAATGAGCATCAATCAGTGCCATGTCATGAGAACTAATTGTTCTTACATTGGGACAGAATAAAGTGTAAGCATTAATTTATATTTCAGCCTATGTTTCTTTATGGAAAACGTTTCAAGGAAGTTTTGAGGTGTATTCATCTCTTTTGCATTATGTTGTCATCAGATACATGGATTCTGATCCCTAAGATATATTCAAATCCCACATTTGCCAATTATGAAATATGTAGATCTGAATGAATTACTTATGTTCTTAGGCCTTCAGATTCCTTTTCTTAATGATTCTTAATAAGTTAAGTGGTGGATTAAATGGGTTAGTATCTTTGACGCACTTAGAACTGTGGCACCTGCCACGTAGTGGATGGTGACAGTTTACAGACTGTTGATTTTTTCATTTATAGACTACATTGTGTTATTGTATTACTCTTAAGAGTAGGTTTAATTTCATTTGATATTGTTGCTACCACTACCATAGCCATTGACACAATTCCAACTCACAGTGACCTTCGATAGGGTTGTCAAGGCTGTAAAACTGTATTGGAGCAGATAATCTCATCTTTCTTCCATGGAGAATCTGGAGAGTTTGAACTGCTAGCCTTGTAGTTAGCAGAACAACGTTTATGTGAGCATGCTAGCATACTTTAAAATACATCCAGTATACAGATGGTGCAAAGAGGATGTAAAGAATAAATGGGTTTGATTCATTTAATGATGCTTCACCTTAACATGCACTTCTTTTCATTTAAAATGAAGTAGAAGTTGTTTTTTCTCTATGTTGTTTAAGAATATAGCTGACACATACCAAGCACTTGTGGAAACAACTGTTACTGAGCACCTCCCAGAGGCACAGCAGTCAGCAAAAAGGTTCTTAGTTCTGTTAGCCTGAGGAATGCGTGTCTCTAACAAATTGCCAGTATAGATTAACTGCTGCAGGTAGAACAGCTGCTGGTTCAAACAATTTTGATCTTTTTATATCCTGTGTTCACTTTGTTTCCATGTGGAATTGGCCCACTTGTTAAGAAGAGCCGCAGGTAGTCCAGCTGCTGGTTCAAAAGTCTCGTCTTCTTATGTGTTTTGTTCATTGTGTTTTGACACAGAATTGGCCCAGTTGTTTTTGGAAAGCCCCCAAGGGGAAGTTTTTACAAAATAGCTTCATAACCTTTTCAAGGAGACAAATGGACCTCCTATTTTTACTCCATTTGGCAAGTAAAATAGGCCGTTCAGGAAAACCCATTGTAAATATATTGACCTAAAATGTATTGAATAGTGTAACATCCAGCTCAATAAATTAATTAGGGAATGGATAAATATCAAGAGATTTATGCCCAACCTAAAATATTCTAATAGAACACTTGGTCATCACCTGGGAAATGACTGCATATGCTTTCATGTGGGAAGATTTTTGTGTGCTAAACACTAAAATTGTTTTGCTGAGCCATGCTTTGGAGAAAAATAATTGCTGTTTTCTACAAGGCTTTCCAAAACTTGTACAGAAGGGTTTTGAAGCGTGTGCATTATATTTTTAAAATATCTTATACTACAATATTACTATATATAATACATATCTGTATGTGGCATTGTCAGGTAAAGTTTGAACCGCTCACTGCAAGGTTGGCTGTTCAAACCCACAAGTCACTCTATGATAGAGATGAAGGTATTTGTTCTCATAAAGATTTGCAGCCTAGGGAAATCTACATCACTGTGAGTGGAATCAATATAATGGCAGTGAGTTTGGGTTTTTATATTTATAGTAATAGTATAGATGTATGCAATATGTAAATGTATGCTGTTAAGGGAAAGTTTTATTTCTAAAAGTCTTTGATTCTAGCTTTTATTGATATTCATGTCTGAGTTTCTGTTCACTCCAATGGAAAAATCCACACATTGCGTTACTGATTAACTTACCAGAGTGACCCCTTTCTAGCATGTTGATTTTGCTTTCTGAAAAAATGATCATATATCTTAAAAATCTATATGAATCCATTATTTATGTTAGATAATTTTAGTTGACTCTTATGATATTTATCTATATGTAGCTTGTTCCTGATCTTTGTACCTCTCCAATGACCTCTTCATTTAAATCCATGCTATTAAAATATCCCAGGATTCATTACTTTAGAAAATTAAAACATAGTAAATATTCATAGAACTAGACGTAGTTTTTATAGCTCAAAAATCAATATTTAAAATATCAAATCCATTGCCAAGGAGTTGATTAATACCCATAGTAACCTCAAAGGACAGAGTAGAACTGCCGCATAGGTTTCTTAAACCTATAAATCTTATGGAAATAGATTGCTGTATATTTTACTTGTAGATTACCTGGTGGGTTTCAACTATCCACCACAATGCTTAAACCACTATACCACCAGGAATTTATTTATTTGCAAAAGTCAATTTAAAATTTAAACAATAACTGACTGAAAGATCCAATAGAAACATAGAGGTGGAAAAATTTTTATAAAATTAATACTTGTTTTCAATACAGCTAATATTTAAAAAAAAGACAAACCTGACTTGAGTGGTTAAAATCATGTTATTAGGTCTACCTTTTGATGCCCTAAAGGCCTTTTCTGGTTTTCAGTATGTTCTGTTTTGTTTTGTTTACTGTTTTTCATGGTAGTGTTTATCTCTGTTTTGTTTGGTCACTGTGGATAGCCTTCTTGAATTTCTGGTATGTGTTTTTCTGTGATTTCTTTATCTTTCCAATATATGAAATCCTGGATTGATGAACATATAAAGAGTTCCTTGGGAGTATGGTGGGACCGTGGTAGGAGGTAGGGGGTAACGGAGAGCTGATATCAAGGAGTTCAAGAAAGAGGAAAATGTTTTGAAACTGATTGTGGTTGCGATTGTAACATTCTGCTTGATGAGATTGAATCATGGAAGGGTGTGATATCCGGAATGGCTCCTAATCGAATGGTGTGGGGGGAAATGTTGCAAACCGTTAAGTGGAAATGTGCAAATAACTGGAGATAGGAAAATCAGAAGGGAAGGTGACACTCTGCATATCTCAAACTCAAAAAAGTGAAGACAAAATTAAAGTTGAACTGCAGGGTTCCATGGGCAAAATATAGATAGAAGGATGCAGGAAGCACCAAGAGAACATATAAGCGGTACATATTTTAACTATAGCAAGAGTATTGGTTACCATTCCACCGGTTCATTGTGTTCATGTACACCCTATACATCACAAGTAAGAAGTGGTCACAACAGAGCAAGGTGATACACACAGCTTAAAATCAAGAAAGATGTACATCAAGGTTGTATTTGTTCATCAAAAATTACTCAATATGAATGCTGTGCAAATAGTCAGAAAAACTGTATTCTGTGTGACAAACATCAAATCAGGATTGTAGAAAGATGTTTTAATAACCTATGATTTGCACATGATACAGCTTTGATTGTAGAAAAAAAAGAGGATTTGATGCACTTCCTAATGAAGATCAAACACTCAAGCATTCATTATGAGTTACAACTCAGGGTAAGAAAAGAGAGAGAGAAAAATTCTCAAAACTGAAGCAGTGAGCTGATATATAAACAAGATAATAATGTTTACAAGCATTTTATTTTACTTGGAACCATAATCAAAGCTCATGGAAACAGCATTGAAATCATATGACATATTGCAAATTGGCTATTGAAACCCCTTTAAAGTGTTAAAGAGCAAAGATGTTGCTTTGCAGACTAAAGTTTGCCTTTCCTAAGTCATGGATTATTCAATAGCATCAAATGAATGTTATAGCTGAGCAATAAAAAGGAAAATCAGGGGAAATAGATGTATTTTTATTATGATATTTGAAAAGTATATAGAAAGTATCTTGGATTACTATAAGATCAAACAAATCATTTAAAATGGAAATACAGCCAGAATACTACTTACAGTTTTCACCTCACACATTTTGGACATGTTTTTAGGAGAGACTAGTCTCTGGAGAAGGACATCACGTTTAGAAAGGTTGTAAGTGGGTAGAAAAGAGGACACCCTGAATGAGATGGATGAACCGTGGCTTCAACAATGGCATCTAGTGTGTGATACATAAAGTTGTACTTATTTTATGTTGTACCTAAAGTCACTACTTGTTGGAGTCAACTTGGAGAAACCTACCAGTATATTTTTATGGAAATAGACTGACACATCTTTCTAGACTGGTGGACTTGAACTACCTACCATTTACTTTTATGCATAAGGTTAAAGGAGGTGGATTGACACGATGGCTGCAACATTGGACTCAAGCATATGAACAATTGTAATGATCACACAAGAGCGGGCAGTATTTCCTTCTGTTATGCATAGAGTCAGAACAGACTCAATGGCACCTACAACAACAACCAAAAAACCCCCAAGCAAACCATTTATTTAATAGCTGAATGTTTAATCACAGCATCATCAGTGAATTTACCCATTACTCTTGAGTCAATTCTGAATTTAAAGGTGTAATGTATTTCATAATATTAGCAAGAGAATTTCTAATATTATAAAAGAATGGGCATTGGAAATGATTTCAAACACTTTGAAAGCATTTAAAAACAGTAGAAACAGACAGATATCAAAAGGTGTTCATCTATTATGAGAGAATCAAATTCATGGAATGAAGTGCTTTTATAAATGACTTCTACCTAAATCATACCCCAATCATCAGCACAGGAAGCTTTAATCCAAGCAGAAAAACCATAATTTTACTTACTGGAAGTATCAAAGAAAAGAGTTCAGGCCTGTCAGAGACTAACTGCTATTTGAGGGTGGGGAAGGTTAAAAATGAGAAGAATCACGTGGAAAAGCACTACCATACACAAATGTGTAAAACCCTCTAAACTTATTGTCTGATTCTGTGTGTAGGGTTGTCACTCAGAGTTCAAAAATCTCTGTGGTGAAAGAGCACTTGCCATTCATGTAGGAATATAGAAAAGGCTACTTTAACTAGAAACATTATGCAAAATACAAGAGGATTAAGATAATCGTCAGAAAACAGTCAGCTTAGGTGTGCCTAAAGCAAGCCAGGACATTTTCAATTAGTTTTGTGTTTGAAAGTTTGACAAAGTATAAGGACTGTAGAAGAATTGATGTATTGGAAGTATGGTGATAGCAAAGATCATTGAGGGGGCCATGGGCTGCCAGAACAACAAACAAATCTGCATTGGAAGAAGTATCGCCTGAACGCCACTGTGATAATTAAGGATTATTGTGTCTACCTGGCCAATGACCACATGGGATGTTTATCGAATGGTGCCCTGGAAGAAGGAGAGTCAGAACGCTCCCTGGAGAAGATGGCAAAATGCTGCAGAGTGGAACTCAAACGTAAGAATTATGAGGACAGCACGGGGTGGGCAGTGTTTACTTCTGTTGTACACGGGATCCCTGAGTCTGAACTGACAATGGCAACTTACAACAACCACTGCCTCCACAAGAGTATGACTTTAACAAATATAAACTCCCTAGGTCAGATTAAGGCAGTGAGAGAATCATGAGTGTTCAACCCCACCTCAAACCTCTTCTTGATATATCAAATCAGATCACATCTTGGAGGTCAATAAACAATTGTGCAAACACTGAAAATTATGGCCCAGTTTACTACATGGTTTGGGGCACATATTCAATCTATGACAACAGGGAACTGGAAGATTATTGTAAATCAGAATAGTCCCTATTTTATTGGTAAAAGTATGGGCACTATATTGTAAGAAGACACAGAATTTGAATCTCATATGAATCATAACTTAAGGAAAACTCAGAAGACTTCATTCACAAATTTTTTTAAAAAAAAATGAGATTTGAAATATAATTTATCTGTAGGTTTATATTGAGAATTTAAGATGACCAATTTGGCTATTATTTGTGTTGGATTTACTATCTGGAATTTTCTCCCACTTATATCTATCTGTTATCAATCTATCAATTACCTATCCATATCAGTCGATCAATGTTACCTTTTATTTCCATTGTCATCAGTGACTCTCATAGAGTCATAATATGTATGGCAATTTCTTATTCTACCAATTTTAAAGGTTGATTTCAATACAAATTAAAGCACGAGTTATGCATAAACTTTCATATAATCTTAATATTAGACTTAACAATGAGTGTATTTGAAAGCTTTTTTTAAAACAGCCACTTTCTGTAATATCATAGGAAAGGCGAGTTTTCTTTCCCTAGATTTGCTGATTTAATAAATAAAGCTCCAAAGGACCTAGGGAGATTTCACCAAAGTCTGTTTCTCTAAGTCCATAGCAATTCCCTCATTTAGTTTGGATTTATCACAGCTTGGGATTTTGTGCCCTTTTACTTGCAAAATTAAATTACATTGCTTAGACTGCACTTATTGTCCCCTTCTAAGCTCCCTCCCCAGTGGGATAGTAATATTATTATTACTTATTCAGACTTATGCTTCCCACTAAAAGGCAAAACAAAAAGGTGTTCAATTAAATTTTAAATTAAGGAAGTAAAGCGTTTTTAAAGTGTGTGTATGATACTATTTTATATGTCACCCACATTTTTTATGTTAAAAATATATTATTGTGGATACTTCATGCTAAGAGCAATAAGCTGTCTAATTATACAAATGATAAATAGCTTAAATTATTGTTTTCTTCTTTGAACTAATAGATTTTGGTATATGCTTTTATTTGATATAAACTTCCTTTAAAGTCACTATAAGAAAAATAGTAGTGCATAGTGGTTTAAGCTACATTAACATTTCATAAGATACTTTAGTGTGTCTTAAATTATTTTAAGGATTCAAAGAAATGTGTCACAGTTATTTTTACCTACTTTATGCTAGTCTAAGGACTATATACCACCATTAATTTAAAATTTATGGCTAGAAAATATATTTTTAAAACTTTTATTTTATTGGGGCTCTTACAGCTCTTATAAAAATCTATACATATAGCCATTGTCTCAAACACATCTATACATATGTTGTCATCATTTTTTTCAAAACATTTTCTTTCTACTTGAGCCCTTCATATCAGCTCCTCATTTTTTTCCCTCCCTCACCTACCTCCTCTCCGTCATGTCTGGGAAAGTAAAAGGAAATAGGGGAAAGAACTGGGAGTCAAAGGACATTAATAGAGGTCTACAAACAGACATGTATATATGTAGATACATTTATATATAATGATAGGGGAATAGATCTAGGTACACAGCAGCAGATGGACATTGGGCCTCTACTCAAGGACTCCCTCAGCACAAAAACACTTTGTTCTACTGACACGGCACTCTGTGATGCTCACCTTCCCTGACACAATCACTGAAGGCCAAATGGTTGCATAAGCAAATGTGGTGAAGAAAGCTGATGGTGCCGGTCTGTAAATAGATATAGCGTCTGAGGTCTTGAAGGTTTGAAGATAAACAAGCAGCCACCTAGCTGAGAAGAAACAAAGCCCACATGGAAGAAGCACACCAGCCTGTGAAATCATGAGGTGTTGATGGGATCAGGAATTAGGCATCAAAGAGAACACAAAATCATGTCAGTGTGAATGGGGGTGGTGGTGGCCAGAGTGGAGACTCAAAACCCATCAGTTGTCAATTGGACACCCCCTGTCAGAAGAGCAATATGGAAGAGATGAGTCAGTCAGGGAACAGTATAGCACCAACTAAACATACAACCTTCCTCTGGTTCTTTAATGCTCCCCCGCCCCCACCCACTATCATGACCTCAATTCTATCTTACAAATCTAGCTGACCAGACATGTATACTGGTACAGATCAGAGCTCGCAACACAGGGAATCCAGGAGAGATAAACCCCTTAGGACCAATAAGGGGAGCAGGGATACTAGGAGGGTAAGGGAAGTGGGGGGCGGTAAAGGGGAACTGATCACAATAATTAACATATGGACCCCCTCTCAGGGGGATGGACAGCAGAAAGGTGGGTGAAGGGAGACAGTGGTCAATGTAAGACGGCGGGAGGTGGGGGAAGAAGAAGAAGATTTATAATTTTTAGTTTTTTGACACTCAAAATTATTCCAGGTATGTGTCTATATTTAGGACTCTTTTAACTGTACTGTGTTTATAATTGTATAGTCTTAATTAGTGTTCTGTAATTTATATTCCTTGGTTCTTATATTCATTGTGATGGCTACACAGAAACTCACAAACAAAATTCATGATTAAAAGGCTTTATTACTAAAGATGTTAACCAAATATGTTTAACTGGCATTACTAAAGTTGTAATGCCAGTGAGAAACGTTGAGGTTAATTTACCATCATGTGTCACAATGTTTCAAGTCTTCAGAATAATGGCCAGAAGTTCCTACCATTCTGCTGTAAACCTTAAGGCATTCAGCTCAAGGTATGGGGCCTCAACAAAATCAGCTCCCTGAAGTAAGTGCATAGAGCACCCAATCCACTAAACTTCAGCCCAAAGGCCCGCAGTACCCTTCCATAGGTCATCAAGCCCAACTTCCCTAAGACATGGCCAGAGGGACCCCACCTCTGAAAGCCAGTCTCTTGCACAAAAACACTCATAGCAACCGAATCAGTGGGTTGAGAAATCCATCCCTCCATTCCATACTCTGGCTCCTGTTTCTGCTACCACTCCGCCGATGGTACAGCTAACATCTGAATCCAGGAGGTTCACTACACAGGGACCTTCGGTACTTACTACTCTCCTGGCTCTTGCTGATAATGAGATCCCATATCCTGCTTCTCAAAGGGCTCATTTTATACAAAACAGGATGGCACGTCAGGGAATCCTTTCCCCAATTGCTCACAGGTGAATCCTATCAGTATCTTCCCTTCTCTTCTTTCCAGTCCCAGGCAGCAAAGGGTCCTTTGGTGGGAGTTAGAGACTTTGACAAGAAGAGTCACTTTAAATAATTTACCGCCCCTGTAAGGAGGACATATAACTAAAGTAGGGATATAATATTATAATGAACCTATCATAACACAATGAAACAATGCAATAAGATAAGGTTACATAATATCATTTAGATAAGTCAACGAATGCTACAATGGTTTCAGTTCACTCATGCGGGGTTTATTTTGAACAGACAATGTTTGAACAGAATATGTCTGAGATAAGTGGGTGGCTGAAGACAAGTTCTTTATGTAACACACTTTTCTTAGTCTCACTGGGGTGCCTTCAGAGCAAAAAAGCACCCTTTGTTCAATTGAGAGGAGAGGAAAGGTGTTGTGGCAGGTGATGAGTTTGATCAAATTCAAGTGGACAACTTCATAAATCATTAAAGCTTTGCAACAAGTTTCTTGGAAAAACAAGTTTCTCACAGATACAGTAACAAATTTGTTCTTGTTTCTTAATGGATCAAGCATTTTTAAGAAAGTTTGATAGCCTCAAAGGTGAGCCGAGAAAAGGAAGACTACCAACTTACATCAATAAAGAAACTGGCTGAAATCCAAACACTGGTGGGAGCTACTGCATTATTATTGATTTAATAGCTCATAAATGAGTGATCTTGAATGATCATGTGTTAATATTTTAAATTTTAAGCAAACATGTGGCCTTGGCTAGCTATGGGCACCATGGGTGCAAAAGCATTTCACTAATATCAGCTAGGAAAAAGAGCTGATATGCCTATCCAACTTTTAAGCAAAATTGAAGCTCATGGAGAAGATTTTGTGAGAAAAATATCATATTCAGCATGTCTTGTATTTACTAATCTAGTATGAAGAGCAAGGTCCATTAAAAGCATTTGTAGTGGCTTCTGTAATGCCATAGTGCAGGGATGTCAGCTCACAAGGTTAGGGTGACTGTTATTTGGAATTCAAAAAATCTAATCTTGATAGAATTTCTTGAAGGACATTCTTTAAGACAATGGCTTATAAGGAAGATGTCTTAAGAAAAAAATGAAAATGTCATTGTAGAAAAAGGCCAAGAATAAGTATGTATGTACACACACATATTTGGGAAATATGTATATATATGTAAACATGTGTGCCTAAATGCATATTTTTCATCATTGAAATGCACCTGTTATTTCTTCCAGAGCAGCAAGGGATATAGGATAGTAGTAATTTTATTGAGAAAACTTACCATATTCACAGCCCTGACCTTACACCGTTGGGTTTCATTTGGTTTCCCAAACTCAAATAACTATAGAAGGAACATTATTGGGTCTTTCGAGGCTGTCAAAACTGTCATTTGAGGTGGAAATCAATAATCCTGAATTCTTCCAAGAAGGGTAGAGGAATAGAAACCTTAATTTCAGAAGCATAGTGATGTATTGTTGTTAAGAGACATTGAATACGTTTCAAATCTAGTGACCCTATGCACATCAGAATTAAACACAGTTTAATTTTATATGCATTCTCAATTGTTATGCTTGAGACAATTGTTGCAGCCAATGTAACAGCCCACTTTGTTTTTGGTCTTTTTTTTTTTAATGTTGTTCCCTCACCTTCTACTTTAACCAAGTATGATGCCCTTCTTCATGGTCTGGTCTCTCCTGACAACCTTTCCAAAGTATGTAAAAGGAATTTTCCTCATCATATTTATAAGGAACATTCTTGCTATACTCCCTTCAAGAGAGATTTATTATTTCTTCTGGATTTCTATGATATTTTCAATATTCATTGCCAACACCATATTTCAAATGCACCATTTCTTAAATTGTCTAAAACTCCATTACTTAGGTCAGGCACACCTTAGTCCGCAAAGTGACATATTCATGATTTAACTTTAAAAAATATTGTGCAGCAAATTTGTCAAGTGCAATATGTTGTTTGATTTCTTTTATTTATTTAATAATATTTTGTTGATATATCTTTCTCACTCCAATATCCATGCACATACAGTTCTGTTGTTCAATCCCATCGGATGGAGTTATACTAGCATCAACGTTATCATCTCCTCTTTCTCCCTCCCCGCCCTCACTTCCCTTAACCTCAGGGAACCATTACCTCTGCCACTGTCTCTAGGGATCATCTACTTCACTACCATGTACCCAGAGATCTTAATTATACAAATAATCAAATGCAAATGTAACATGATTAATAAGCTAAAACTCATAATGCTCTTAATAATAAGGGAAGGAAAACTTCAAGGACTAGAGGATGGTTCACCTTGTACTGCTCTCTGGATTTATCCTCTACTCTATGTGGCCCTTCTGGGAGGGACTGTCCAATTGTCTTGCTGCTGGGCTTTGGGTCTCCACTACATACACTCCCTTTCATACTGATTTGGTTGTGCATTTTTTAAATCTTTGATTCCAAGAGCCAGTGGAATTTTTGCAATATTGCCTTTAGGGTTAGCTACCCAATGCATAAGCACTCTACCACAGGTCTCCGTGATCCACACAGTGACACACTTCTATATAGGCAATTAAGCACAGGCAAACATCTTTCTGGTAAAATCAACTTAAGTTAACACCCATGTGACATAAGCTGTGACATCCATTATTCCATGTTCTCTTTTGTATCTGCCTTAATTTATAAGTTTCCTGTTGGTGTGTGGCTGCATCTGTTTTAAAATTGCGTTCAGCAAAACTTTTGCATGTGATATTAATTATTTTGTTTGGTAATTTCTATATTGTTTTGTATAGCTTGTTTTTAAAATGGGTACACATGTGGATCTCTTCCCATGAGTTGGCCTGGTAGCGATCTTTCAGTCATTATTTTGTAAGCTTTGACTCAATGTGTACAAGGCATTGATGGAACATGGCTCTAGGTGTTGAGTCTTTCTATCCAAAGGATTGCTAAAGCATGTCAATACTGGCTGTACATTAAAATCACCTGGAATTTAAAAATCACTAATACCCAGGCACCAATATATGTATCTTATTTTTATTATTCTGAGACTAAGAATTAGTGGATTTTATAGTTGTCCATGTAGTTAGAAATAACTGAATATATATGTGCATATACTGTTATTTTATACATTATACACTTTACTATTTATATTTATACATATTTTGTTACACATATATTTATTTTTATATTTATTGTATACATATATTAATTAGACATATAGTTATACATTAGTATATACATATATATATATATACACACCAGCTGTAAAGCTATAGTACAATAATTAATGCTTAGATATTTGGAGAAGATATTTTAAAATGTAAGCTTAATATTTTGATATACCTTTAAATTTGGAAATGGAAAAAATGTTTGTAGATATATCTGAAAGTCATGTTTTTTTAAAAAATGTATGCTATTGTTTTATTTATTTTATTTTTATCAATTCAGGTATTGTGGTTACACAAAAATTATTAAAACTGCTTGTACAGTCTACAATCTATTCTATTAAGGAAAGTGATAGATGCTAGTTAAAAACATTATTTTTTAAAAAAAGTTTATCTGGATTTACTGCTTTTACCCCCAGTCATCATATTGATTGTATCTGAATATAGCTATATATATTTTGACCAAATTGAGAGTGAAATTTTGGATGATTCTTCTTAAAATGTAGAATATGCGGAAACTCCAAGACATTCCAGTGGTAGAGGACTTCCTGCTGTCATGTAGATGGCTGCCCTGCAGGACAAAGTAGAACTCTGCCCTGTGGGTTTCCAACACTGTAAATCTTTGTGGGAGTTGAAAGCCCCATCTTTCTCCCATGGTGGGGCTGATGGTTACAAACTGCTGACCTTTTTGGTCAGCACAACAACTTGTAACTCACTACAATACAAACCTCCTAAAGGTAGATAACTACAATGCTGTTAATCAAAAGAGATAATTGTAGAAGTATTTGCCAAGATTCCTTTGGAACACTTATTTAAAATAGGTGAATGGAATCTTAAGATACATGTATTTGATCCCTTTGATTGTAGAGTGGAGGATAGATTGCATCTGGTAGAAGACTTCAACTCAATTCAATTAGGATCATTAAATTAAAAATATATTATTAAAATAATTCAGACATACCACCTAACTATGACTTCTTTCACTGATTTTTCAATACTTTTATGGAAGAAAGAATTTATCAAATAACATTTTCTTCTACAGTAAAGGGGAAGGACAACGAAAGAGGGAATTTCTCAGCAAGATGGACTGACACAGGGCTACATTGATGGGCTCAGATATAAGAACAATTGTTAGGATTTTGCAGGACTGGGCAGTGTTTTCTTCTGTTGTACACAGGACTGGTATGCATTCAAACTGATTCTATAGCACACAACAACAACAACTAT
>NW_022111369.1:84084870-84096591 GCF_000313985.2 Echinops telfairi
TTTATAGTTAAAACTCATTAAAATGAGCTGTTGATTTTCTGTACATATTTTATGTAAGGAAATAAACTGTGCTATGCTGAATTTCTTTAATCAAAAATATTTGGTTTACAAAAAAACCAAAATACCTGTATGAAGAAAACTACAGAAATCAAAAGGGATCTATGCAAATGAAAGCATATTCTGTGTTCGTGGGTCAGAAGACTCAGTAGTGTGAAAATGGTAATACTACCTAAAACAAGCTACAAATTCAATGCAATCCCCATCCATATTCTAGCATCATTCTTCTAAGAAATTGAAAAACTGATTTTCAACTACAGAGGGAGAGGGAAGAAGCCCCAAATAGGCAAAGAACAAAGTAAGTGGCCTTGTACTCCCTGACCTCAAAACATACTCTACAGCCACAGTTGTCAAAACAGCCTGGCACAGGTACAATGATAGATACATGGACCAATGGATCAGGACAAAACCCAGAAATAAAAGCATCCACATATAGACATTTAGTTTTTGACAAAGGCTTAAAAGCCATTAAGAGGGAAGCAGATGTCCTCTTCAATAAATGATGTTGAAAAGGCTGGATATCCACGTGCAGAAGAATGAAATAAGACCCATATCTCACTCCATACACAAAAACAAACTCAAGGTGGATCAAAGATCTAGAAGTAAAATCCAAAGCTATCAGAATCATCAGTGAGAAAGCTGGGACGAAGGTAGGAGCCCTAGTGCAGGGAATACACGAGCTATCAGAATTAACAAAGGAAATACACTATGTGGAAGATAAAATAGATGAATGGTACCTATTAAAAATAAAACATTTGTGCTCATCAAAAAACTTTATTAAAAGAGTAAAATGAGAGCACACAGATTGTGAAAATATATTTATTAACAATTTAACAAAGAACTAATTACTAAGATCTACAGAATTTTATAAGCTTACAAGAAAAAAAAACAACAAACAAATAGCTCTGACAACATATGTACAAATGTGCTTGATATAATTGATATATGCATTATTGTAAGAGCTGTAAGAGCCCCAATAAAATTATTTATTAAAATAAAATAAGAAAACTAACATCCCTCTGAAAATGTGGGCAAAAGACCAGAACAGATGATTCACAAAGGATGACACTTGAATGGCTAATAAACACTTGAGGAAATGCTCCAGGTGATTAGCTGAAGCAAGTAAAAACAACATGAGATACCGCTCAAGTCCCTTTACTGTAGCCCAATTAAAATAATAATAATAAGGACAACAAATGTTTGAGAGGGTGTGGTGAGATAGGAACTCTTATCCACTGTCGATGGACTTGTAAATACATACAGCCTCTGTGGAAGGCAATATGGCATTACCTAACACAGATGGCAGTTGAACTATGATATGATCCAGCAATACCATTACTGGGTATATACCAAAAGAAAGAAGAAGCAGATCATGAAGAGACATTTGCTCTCCCATATTCATTGCTGCACAGTTCACAATAGCAAGCTGGTAGCAGCCTAAATTCACATCGTTAGAAGAATGGTTACAAAAGCCCTGGTATATATACACAATGGAATACTATGCATCCCTGAAAAACAGTGATGAAACCATGAAGCACCTCAACTTGGAAGTGATTTGGAAGACATTATACTGAGTGAAGTAAGTCACGCACAAAAGGACAAATAGTGTCTGAGTCCACTGTGGTAGCACCAAGCAGCAGAACGGGCACAGGCACAAGCTTACAGGGCATCCAGTCTTCTGGCAGAGGACCGGAGAGCCTGGTAAAGAGCTGGGTCAGTGCCAATGAACCAGACATCATCATCATCCCCTCCAGGTAAGCATAGTGCAGGTCACTTGGCCAGCCAGCACCTCATGACAGCTGAGATCAAATGGCTGGGGGAAAAGGAGGTAGGGGGTGGGAATACCTTCTGCTGAGTGGTAGTTATGTGGCTCTGGGGTGAAGACCCCCAGAGAGGAGGTGGCCCTGTCAGAGGGATGAGGCTTACTGATGGGAGGGGCAGTGCAGGAGAGAGGGGAGGGCATGGTCAAGTTTGGGTGAACATTGGTGCATAGATGTTGAGGGGAGGGAAGGGAGGACTGATCACCAGGTAGGGGAGGAGAGACTCAGGATGCTCTTAGGATCATTAGGTGGGGAGGATTTAGTAGCATGCGGCGGGAGGGCAGAATTGACTTATCCTGGCTGGTGCTATAGAATTATGGGACACTGACTCCTGAATCTTTGGGTTCTATGTTATTCTCTAGAAGCTGAATTGGGGAGACCCTATAAGGGAACTCCACTGGTTGAACTGAACTCTACCCCAGACTCACTTGTAACCTGAGGACTAAAGCCAGAAAACACAAGGTCTGAGGAAGAGAAGACAGTGTACTGTTGGTTGGCGAACAAGCTCTTACTACATCCATGCCTTGTACACTGTATTGAGATATGTATTATTCTGACAATCCTGTGACAACCATTCTGATATATTCTGCTTATGCTTGTTTATATTAGGGTGTATCTCAGAGGTGCGTTGTCACTGGGGCTCACCCGCTTAAAGCTGTGCTATTTGTTTCTTTGTTGTTCAGTAAATGAAACCAAGAACATTGAGCCTATAAGGGGGGGGGGAGGAATAGCAAGGGTTTGGGAGGAAGGGAGATATAGAGGGGTGGGAGAGATAAGAGTGAGGTGATGTCCAGAAGTCCAGGAAGGAAAAGTATGCTTGGAGACTGATTATGGAAGCAATTGGGGTGACATGATTGAACTATGAAATGATGTATGTGTGAACTCCCAAGTTATAGAAACTTTTTTTAAAAGCGTAGATCCAGGAATGGGTTTTGGATTTGCATTAAATCATAGGTCCAATTTAAGAATAATCAGTTCTTATGTCATCATTCTGCTAGATACTCACCTTCATGAAATGATCACTGGAGATAAGGGTGTGGTGAAGAAAGCAGATGGTGCCTGACTATTAATCAAAACAGTGTCTTGGTGTCTTAAAGGCTTGTATTCAAGCGAGGAGTCATCTAAGTTCACAAGAAAGAAGTACACCAGCTTGTGTGATACAAAGTTTACAATTACAAAATATGAATATGTTGAGGAGAAAAACATCAGAGCTAAAATTATGAATACCCAATTTGTGGAGGGCTGTGGGGATGGTGGGAGACTAAAACCCCTCTGCTGAGTATCTGGTCAGACTTAACTGTTGGCAGATGTGTGCTAGCCACAGGCAAGTCTTAAACAGCCTTACTGTCAGGCAGAGACCATTTTAATCTTGATTTGCTGGATCTAGCTTGGCATTTGGCCAGCGGACCTCCCTATAGACCTATAGACGTGGCTTGAATTTGTTCTAGGTGCAAGTATCTCTTACTGGTTCCATGACGGAAATTCCTTCCCTAGCTTTTTGAATATTTATAGGGGCCCTTTCCTTCTTATGCGTTATTTTTGTCTTTGTATGATTATGATTTTTACCCTTAACACCTCAGTGCAATTGTTTTTGTTTTTTGTTTTTGTTGGGTCTCCCAGCTATGAATCACAGGAGATGTGAATACATAACTGATACCTGGGGACATAGGGAATAAATAATGGGGGGTGGGTCTTAGGAAGCAAAAGGGGATTTTGGTAGTAAATAGTGAAAGTGGGAGCGGGGAAGGAGCACTAGATTAGATTGTGACTTCATGACGCCTCTATAAGGTGATGTAAACATGGAGGTGGTGGTGATGCTTTATAATTGATGGGGTAATGATTGCACAATTATCCTTGGTATGACTGAATGATTGAGTTGAATGATAGATAAACTATGTGCCAACAAAACTGGTGGAAAAATATTTGTTTTAGATGAACTACAGCTATTTAGTGCTATTTTGTTTCAGTCTCGTAGAGAGTTGGTAAAAAATTTATGAAAACTGTCATAAATGTTCTATACAAAACAGTGGTCCTTCCTATTATATTTTGCTCTGTATTTTAAAAATAAGAATTTTGATTATTTTTTAGATGTATAATAGAATTTTAAAGTTTTAGCAGTAGTATGTTGACTCCAAAGTTACTTTCTGAATTGGGTAAAATAATTCTGTCTTCTAATCATGTAATTAATGATACTGAGTCTCATTGGGCATACTATATTAAGAAGAGCTGCCAAGTAAGTGGTTTATTTTGGTCGTGAGCCAGGGACCTCGAGTATCCATGTGTACTTGGAGAGATCCTGGCCTGAGAGACTTCCGAATCACTAAGTAACATATGTCAAGTCGGTGGTTAATGAAAAAGGTGGTTGATTTTAAGGTAAAGATGCAACATAATTGGAAATATTGACAGTGAAATTAGCACTAGAGAACAGCTCAAGCATATTTAAAGAGTATTCTAGTTATGTAAAATTTATAAATTCATGCTTACAGTACAGTAGCTAAAAGAAGTCTGTAATTGAAACCACATTCCACTCTGAAGTCAAATGTTCCTTTATTTCCACAGGGAAAAACTCAATCCCAGATGCTTTAAAATTACCCTTTCTCCTGTCAGTAGGAGTTCGATAGCTGTTTTCAAGCAAAGAAAAATTATCTTTGACTGTATGTCTTAAGGTGCATTTTATCATACACTATTATCCAAAGCCCTGTTACAAATTAAAATCAATTTTAAATTAGAAAATGCTAGTAAAATCTAGTTATGATCATCTACAACTATTTGCTTTGTACCCTTACATTTACATCAGGAGAACACATTCTCTGTACTGATTCTTTAGTGGTATCCTGCTGTGAGGGTCATGGTTGTGCATAATCCTCACGGCGATGGCAGCCTATGTCATAACACAATTTTAGAATTATAGGTATCATTTCTACTTCATTTTGAAAGTATTTGTGTTTCTACTTTTAAAACTGTCTCTCACAATTTTAATTACAGAGATGTAGCATTCCCTGAACATTTTTCTACAAAACGCTAGAGGAGCCAAACCATCACTCTCCGAATGCTTCCTTTACCAGCAACGTGTTAGATGCTACACAAAACTGTGTATAAGTAGATAGTTATAAAAATTGTGAAGCAAATTTTATTAAAAATGTTAGATTCTCTTCCTATTATTATAGGCCTTAATTATCTTCAAATTCATATCTAGAGCTTTCCTCACTTGTTTCTGGACTTTATTGGGGATTCAAACTTTCAGTGACTTGAATTCTTTTGCTTCACATATTTTTAGGGGTATAAGGAGTACAGATGTTTACAGTTAGAAAAACAAGATAAACAACTCTATTTAAAATTTAAAAAATATTAGATTCTATATTCTAAGAAAAATGTTGATTCTTTGATATACTGACCTTTATCAAACCCTCCATTTTTTTAAAAAACAACTTTGTTGTTCCTGTTTTTTCAGGCTTATTTCAGCAAATTACAACTTAACAGCAAATATAACAGTGGCCCTTTATGAGTATATAGAATGTATTGACTTGTGTCCACCTTTCTGCAAAAAAAGGAAATATGTTTTGTAATTCTAACCCTTGTGCCAGTGAATGTAATCTTATTGTGAAACAGATTTTTCTTACTTAGGTTAATGGGATCATATCACTACAGGGCTAATTCTAAAACCGAATCAGTTCTGAGTTCTAGAAAGAAGAGCACAGACACAGAGACATGTAAGCCCAACTGGGGGCAGACAGATGCGACAGTAGGATTGGATTGCCAAGGAATCACAAAAGTCTGGGGCTAACAAACAGAAGCCATGAGACAAATGCCTTCTCCCAGAGTCAGCAGAGTGAGGTTTCACTTAGAATCTGGGCCCAGAATTCAGACTCCTAACCTCCAGAATACCATTGGCTCTGCTCTTGCTCACATGCTACCTTTTGAAACGTTTGAATGTCTACTAGTTCTTTTTTGTATAGGGACTCTATATATTTACCTATTTTTTCGTGCTTGCTGCATCATTCAATATTTTTCCAATAAAATATTTTAATATTGCCACACAAGGCAGGGATTTTTCTTTATTTCTTTCAGTTTAAGATATACTGAGCATGTCCTTAACTTCGGGTGTTTGCACATTTCATTATATTTTACTTTGTCTTTGACATTCTCTGTTCATTTCTTTGCTTTCATCATTTCTTTAACTTTTCTGTGATCAAGAGGAATTTTTATACATTCATGCTGGGTTTTTTTCTTTCTTTTCTTTATAATGACCTTTTGCTTTCTTCATGAATGATGCTCTTGATGTCATCCCACAGCTAAAAGTTATATATTGGCTCTTATGGACTTCTATTGAATTTTCTTCAGCTTCAACCTGAACTGATATATGAGCAATTGATGGTCAGTTCCACAGTCTGCTCCCTGTTAGCTGCTAATATTGAGTTTCTCCATTGTCTCCTCCCACATATGTAGTTAACTTGATTTCTTTGTACTCTAAATGGTATTTGCAATGAACAAATCATTGGTCTTGCAACATTTTATCATGCGATCTCCAACTTTATTTCTGTCCACAAGACCATGATTTTAAGCCAAGGTGCCTTTCTTATTCTTTCTAACTTTTTTATTCCAATTACTAATAATCATCAGTGCATCGATTATATGTTTGATCAATCTCAGAAACTGTCTTTATCACTAGCTTTCTCATTGGTGTATAAATTTGAATAATATTTTTATTGGTGTTATTTTCCTTATAAGCAAATCAACATTATGCTATCCAACAGCACTGTACTTCAAGATATATCTTGAAATGTCCTTTTCGATGATGAATGTGACACTATTCCACTTGGTTTTGCCGTTCCTGACATAGTAAACCTTGTGGTTTTCTGATTCAAATTGGCCAAGACCAGTCAACTTTAGCTCACTAATGCTTAGACTATCTGTCTGAGAATGGATATTGCATGCTTATGTGTTCCATTCCATTTTTAACAACTTAAAATTTTCCTAGATCTATACTTCATAAATTCCAAGTTTCTAACATTAATTGATGTTTTCAGCTGTTTCTTTTTATTTTGAGCCTTAACCCATCAACAAATCAAGGTCTCAAAAGCTTCAATCCTACAGGCATTACACCATACGTTGCATGATGGTAGACTCTATTTTGCATGATGGTAGCTCTTCCTCAATCATATTTTAAGTGGCTTCTAAGCTGAGGGGCTCCTCTTCTTTCACTATCTCTCACAATTTCTGAAATATTCTGGTTTTTAGAGCATTTCATCATCATGAATGTGTAAGAGCTAAGTGTATAATCACTAACTACAATAATAAAACATTTCTAAATAAATGCTCAGTATTTTGTCATAGAATGATCAAAATTAATTTTACCTTGTTATATCCATACAGTTATTTTGTATGGATACAAAGATATTTTGTAAAGACTGCTTTAAATTTTAAAAAAAGTATGATGGTTTCTATAAGTCAGTCACTGAAATGGTAAGTATTTAAAGCAGTAACAAGTAGCACAAGAGATGGTATTATAGATATAAAATATTCTTGCTTAAATTTACTTTTCATTAAAATGTTACACATTTGCTATTATGGAAAATAAATTCAATGTAAAAATAACATCATACAATCCTAAAAGAACAATTTTATAATGTAAAGCTGAAGTGTAACTTTCTTTTTCTTAATTATAAACTTTATTGGGGGCTGTTACAGCTCTTATCACAATCCATACATTTATCCATTGTGTCTAGCACATTTGTACATATGTTACCATCATCATTTTTAAGGCATTCTCCTTCTACTTGAGCCCTTGATATCAGCTCCTCATATTTTCCTTTCCTCCCCCACCCTCCCTCATGAACCCCAGATAAATTATAAATTATTTTCATATCTTACATCCTCTACTGTCTCCCCTGAGCCACTTTTCTGTTATTCATCCCCCTGGGAGGAGGTTATATATCGATCCTTGTGATTGATTCCCCCTTTCTCCCCTCACCTTTCCCTTACCCTCTATTCTCTATTGGTATCTCTATTCCCATTATGGGTCCTGAGGAATTTATCTGTACTGGATTCCTTGTGTGTGGGCAATTTTTTTACAGCAGTGTATATTTTCTGGTCTAGTCAGATTTGTAAGGTAGAATTGAGGTCATGATCATGGGGGCGGGGAGACATTAAAAAGTAGAGGAAAGTTGTATGTTTCATCAATGCTATACTGCACCTTGACTGGCTCGTCTCTTCCTTGTGACATTTCTGTAAGGGGACGTACAATTGTCTATATATGGGCTTTGGGTCTCCACTCCATGCCCCCCTTCCATTCACATTGGTATGATTTTGTTCTGGGTCTTAGATGCCTGATACCTGATCCCATTGACACCTTGTGATCACACAGGCTGGTATGCTTCTTCCATGTGGACTTTGTTGCTTCTCAGCTGGATGGCCGCTTGTTTATCTTCAAGTCTTTAAGAACCCAGATGCTTTTGTCTTTTGATAGCTGGGCACCATCAGTTTTCTTCACATTTGCTTATGCACAGTTTTGTCTTCAGAGAATGTGTCAGGAAGATAAGCATCACAGAATGCCAGATTATGAGCACAAAGTATTCTTGCATTGAGAGAGTACTTGAGTCCAGGCCTAATGTCCTTCTGCTACCTTAATACTCAACATATAAATATAAGTACATAAATCTATTGCCCTATCATTATATATAAATATATTTACATATGCACATGCCTGTATTTAGACCTCTATAAATGTCCGTTGCCTCCTAGTTCTTTCCTCTATTTCCTTTTACTTTCCTCTTGTCCTACTATCATGCTTACCCTTCATTCGGTTTTCAGAAATTCCTTGTTGTTATGTTGCCCTTGATTAAGTGTCACTAGGCATCCTATGCCCTCCTCTCCATCTATTCACTTGTTCCCTTGTCACTGGGTTGTTTGACCACCACCACCACTGCTTCCTTTCTCCCACCTTCCCTTTTGTGTTGTCCCGTCAGAAGCATCAGTCAATCCCATTGTTTTTTCTCCAAAGTGTTTATCCTGCCTATCTTATCTAGACAGACATACAGAGAAATTAATAAGCACAAAAACAAGGCAAAACAACAAAGGAAGACAAAACTAACCAAAGAACAAAAACAAAAGAAAGAAAGTCAATGACAAAAAAGGAAAAGCCTATAAATAGTTCCAGGTCTGTTTTTTGACCTTTAGGAGTGTTTTCCAGTCAAGTCTGATGGAGTGCCACACTCTGTCCCCAAAGTCTACTTTTGGTATTCCCCAGGGGATTCATTGCTTTGCTCCCCTTGCTGCTCTGTTGCATGCCCTTAGTGTTTCACCCCAGTGTGATAGGACCAGATCTGGCACAATTCCCTCACTGTTTCTCCAGTGTTGCCCCCCATAGCGCTATGGTTCAGTAAGGGATGCTGTGTCTTGTGGTGGGGCCGATCCTATGGTCCTCTCGGTGCATTGTCAGTGGGATTGCTCTCATCTTTTGTCCATTGACTACCACATTGGTTGTTGGTCTTTCATATATAGCTTGTATAATATTGAGGAATTTTCCTTCCATTCCTATCTTCTTGAGTGTCTTGAACAAAATGGGTTAGATGTGGTTGAATGCTTTTTCTGCATCTATTGATATTACCATGTCGTTCTTATAATTTTTCATGTCAATGTGACAAATAATAATAATGGTCTTTCATATGTTGAATCGTCCCTGCATCCCTGGTAGGAATCTGACTTGGTCATGGTGAATTATTTGTTTTATATAATACTGTTGGCCAGTATTTAGTTAAGGATTTTTGCATCGATGTTCTTTAGGAATATTGGTCTGTAGTTCTCAATTCTTGTGGGATCCTTGCCGCTTTATGTATCAGAGTTATAATAGCTTTATAAAAAGAGTTTGCGAGATTTCCATCTTTTTTTATGTTCTGGAAGAGTTTGTGTAGGATCGGTGTCAGTTCTTCCATGAATGCTTGGTAGAATTCTGTGAAGTCATCTATCCCATTTTTGGTTTGGCAATCCCTTGATTACCTTGTCTTTTTCTTCTATTGCTATGGATCTGTTGAGATTCTTGATGTTTATCTGGGATAGTCTAGGGAGGGATTGTTTTTCTAAGTATTTGTCCATGTCTTCCGAGTTGTTGAATTCATTGCCTTACAGGCCTTCATAGTACTGTGTAATTATGCTTTTGATTTCATTAAAGTCTGTTGTAATGTCCCCTGTTTTAGCCCTCATCCTTGCTATTGAAATTTGTTTCTTCCTTTCTTTGGTTAGGTTTTCCAGCAGTCTGTTGATTCTGTTAATCCTTTTAAAGAACTAACTTTTAGCTGTATTAATTTTTTCCATAATTCTTTTATTTTCCCTCTCCTGTATTACAGCCCTGATTTTTATTATTTCTTTCCTTTTGCTATTGGTAGGATTGTCCTGTTGACTTTGCTCTAATTAGTGCAAGTTTTGTGTCAGCATATCAACCATAAATCTTTCTTCCTTTTTCATGTGTGTATGTATTGCTATCAAAGTTCCTCTGATAAAAGCTTTTGCAGTTGTCCCAAAGGTTTTGGTACATTGTATTTTCATTCTCGTTGGTTTCTAGAAACTTCCTGATTTCGTCTCTGATCTGGGCCAATATGCATTCCTTTTGAAATAGAGAATCACTCATCCAATGATTATTTGAAATTGTTTTCTTCATCTTCCTTTTGTTGCTTTCCATCCTTATGGCATAGTGGTCAGAGAGAGAGCCCTCTATGATCTCTATGTGCTTGAATTTACACAGGTCTGACTTGTTCCTGAACATGTGGTCTATCTTTGAGTACGTGACACGTGGGCTTGAAAAGAATATGAATTTTTTTGCATTTGTGTGGAGAGCTTTGAAAATATTGATCACAGCTGTTCCCAACTTGTGGTTTGAGACTCCTTTGGAGGTTGAATGACTTTCACAGTGGTCTCACGATTCATAACAGTAGCAAAATTACAGTTATTAAGTAGCCATGAAAATAATTTTATGATTGGGGGGGTCACTACAACATGAGGAACTGTATTAAAGGGTCGCAGCATTAGGATAGTTGAGAACCACTGCTCTATCAGGTCAAGTCGTCCAATTGTAATGTTTAAATCTGTAGCCTCCTTGTTAAGTTTCTTTCCCTGTTATCTGTCTTTTTTGGAGAGTAGTGTAGTGTATTAAATTCACCTACTATAATTGTTGAGCCTGTGATTTCCATTATCATCTTTTGGAGTGATTTATGAAATTCACAGTTTTCTCATTGGGCACATATATATTTATTATGCTCCCTGGTTCTTGGTCTACTGTTCCCTTGAGTGTTATATAGTGCGCCTCCTTGCCTCTTGTTATGGCTTGCACCTTGATATCAATTTTGTCTGAGATTAGGATTGCAACCACTGATTATTTTGAATTGCCATTTGCTTAGTATATTTTTCTCCAGTCTTTAATTCTCAGCCTGTTTTTGTTTTTACTCTTGAGATGTATCTCCTGGAGGCAGCAAATCAATTGGTTATGTTTTCTAAACCACTCTTCTAGCCTCTGCCTTTTAATGCCCGAGTTCAATCTATTGATATTCAGTGTTATTACATCTATCTGTGATGTCATCTTGTGCCTGTTGTATTGGGTGTTTTCCTATCTCTCTATTTTATCAGTGTGTGTGTGTGTGGATGTGGTTCATTCTTGCCTTCTTTGTATCATTGAATAATGCTATATTGGAGGCTTTTTTTTCTCTTTGTTACCCTCTCAGCGGAGTTGCTCTATGTGACAGTCTTTTGTTTGTGCTGGGTCAGTGTTGATCTACCTATTCTGAGCTGGCAAAGATGTTTTGTACTGCTGAGTTTCTTTTTATGTATTCTATGAGTTTTTCCTTGTCTGGGAAGA
>NW_022111369.1:84097602-84111295 GCF_000313985.2 Echinops telfairi
TCTTGCTGAAGTATAAGGAATCCCACTGTAAATAAGACCTCCCAGAAAATAAGGGTTTGGATTGTTATGATGATGTTCCAGAAGATGATGACATGACTGTCACTGAATAAATGAGTAAATGTAACAAAGATTGTTGTACATTGAGATAATGATAGTAACAAGAAATTCTTGATACTGTGCGATTCAGTTTGTCTGATTATGCTGGTTTTTGATAACAACTACTACTGTACTGTATACAGGTTATAAGTTTCCTTTTTTTATTGTTCAATAATAAATGTGTTCTGTATTCTTCATGGAAAAATAAGACATCCCCTGAAAATAAGACCTAGCACATCTTTGGAAATAAAAATTAATATAAGACACTGTCTTATTTTTGGGGAAACAGGGTAACTGCAATGGGGGAGTTGAGCTACTGCTTTATCTTCCTGTGGTTTCACTCTTACCCTACTCAAACAGTATTCCATTATTTGTAGGGCGAGTTGAATGGTCTTCTCAGGGAACGCTGGTCAAGTTGTTGTGGGACCACGAAGATCGTGCTTCATTGACGATCTCCTATGAATCATGGTGGTGTTGCCCACGGTAGTTTGGAGTGCCTCAGATGGTGTGTGGCAGTGTTGTTGCAATGGGAATGCCATGGAGGGCACATGGGTGTACCTGCCCTAGTGCAGAGTACCATGGGTGGCATGTGGAATTACCCTAGTTGGAGATACCTCCACAGAGGTTGGGTGAATATTCCTAGAGCAGCATGGAGAACAACATATGGTGGGCAGGAGTCTCCCTAGCCAGTTTTAGGGTTTTGGGGGACAGTCGGAAGTTCCCCCTAGCCATTTGAAGGGAAGATTTCCCATTCATTTTCGGTGCATATGAGGGCGGGTGTTATTTCACCAGCCGTGTGTAAGGCCCCTGAGTTTGGGCAGAAGCTCCCCAACTGGGCAGTTGGAGTTACTCTAGGCAAAGGGGAGTGGCCTAGAGGCCAGTAGTGTTATGTGTAAGGTAATAGAAAGGTAAGAGAAGAAAAAGAGAGAAAGGAAAAAATAAAGACAATAACAAAAATAGAAACAAACAAACAAAAACAAAACAAAGACTAAATAAAAGAAAAACTGAGCCTGCTGAGACTGTGACATGAAACAGAAGCTAGACAAAAAAGAAAGAAAAAAATAGCTGATCCCTGATCCCCTGATGATGGCTCTGGAGGGGTTTAAATCCTGCTCAAATGCGTTGGGTGGGTGTGCCTGCTTTGGTGTAGAGCCCCATGGATGCTGTGTGGAATTGCCCAGTCAGCAAGATAACTGTGGAGGCCAGATACAGGTTTCTGAGGCAGCACTGAGCACTGGAGAGGGCTGTTGTATCTGCCTTGTGCCATGTGCAGCACTGCCACAGAGGGAAGGTTGGAGCTCCTCCCGCTGGGTGGGTGGAGTTGTCCTAGGAAGTGAGCCAGAAGCCAGTAGTGGCATGTGAAAGGAAAGGGAGTGAGAGAAGAAGAAAAAGAAAGAAAAGTCAGGAAGGAAGGAAAAGAAAGAGAGAGAGAGACAGAAAAAGAAAGAAAGAGAAAAAACCACAAATGGACCTGCTGAGACTGCCTGATGGGAAAGAGATAAGGGAGAGAGAAGAAATAAAGAAGAAAAAGTAAAAAGATAGCTGAGCCCTGATCAGCAGTTCCTGGGGATGGAGGGGTTCAAACCCAGGCCAAGGTGGTGGATGACTGTGCCCACTTTGGTGTAGAGTTCCCTAGATGTTGGGAAGAATTATCCTTGTAGGCAAGATTGCAGTGGAGGTCAGGCAGAGGTTCCCACAGCAGGGTGGAACCCTGAAGATGACTGGTGTAGCTGCCTTGTGCTGTATGCAGCATTGTAACAGGCAGGAGGAAGTTCCCTCACTCACATGTGGGGCCATGGAAGACAGACAAGGGATCCCTCAGCCATGACAAGCACCATATAGTGTGGGCAGGATTTCCCTAGCTGTATTTAGGGCCACTGAGAGAGCACAGTAGCTCCCCCATTATTCATGCATTGTTGTTCTAGTCTGTGTTGAGACTGGTGAATTCTCCAGTAACTTAGAAGTTTTATTTATTTTTTCCTGGCCAACTGGATCTGAATTCACCCCCTGGCAATGGCTATCCATTTATGCTTTGTGAAACTGTGCTCTGAGAGTGATGTTTGCACCATTGGCTCTTGGGTATGTTGAAAGCCTCTGGGCTATTCTCTGGAAATTATTTCTGGCATTCCTTATCTCTGGCTACCTTGTTATGTTAATGTATTCTAAAGAAGAGTGTTCTTCAGGTTTGCTTCAGGGTTAAACAATGGGCCACAGCCTGGGATTGGAAGTTTTTAATCAAGAAAATATTTTTTTCTCCTTTTTATATTGAGCTTGTGGGGTGCCCTGATTTTGGGGCTATCATGCTGACCCTTGGGGGAGGAGGACTAGCTTATTAGAGAGGTGGTTTGTTTGTTTTTTGCCAACTGAAACTGAATTCAACCCCTAGCTATCAGCTCTCCGTTTATGCTCTGCCAAATGCGATCTGACACAGGTAAAGATCCTAGTGGCTCTTCAATAGCTGCAAATATATGACTACCCATGCCAACCCCTAGATTGCAAGCACAATGTATCTAGCAGTGTAGAAAACTCTGGGGTAGGGTTTTGTGACTAGCTTTTGCAGGTTCTGTTTGCACCTGGGATTATGACCACTTTTAGACAGCAGTTTGAGGGAATCACTGCTTGCTACAGGGCTAGGATGCAGGGAGGTGCTTGGGTCCAGCGAAGCCTGTAAAGCAGTAGAATGAATCAAGAGCAACTCAGTGTATTCTCAATTCACCTTGTTAGTAAAATTTTTTTTTTTAAGGGGTGTGGGGAGGGTGGTCTGGGCCAGACCCTAGTTCCCTGATTATAATTTTAGTACTTGGCCTCCCAGTCTCAGTCTCCTTACCTCTCAATTTTCTAGTCTGGCAGCAGGAGTTCCAGGGGGTAAAACTATCTGGATGCCATGTTGGCTTCCAATGAAGTATAACTTTCATGGCTGCTTGTTTTTTTTTACCATTCTCTTAATTTAAATGTTTTAAAACACATTTAATTAATGAGCCTTATAAAACAATTTATGCTTATTATTTAAGCTTTAGGCAATATTATAATCCGCAAAATTTAAATATGCATTTATAATATTTGGGTACTTAATGGTCCTTTATGTACATAATATGCTTAAAATTTGTGGTTTTGGAATAATGAAACACTACCAAACTCTTAAAAAGTCTTTGCTTTAATGTATAATATATACATATATTTTAATTAAAATATTCATCATTTACTGCTATCTGAATCTAAATGTGATTCTTTATTTATCCCTCAAGCATAAATGGGAAATGTTTTTCTTTTAAGTTTAGTAACTACTATTCTGCAAAATGTACTCTCCCCACCCCCCTAAAAAGGGCCAGCTGTAGGCATAATTGATGATAGGTGATTAGATAAGCAGAGAGGAATGACCTGATAGTATTTCATATATCTGCTTTGCCTTCTAATTTCCTTTTATATGATCATTGGCCTATTCAAAACCTTGATGATGTTTCGATTACATTCACTTAAGAACTAAGAACTTGTCCCATGGGTTAGTGGATTGCTTTGCATTATTGGTTATATAATCACTCAAGCAAAACAATCAAAATTCACTACATCATGAGCACACAGACATCCAGACACACTCATACACATGCACCCCAACAGTTTGCTCACTCTAAAAATCACATCCATCTAGTCACATAAACATTTGGAAAATCCAATTTTGATTCATGGTTAGCATTCTTTCTCAAAATGAATATAAAGTCAAATGGATATGACTTGAAACATGAAAATGTATAGGATGATTTTTTGTGAGACAAAAATGTATACATTTGTTACATAGACTTATGTGTGTTTTCATCTAGGATATATTTACTGACACTTATGAAGCTGGAACAAAAAATTTTGTATCATATGTATAATTGCTAATTTTGCACTTACTACCTTACAGTTAGTAATTTGAAATGGGGAGGTATTTAAAATAAATCTAGAAAATGGTTGAATACCTACCCTTATGGAAAAGGAATATTTAAGAATAAGTGAAAAATAAAATATATTCATCAAAAAGAAAACATATATATAATATATTGAAAGTAGAAATTAAAATAGTAAGTTATAAAAGAAAGTTAGAGAAAAAGAAATGTTCATGTCATAACGTCAAGTACAATGAAAACAGCAAAGGGATTGGCCTTTACAGACTTATGACTGGCCTCCCATCACCATTACCCACTGCCATCAGTTAATTTTGACTAATAGACATCCTATACAATAAAGTAATACTACCCCATAGAGTTGCTGAGACAATAAATATTCACAAGTTTGAAATACAGACTTTGCTGTTAACAATTCTTTTTATTCCATACATCAATGGTATCAAGAATATTTGCACATATGTTGCCATCACATTTCCAAAATATTTTATACTTGAGCCCTTGGTATAAGCTCCCCCCCATCCCTCCTCTCATGAATCCTTGATCAATTATATATTGTTATTATTATTTTGTATCTTACACTGTCCATTGTACTGTCTACTGTCTATGTTAAATTACTCAGATTTTTGCAATATTTTCTCTCTTATTTCTGGGTACGTTCCTATTGACTTATTTTGCTTTGATTAGAGTCACACTTTCCTGCTTTTTGGTGTGTCTAACAATTATTTTTCAGCCGGTGGACATGGTGAGCGTTGCATTATAAAGTATTTGGATTTCGTTGTCTTCTGGTTGGGCAGATGTTATTCATCCCATACGGGGATGGGTGGAAGGGAGTGTTATATATCCAACCTTGCAATGGGTTCCCCCTTTCTCCACCTTCCCCCTGCCTGGCCATCCCCCTACCCTCATGATATCACTACTCCCATGACAGGTTTATCTCCCATCACTGTTCCATGACAGGTTTATCTGCCCTGAATTCCATGTGTCAAGAGTTCTTATCTGTACCAATGTGTATTCCCTGATCTAGCCAGGTAGAACTGTAAGTTCTAGTAAGGTAGAACTGGGCCATGGTAGTGGGGGTGGGGGGGGGTGGGGGAAGCATTCAGGAATTAGAGGAATGATGTGTGCATATTGGTTGAATCCACCCTTCCTTATAACCCTTCTGTGGGGGGATATCCAATTGGCAAAGTCTACAGATGGGCTTTGGGTCTCCATTCCAAACCCCCTTGTTTGCATCAATATAGTTGTTTGTTTTGGATGTTTTGATACCCAATACTTGGTCCCGTCAACACCTCATGATCACACAGGCTTGTGTGCTTCTTTCATGTGGGATTATTTGCTTCCCTGCTAGATAGCTGCTTATTTGACTTCAAGCCTTAAACCCCCAGACACTATATCTTTTGATAGCTGCGCCCCATCTGCTCTCTTTACCACATTTGCTTATGTACCCATTTTATTTTCAGCAATCATGTTGGGAAGCTGAGTATCAAAGAGTGCCAGGTTATTAGAACAAAATGTTCTTGTGTTAAGGGAGGCCTGGATCCATCTTCTATCTTAATATTTATCATATAAATATATGTACATTGGTCTCTATCCCTTTCATTACAAATTAGTATATTTACATATCTGCATGCCTATAGCTATACCTCTATAAATAACTTTTTCCTCCTATGTCTTTATTCCCTTTCCTTCCTCCTATCCCACTATCATGCTCACTCTCCGTTTGACTCTCAGTAATTCCTCTTGGGTACATTAAAATTGATTAAACCCCCCTAGACATTATATGCCCTCCTTGACATCAATTTTAGATTGTTGTTGTTCCCTTATCTCTGAGCTTGTTGGCTCCCCACTCTCGTCCCCACCCTCCCCTCTCCCTGTCCTTCCAGAGCCACGAGTCCCATTGTTTTCTCTTTGGGATTGTTTGCCCTGCCTATCTTATAGAGATAGACACAGGGCAAAAGAAAAACAAAACAAGAACAAACAAACAAAAACAAAACAAGAACAAAAACCAATAGATAGTTGCAAGTCTGGATTCATCGGGGACTTGGTTACTGATACCCTTGCTGCCCTGATTGACAGGTTGCACTCCACCCCTACACAAGTGCAAGTTGACATAGAATTTAACTGCCACAGTGTTCAATCTATTTCTTCATTTTTTGCACTTGCTCTTATTGGTTTCCAGGTGGTTTTCTGTAGGTTCATTTGATAGCTTTGTAATTTTCCATAAGAGGACAGCATGGTGTGTACAACTAAATTGCTACCTTAGGTCATTTCTCCATTTTATAGTTTTTGATACCTAATTCTTGTCAAGTATTTTATGTATTACATAAAATTAATATCTGTTTGTACATACATGTTTGTATTAACCATTGAAGGTAAGGAAAAATGCTGAACTTAATCAATATTTTGGCCTATTCTCTCAGGGAAAATGTTTAAATTATTTTTACCTTCTTTAAAATCTACAATGTTTTACAGTATCAAATACTAACAGTGCATTAAGCTTTAATTTTCAGTATTCTAAACTGGGCTGGGATATTTTCTCAATATTCAATTGCTCTTATATATAAGCCTCTTTCTTATATACACATATACGTGTCTGTGGATTTGTTTCTCTAGTCTGCCCAAACTAACACAATTAGTTATCAACTGAATTACATTTGTTTGTTCTTTAAATATTTTTAAACCAGTATTTTGCTTAAAAAAGTTCAGATATAAGAGTTTCTAGCATCTTTTGTTCATCAGGAAGAACAAGTTTTGAAATTTTGTCTTTAAATTCTAATATAATTGTTCAAAATACAAAATTAGTCACAAATATTGGTTAATATGATCATATGACACTGCAATTAAAGCACTCTGTATATTATATTAAATTTATTATATGTAAACTTATCATACATATCTTATTAAAACGAAGAAGCAAACAGGAGGACTATTTTTCTCAAGCCATATTTTGTTATTTCAAAGCTTATTTCTGTATTGAATACCTTAGCAGAAAGTCAGACCCACCCATCCCTCCCTGCTGACATCCTCCTCCAATACAGGCAACAAAGCTTGTTTACTCTGTGCTACGGCTATGTCCAAAGTGCAGAATGCATCCGGCCCTTACCTTTTGTGTAAATAGTAATAAATTGCTAGGGAACTAGCAACCTGGGGAAAATTCTTTGAAAAAGGATGGATATGATGCTGGATATAAATGTCTTGACACCTTTTCTTGAATTTATAATGCTGGGAGGAGCTCTATGTACTTTCCAAATATACTATTCCAATGCAATCTCATTTCCTCAAGGACCTGGCATCAACTGCCTCAATAATACAGATCCATATTGGCCTTTTTATTTTTCGCTTTCATTTTACAGCTGTTTCCACCTGTGTCCTGAGTTCAGCTCCACTTATACTGTTCTGCTTTGTGTGGAATCCAACATAACATGCAATCAAATGAAATTGTATTAAGTGTCTCCTTTCATAAACCAGACTTACTATATAATCTATCTTCATAGTTTCACTGAAATTGTATCACATTGTCTCTATTTCCCTAATTTTGCAGTAGAAATATAAGATATAAGTAGGATACACACTAGTGCCTCCATGGAAGAGATGAAGTTTTCTACTCCTGTAAAGTTTTACAACCTCAGAAAGTCACTATTCTGTCATATAGGGTTGCTGTGAATCTGAATTGACTTGAAGACAGTTGGGTTTTGGTTTGTTGCTTCCAGGTGTCTTAACCCATTTCCCATGAAATTTCCAGTTTAGCTTTTAACAGAACCCTGCCAGAACCAAGTGTATTTTCTGAGAGCGAGCGAGCGAGCGAGCGAGCGAGAGAGAGAGAGAAATTCTCAGATTGTTGACAAAACTTGACCAAGTTTTCTTAAGCTTGAGATTTCTACTGAATCATTCCTCGTTGTGGGGTTATCCTATGCTTTGCATCATGTTTAGTAGCATCTCTGGTTTCTATTCACTAGATGCCAGTAATATTCCACCTTCCTGCAAGTTGTGAGAATGAAACTTCTCTCTAGAAATTACAGATCCCCCTGAGGGGAGAAATCTCTTTCCCACATGAAATACATGAAATACACTGTTCAAAACAATGGGCAAAAAAAAACCCCCAAAAGAAAAAAAACAAAAAAAAAAGCAACCAATTGGTCCCCCCCCCAAAAAAAATCCCAAGGGTTTTTCCAATAACAAAGCCCAAAAAACAAAAAACACAAAAAGGAAAGGATAAGCTTTTTGTAAATTAAAAAGAAAATCCCCTAAAAGTTTATAACTCATTTCTTTTAAGATATGTATAAATATCAGGTATTCCCTGCTCCACCCAGTTATATTAACATACTGATATTACATTTTCCTTTGTTTGAAGGAGTTGATTTTGATGTAGAAAAAGACTTATAAATAAAATCTTGTATTTCATTTCATTTTCCTTCATTCAACTAAAACTTTGAATTGGGGATTAAAGGCTCAGTATAATAAATTGCACTATTTTCAAATGGCTATAAATTTGTTTGAGCTCAGTGAAAGGCTTAAACATTTATAGTTGTTTATGGTTTGTGCTATTCTCATATTTTTCATTACTATAACTTCTATGAGAGCTTCTACTGCCTCCATAAAAATATATTTTAACTTATTGAATGGTATATGTGTTTAAAACCACGGTGATTTTGATGGCATTATATGGAAATGAAAAGGTAAATCCACGTAAAATTAGATGCCATTAAAGCTGAATTCCCATGATTTACTATGTCTGCAGAATGCCTAGGAGTAACAACCATGAGCTAAATGCCTCTGGATAGAATTTTATCACACTTTTAATGCTTAAAATATAATAACCTCATCAAATTTATCAGTACGATGTATTTCAATGTGTTTTATGGTATTTAAGAAACAACTCAGCATTCCTGTATTCATTATAAGATCAGTAAGCTTGTTTCATATTTTAAAAGACAGTATTTTATGTCTTCATAAAGTCAGTGGTTTAGATGTATTTCCATAGTATGTTTGAATGATTACATTTATTAGAATTATGCATTAAAATATGTAACACTGATAACATTTCATTTTTTATATCTGATACCTTTCTAAAAAGACAAAAATCAAACAAAAATATGACTGATTAATTTAGGATTGAATATGTGGTTATAAATATACACTTAAGAGGATTTTATAAGTGTGATTTATCAGATTTAAACACATTTTTACTATCTAAATTATTATTCCAACTAAATATAATTTCTTAGTTATAAGTAAAGGAAATCTTCATTACAAAAGGTACCTAGAGGTTGTATGATGAGTATAAGGCTTCTATGTCTGGACTATTTGACTTAAAATACCTGCAAAGCCCCACTTGAATATAGGCTTAGTAAAAAGAGATAATTATGTTTTATCCAATGATGCATTCCACATGCTTATAATAACACTAGGCACACAGTAGGAACTCAATACAAATTTCACAGACGAATGAGTGATTTAAAAAAATTAATGAAGTCTTCATTTTGGATATTAGACTTTTACATGACAATGTTAATTAATTGCAAATTTAGTATCTTAAAACAACTTACCCTCATCATTTTATAACCTGAAAGTTGGAAGTCAGACATGAACTCACTAAACTAAAACCATACAAACATCTACTCAACAAAACCATAGAAACTTTATCAGTCATGCAGAGACACATGTGTGCATATACCTACTCTTTATCAATTACTTCAACTATCCTGTTACCTGGTATTTCACATTTGTGTCAGTGAAAAATTACTTAATATATGACTATTTTGTGTGTTAATAGTGTGCATTTGACAGGAACTACATGGTATTTTGACATCATGAGTAAATGTTTCAATTGTGCTTCATTTGCAGCAAGCAAATTAGTGCTATCTGTATATCACAGATGACACCTAATGAGCATTCCTTTGATCCTGATTCTGGATTCTTCTTTGTATAATTCAGAGTTTGGAATTATTTGCTTAGTCAGCATAGAGATTGACTAAGTATGGTGAAAGGAGATGAGCCAGATGCAACATTTTCCTGGTTTTAAACTATGCACTATGCCCTAGCTCTATCAGAATGACTGCCATTATGGGTAAGTACAGGTTCTGAATGACCTCAAATAAGTGTTAAGGGATGTCTTACTTAATGTTCATATACACTGGATAGAAGCCATTGTACTTATATTACCTCTATTTTAAAGATAAATAGTTTTGATTAAATTCAAAACCAAACCTGTAGGTTTCCCAACACCATGTCCTTTTTGAGACATCCGATATGAACAAGAATATAGTAGTGATGATTATAGATTACTGGTGGGGCACTGCTTAGGCCACTATCTGGTCTTCACCAGAGACATGGCAATTAGCTTCTACAAAGATATATAGTTTTGGAATACTTATAAGGTAGTTCTATTTTCTATAGATCTTTTATGTATCAAAATTGACTTGATGGACATTGGGTTAAGGGAATTAAGATAACTTAACATGTGAGGGGGACCAAGAGAGTCTCAGATGATGAAACTTTCAGAAATGGCTCAATGGTGTACTGCTACTTTCTCCTGTAGGTTCATTATGACTTGGAAATCACTGTATGGCAATGATATTTCATTGCTCACATCAAAACCCACTATCATCCAGTCAATTTTGACTCACAATGATTTCACAGTACAGAGCTAAGTTACTTCTTGGGGTTTCTGAGAGTGTAAGTCTTTATGGGAACAGATAGTTTTATCCTTCTCTTGTGGAGTAGTGGTTGGTTTTAAATGGCTAATCAGCAAATCATGGGTCTAATGCTTACCCCGCAGTTCCACCAGGACTCCTTTACTCTGACCAAAGTCATCAAAAAAGCATCACTTGTTCCATGAGATTGATTATTGACTAACTTTATGAAATCTTTTGGTTTCATAGTCCAACTAAACAAACTCCATCTTCTCTCTCCATCTTGCATGGGGAAAAATGAGATACTGGACTATTTGTTATTTGTCCTCCTTTAAAAATTCTCCTTATATTTTTCACAAAAAAACGCTGATATTATTTCTTTCTTAAGATGAAATAATTCTTCTTCTAACATTCAGGTGTATACATGTGTATCATGTCCATACACAGAGTCAGTGTACCAAAAAGAACTAGTTAACATTCATTCCACCATTTCAAGAGGTTGCAAGAACCAATGGTTTAAAGGAAGAAGTTCAAGTTTAGCATTAGCAAAAACAAAGCTCCAGGAAATGATAGTTAATTCTGATTAAATGTTTCAGTAAGCTGATGAAGCACAGAAAGCACTAATTCACATGAAGAAAGCAAAAGCAAATGGTGAAATAATGAAGAAAAAAGAGTGGAATAGAAAAATTCATAGGGCATCTTGAGAAGACAAAGCCAAATGCTATAATGAAATGTACCAAGACCTAGAATTAGAAAACCAAAAGTAAAGAACTCACTTGGCATGTTTGAAACTGAAAGAACTCAAGAAAAAAATTCAAGACTTAAGTTTCAATATTGAAGGATTCCATGGGCAAAATATTGAATGATGTAGGAAGCAATAAAAGAAGCTGCAAATAATATAGAGAGTCACTGTCCCAAAAGAATTTGTCAATAGAGAGTCACTGTCCCAAAAGAATTTGTCAACATTCCACCATTTTAGGAGGTGGCATATGGACTGAAGAAAGAAGTTCAAGCTGTACGGAAAACATTAGCCAAATACAAGACTCTAGGAATTGATGGAATTCCAGTTTACATGTTTCCACAAACTGATGAAGTACTGGAAGGACTTGTTCTTCTATGCCAGAAAATTTGGAAAACTGCTACTTGGCCAACTAATTGGAAGATATCCATATTCATGCCCACATTTTAAAAAGGTGACCCAAGAGAATACTAACATTATAGAACAATAGCATTAATGTCTCATGCATGTTAAATCATGTGGAACTTGTACATGGAACAAAAGGCAATTGTATGAACAGAACAAGGTGATACTGGTGTGTTAGTCTGGTTACTTTAGAGAAACAAATCCACAGAAACTCGTGGATAAGAGAGAGCTTTATATAATGGTTAAGTGCACATCAAGAAAACATCCCAACTCAGTGCTGCCCAAGCCCACAAATCCAACATTAACTCATTAACTCATATATCCAACACCAATCCACAAAGTCCTCCTCCATCTCATAAAACAGACACAATGATACCGACCTCAGGAGGAAGGCCGAGTCAGTGAATGTATAAGCATCTCAGTGCTGGCAAGGGTCCACACCTGGGTGCTCCAGCACCCAGGGCTGCATCGGGGTAGGTCCATGTGGCTTCTCCTCAGGAATGTCTTGTAGGAAGTGAGCATTGCCAGCTAAAGCAGTGAACTGGCTAAGGCAGCTGCACCCTGGTCTGACCATTAGAAAGCAAGAGACCCGAGAATTTGAAAGGCGAGGCTCACTGAGCCATTTATCCCTCTGCCCTTCAATTAACCCCACATGTGTTTATCGGCCAGGTTGGCACAATAAACTAACTACCTCATACTGGTATGTCTTAAAATTATGAAAAGTGTTTGTCCGGATTGTATCCTTTCACCATACTTACTCAATTTGTATGCTGATAGAATCATCCAAGAAAACTGGCTTATATGAATAAGAATGTGGCATTAGTTAATATTTGAAGAAGACTTAAGAATCACCTGTGATATGCAGATGACACAAACTTGCTTGATGAAAGTGAGGAGGACTTGAATGCAGATTAAGGATTACTGCATTCAGCCTGGATTACGATTCAATGTAAAGAAGATCAAACTCTTTATAACTGGACCAATGGGTAATATCATAAAAATTGAAGAAAAGCTGAAACTGTCAAGGTTTTTGTGTTGCTTGGATACACAATCATGCCTCAGGGAAGCAGCAACCAAGGGAACAAAAGGTGTGTTGCATTGAGTCTATTTGCTGCACAAAACCTCTTTAGAGCAGCAAAAGGCAATACTCTTCCTTGAGGACTAAGGTGTGCCTGACCCAAGGCTGAGTAATTTTAATTGCCTCATGTACATGTGAAAGTTTGTCATTAAACATGACCAAATCAAAACAAATGCATTGGAATTGCAGTGTTGATGAAGAATATTAAAAGTGCCATGGACTGCTAAAAGGCCAAGTTGATCTGTCGTAGAAGAAGTATGGCAACAGTGGTCCTCAAGGAAAGAATGGCAAGACTTTGTCTCACATACTTTGGACACATTGTCAGGAGAGACCAGTCCATGGAGGAGGATATCATGCTCGGCAAAGTGGAAGGAAGTGAAAAAGAGGAAGCCCGAGGTAACATAGATTTGCACGGTGGCTGCAATGATAGGCTCAGGCATAGAAACACTTGTGAGGATGGGTAGAATTGGGCAGCATTTCCTTCTTTTGTGCATAGAGATTGCTATGAGTAAGAACAAAGTTGGGTTAAGAAAAGGGCTAGCAACCATAAGGTGGTCAGTTCATATCCAATAACTGATCCCTAGGAAAAAATTGAGGCAGCCTGATCTCATAAAAAATATTGCAGTGTTAGAAAAGAGTGAAGATCAGCTCCACTCTGTGCTACAGGTCACTATGGATCAGAATCCATTCAAGGGCACTGCGTTTGAGTTGGTGTTCTGGAATTAAATTACATTAACAATATGAGTCAAATAGCCATTTGAAGTCTCATGACAGTAAACCACTATCATTGTCGAAAGCAGGAACACTGGTTTACAGATTGAGAGAGATGGCACCAGGAATCATTAATTCTGCACAAAGT
>NW_022111369.1:84112351-84115067 GCF_000313985.2 Echinops telfairi
TTGCATTCTACTTGAGCCCTTGGTATCAGCTCCTCATTTTTCCCCATAGACTTCTTGATGTCGTCTCCATCTTCCTCCACAACCACCACTGTACTCCCCTTCCCCGAGCTCATTATTCTATTGCTGTCCCTGTAGGTTCATCAATCCTGAGTGTCACATACAGAAAATGGAAGAGCATATAGCACAGCTTCAAGATGGTGACCCTTTATGACATAATACCTCTGAGTCCACTGTATTATGAACAAGTAAAAACCAAACAAAACAATACAAACCAAATATATAGAAAATTTTGGAAACCAGATCAGGTCCAGGCTGCATGTTAGGGGGGATCTACTGACAAAGTTTTAATTATTCAAGTCAGATTGGTGCCTTTGATGTTCTATATTCCTTTCTCCAAGGCACTCTGTCGTTTAGTGACCCCTACTCCCATCCTTCAATTTCAGATAGGGGGAGTTCACTGGAGGCTTATTTCCTATTTATTTCTACAAATGAGTCTTGGGGTCCTGCCGTCATCCATAGCTTCTGAACACCAGATTCTCACAATTTATTCTCTGATGCTGATCCCTCCTTAGACTTCAGATTATGTTTGTTTTTTCAACTCCACATGGAAAAACACCAAATGAAACTCACTGCCATTGAGTCAATATTGACTCAAGAATTTCGACTCCCATAAACAGTCTTAGAAACTCACAGGGGCAGTTCTACCCTGTCTTCTAGGATCACTATGACTTTACACCCCTAGTTCCCTTTAAAAGAGAAACAAATATCAACTTATAAAAGGTTATGCAAACACTAAATTCTCTAGTACATTCGTCCATCTTTGGGTTTGCAGATATACTGTGGGAGATCAGATGCATTGTTAGACCGATGTCATAGGTATTAGAATAGAGGCCTGTGATGTGTTTAAGGTAAAAATTCTTTATCAGTATAATTTGAAATCTTGTAATCTGGCAAATTTTATGACCCTTCGTATGTGAATTCAACCTTGTACTATTTTCCCATCTACAATTGATTTTTCTGGGTCATTTCTGTTGAGAAAAAAGCACTACCAGGTGTTTATATTAGCCCTTTACAAACTTGGAAATGCCAGGAGAGCAGGCTCGTGCTGTTTGTCCTTGGATTGTGCATTTTGTTTCCCATGTATCAAGTTATACATTTGTTTAAGAGCACAGTGGCATTTATTAATTATCCAACTGAATTCTCATTTCCAGTAAATGGCACCTTACACAGTGGGGCCATGTCAGACAGGAGCCTTGACTGGGAAACAAATGTCAGAGTGGTGAAGAGCCTGCTGAGTGTTTAATAACTACAACTGAAGTGCACTGTTAGTGTTATAAAGCACCCTTCCATCACCCTGTAGGTTTCCATTGTAAGTAAAGATAAAATGAGTTGGACAATCTGTACTGAATTCATCAGTTTTAATTGTGAAAGTCTTAGGCAAGTCAAAACTTCAAATAGAATAGACACTGAAGAGGGATAGACAAAGAGGTGATGATGTAGTAAGAAATAAAGTAATTTTATTTAATCAGTAGTTGAAAGCCATGGCATTGCAAAATGAATGATTTGATAAGACTCATAAGCTACATTTGAAGATTATTTATTATCAATATATGATGCTGATAGAGAGATGGACATGTGTAAAAGATGTTATCTATTTAATATAAAACCGAAGGTGACAAGGATAAACGCCAGAACTACCCCTTAAGCAAAATAACTGAACTAAGCTCCTTGCCATGGAGTTAAGACTTACTCATAGCCATCCCATATTTTACATAGTAGAATGGCTGTATAGGAACTTTCTGATGGTAAATTTTGTGAAAACTGGTTACCTGATCTTTCTTCTGAGGCACAGTTTGGAGGGTTTGCACTGCTAATCTTTCATTTAGTGGTCAAATTATAAACCATTTACTCCACCAAGGTTACTTAGGTAAATGGTTTTTAAATACCTTTAGACTCTGAAATAAGGCGCTAACTTCAAGCTTGGCAGTTCAAACCCACAAGTCATTCCAAGAGAGGAAGATGGGGCTCAGTGCTCCTGTAAAGATTTATAGCCTTGGAAACCTACAGAGGGTTGATACAAGTCAAAAATAACTCCATGGCTTTGGATTAGTTTTTCAGGTCTCTCAATAAGCCTATGTGCAAGGATGTTACTTTGAGGACTCAGGCACACCTGACCCAAGCCATGGTGTTTTCAATCGCCTCATACGCATGTGGAAGTTGGACAATGAATTAAAGAAGACCAAAGAAGAATGGATGCATTTGCATTGTGGTGCTGGAGAAGAGTATTGAAAGTACCAAGAATTGCTAAAAGGACTAATTGATCTCTCTTGGAAGAAGTATGGCCAGAGTGGTCCTTAGAGGTCCAAGCGTGACAAGACTTTGTTGTATATACTTTGGAAATGTTGTCAGGAGAGAGGAGTCCTAGGAGAAGGACATCATGTGGTAGAGTAGAGGGGCAGCAAAAAGAAGAAAGCCGTCAATGAGATGGATTGACCCAGAGGCTTCAACTATAGGCTCAAATACAGGAACAATGGTGCGGATGGTGCAGAATGGGATTGTGTTTTGTTCTGTTGTGCATAAGGCTGCTATGGGTTGGAACTGACTCAACAGCACTTAAAAACAACAGTCTCTTCTTTTGAAACAATAATTTTATTGGGGGCTCATACAACTTTTATCACAAACCATCCATCCATCCATTGTGTCAAGCACTTTTGTA
>NW_022111369.1:84116341-84119074 GCF_000313985.2 Echinops telfairi
AAAAAAAAAATTGATTATGGATTTAAGAGAAATGAGTCCTTGACCGTATCACAATTTCTCCATTTATCATGATTTTGTGTATAGGAACATTTGTGAGGATTTTGTTTTCTTTAAATTGAATTGAATTCATATTGAGTTACAATGCATGTCTTAGATGATCACTCACCAAAGGGTACTCTTGGTGAGAATTGAAGCTGAATAATATAAACTATATTAAACATAAACTCTTTATATAACATATAATATGAACTATTTGATCCATTAATATTATCTCATTTAATCTCACAAAATCTTGTGAAATAAATATAATTATAAGATATTTCAATCGTATCAGGTTAATGCTCAGCATATTCAAAAGCGTGTCAGAATCATTCCGAATATGAGAGATAAAATATATGATATTTCCATGACATAACTTTGGTCTAGTTTTATAGTTTTTAAGAGAAACATATGTGACTGTTAAACTGTGAAGCTAATGGACTCTGTCTAGGAGGCATACGAACATGAAGCACATTCCATTGATAGGACTGCATGTACATAGAGCACATTTATTTTAACATTAAAGAATCATGTAGAGAAGCCAAAACAAGTCTAAAAATGGAAAAAGAGAATGAGGAAAAAAGAAAGAAGAGGAGGAGAGGGATAAAAAGAGAGAAATAACTTTTGTATGAATACATCAGAAATATAATGGGCTCGAATAGTACTAAGCCATTTGTGAAATTCTCAGTATTTGAGGCTTTCCTGTTCTGCCTCAGATGTTCGTTATCTTAATCCTCTTAAATCAATTGCCAAAGAGTCTATTTTGATTCATAGGGGACCTATAGAAAAACACAAATATTCCACAGGGATTCCAAGACTATATAGATTTACAGAAGCCAACTGCCATATCTTTCTCCTGTAGAACAGGTGTTGTAAAGTAACCACAGTACCACCAGTAGTCTGTAATCATCATAACTATAATCTTATTCATATTGGATATATCAAAATGAGCATGCAGTTGGGAAATTTTGAATTTAATCAGAAGTGTTTTATCTTTAAAATAGAAGTAATATGAATATAATTCCTTCTAAATATATATATATATGAACATTAAATAAGGCATTGTGTATTTGCCCAAGGATTTGTAGCTCATAATTACTATTACATGATATTTACGGGTCTTTTTTCCTCTGAATCATCAGAATTTTCTATCAATATATTTATTCTGAATTTAATGACAAATAGCTAGAGAATTTTTTCTTGTACTCAAAAGAACTTACAAATTAGAGGAGTTTATTTATGAAGCTCATTTTCTGGTCTCACCATCTCTTTGATTACATAACCGATATTAAGATTAAAATACTCTTCCTTAAAGAACATTGAGCACTAATGACTGAAGAATTGATGACTTGCAGAATGGCATCCAGAACATATATATGAAAAATCATAATCTCATGGGGAAAAAAGAAAGAAAATACTAAAATGGATATCGGAAAAACTGTAACATTTATTCTAGAATGTGAAGTTAAGTTGAAATGAAAAAAAAAAAAGAAATCAAATTGCTAAACATTTTCAAAAGGCAGCGGGAGAAGACAAAGTAAAGTGTGTAATACAGAGAATCACTGTTTTTACATGTTTAATCATTTGAAGAGATAGTATATGATCAAGAATTTGAAGGGTTTATTGATGAAGTCCAATCTATGCTGAGGGTAGTGAAAAACAAGTCTTTAGAATTGGAAAACTCCCCGTGGAAATGTTCAACATATGAATTTTGCTGGAGGTGGCTTGTGGATAATCATTGGAAGAACATATTTGTACTAATTCCAAAGAAAGGTGACTTAGTAGATGGCAGAAATTATCTAGTAATATCATTAATATGACATGCAAGTAAAACTTTAATGAAGATAATAATTAAAATGGTTGCAGTAGCACATCAACAGATAATTACGTAAATTCAGGAAAAGGCATGCAATGAGGGATAGCATGGAATACTGATATCATATGGATCTTGGTTGAAAGCATAGATGATTAGAAAGATGTTCACCTGTGTTTTACAGATTATTCACGTGGTTATGACTATGGATCATAACAAAATATGGACAACACTTCTAAGAATGGGAATCCTTGAACATGTAATTATGCTTAAGTGGGATTTATACATAGACCAAGACTACCATTTAAAAAGAACAAGAGAATACTACATGATTTAAAATAAAAAAGGTGTGCATCAGCATTGTATACAATAAAGAACATCATAAGTGAATAAAATATTGAGATTGTCAAGGATTTTACTTGGATTCACAATCAATGCCCACAGAAGTTGTAATCAAGAAATCAAAGGATACCTCTCACCAGGAAAATTTGTTGCGAAATGCCTTTTTTAAAGCATTAAATAGCAAATGTTTCACTTTGAAGACTAAGGAGTGTATGACCTACACTATGGTATGTTCAATGGCCTCATAAATATACTAAGGCTGGATAAACAATAAAAAAAAAGAAAAATGGATATATTTGATGTATAGTGATGACAAAGAATAATAATTGTACCACAGATGTTCAAAACAACACACACATCTGTGTTGAGATAAGATAGAAGTTTATTTCAAAAGAATAAGGTCCTTCGTTGGGCCTCCACTCAAGTACTCCCTCAACACAAGAATACTTTCTTCTAGTAAATTGGCATTCTATGATGCTCACCTTCCCGACAAAACCGCTGAAGACAAAGCGGGTGAATAAGCAAATGTGGTGAAGAAA
>NW_022111369.1:84120341-84123134 GCF_000313985.2 Echinops telfairi
GATTGTAAAGAGTTTTGTTCTGTTATACATAATATCAGTATGAGATTTATTCAACACGATGGTATTTAACAATAATTTTTAAGCAGACAAATGAATACAACATAAAAACAGCATCAGCATGATCTGCTGTCATGAAATTAATGTTTCAAAGTGTCCTCTTCCTTCTTGAAATCCTTAATATCAGATCCCCTTTAGCCCCCTTCCCCCACTGAATCCCCCAGGAACCCTTATTCGACTTGTTGTCTCTATAGGGTCACCAAACCCGGACTTCATATGCCAAAAAAATCCCACAAAAGCATAACAACATTCAAGAGGGCCACCCTCAATGACAAAATGCATCAGAACAATCCCCCATATTAAACAAAACAAAATACAGAAAGTGTTGAAAACCAGATCAGACCCACTGTCAATCACAGGGCGGATCAACAGAGAATGTTTAATTGTTCAAGTCAGGTTTATCATTTTGATCTCCTATAGCCATATCTTCAATACTCTGTTTGTTAACCAGTTTATTCCCATCCCTCCATTATCTATAGAAAGAAATCACCAAAAGTTTTATTTCCTGTGTAGATCTCACAAATGTATCTTGGGTTTCCACTGTCATCTCTAGTCTGCTGCAAACCAGAATCTCACAATTTAGGCTCTGATACTATTCCCTTCTCGGCTTTAGGATCATATGATGTACAACCCTCGGGCCACTGCTGTTGGTGTGCTTTTCCTCCATGTGGACTTAGCTGACATCTCATTGAGATGGATACTTGTTTGGAAACAAGCCTTTAACGCCCACAGACACTATTTTATCCGATAGCTGGACACCATCCTATTTCTTCACCACACATTGCTATAGCACCCATATCTTCTGTGTTCTCTTCCTGAGAGTGAGTATCAAGCAGGGGCATGAGATAAGAACTAATTGTTCTTAAATTAGATCTAGGATTTAGGATGGGCCCCAAATCCACTCTTGGATCAGTTTTTATTTTTAATTTTTGATCTTCCTTTGACTCCCTTTAGATGCATCTTTGTTAATTTATGGTAGAGAGTCTTAACAGTCATCTCACTGGAGCATAAAGAGCTTCCATTAATATTGCCATTGATTAGCCCCTGGTATTAATTTTTAAAACACTGTTGAGAGAGGGATAATCCACTAGTGTGGCTATCACAATACCTGAAATTCTACATTATTTAAAACTTACTAAGGATATGGATCTTCTTTTCTAGTAAATTTGAGGCTCTTATGGAAGAATGCTTTAGGAAAATTTTGAATGACAATATTAATATACTTTCAAGTATAATCATCTACCTATTTCAGTTAATATTAATAATTTAAGAAAATATCTCTGAATTAACTCATGGAGGAGTCTAGGTTTTTGTTTGTAGATAGTACCTTTTTCTTAGAAGATCACAAGAGGGTTTTTACTCGTGATAATTATTCTGATATGACTATTAATTTTATTAAAAGAAGAATAAGTTGTCTATATTTTAAAGACTGTATACCACACTAAGGACATTTTTGCTTGAAATTAGCTATACCACAACTTAGCTTTAAAAAATATAGCTGAATATTAATTAGAATCTTTCTTTGTTCTTTGTCACTAGTTCAATGAGCCAACCAACTAGCATAATGAGTATAGATAATGAGTATATTTGACACAAATTTATTAGAATAAGAATAAAAAATGGTGCCTAAGCTATTTACAACCACCAGTTAGCTGCACTATTAGATTTTTTTTTAACAAATATTTCATGTTTGAGGAGAATGCATATATTTTTTAAAAAACTAAAGTTCTTTTAAATCTTTAAAAAAATCATTTTCTTGATAATTTTGTTCATAAATATACAACTGAAATTTTCTCCTAAGTATTTGGGAGGTGTAGAACCCCCTTGATTAGAGTTCGCTCCTGGTTCTTGAGAACTAGACCATACAGGTTAATGAGTTGGGGTAGAGGTATCAGGTGTGCGGTTGAAGTTGAGAGGGTTAAGAGGAACATAGAGTATGGGATATCATTTCTGATGTCAGACAGATCTTAGATGAATGCAGGCAAAACCAGAAATATGTTTACTTTTATATTATTGACTATGCCAAGGCAATTGACTGTGTGGCTCATAATACACTATGAATAACTTTGAGAAGAATGAAGATTCCAGAACATTTCATTGTGCTTCTGTGAAAACTGAATATGTATTAGGAGGCAATTGTTTGAACTGAATAAAATAATATTGCATGGTTCAAAACCAAGACTGGTGTGTTTCAGGTTGTATCCTTTCACCATTCTTATTCAGTCTGTATCCTGGGCAAATAATGAGAAAAGCTGAGTTATATGAAGAAGGATGTAGCATCAGATTGAAGGAAGTCTTATTAACAACCTTCCATATATAGATGACACAATTTTGCTTGCTGACCTTGAGGAGAACTTGAAGCACTTGCTAATGAAGATCAAGGATGCAATCTTCATTATGGATTAGAACCCAATGTAAAGAAATCAAGATCTTCACAATCGACCAATAGGTAACATCATTATAAATGGGACAAAAATAATATTGAAGTTGTCAAGGATGTTGCCTGGCTAGGGTCGACAATCATTGCTCTTGGTATGATAAGGAAGTTGAGTCTGGATCTGAAATAAGAATAGTAGATGACAGGATGTGCCCAAGCTTCGCAAATGTCAGCCTCTTTGCTAAACATTCCACCTTCGTACACTGTAGCTTTTAGAAAAACCACATGCTGGTAAAAGCAGCTTTTTGGAAAAAATCTGAAAACTAAGGATAATGCAAAGTTCACCTTAAAAAAAAAAA